>NC_092353.1:71966084-72292996 GCF_963676685.1 Mytilus edulis | reverse complement strand
ACGTGTTAAGCGTTGACATAAAATACCAATTTAATTAACGTCTTTGTTTGACCCGTTCAGGATTCGAACAAATTTAATGACCTCCCGCTCTCGAGGCGAACGCCCCCACACGAGACCAACCAGGAGAGCGGTAGTGATCGGTAGTACAGAATATCTTACCGAAAACTAAAGTACAATACACAATACAGTTTCACAGAATTATCACAGTTACTAAAGCGAGCTAAAAGTATCTAACCTAAATTGGATGCGTGAAATATTGTAAACTACACGTAAACATGGATGATCGACTTCAGGGTAGATTTTAGGGATCAAATTAAAAACTCTTGCACCTATTATTTGAGTGGTCCGAGTATTGCCTGCAGTTTCAAGTCTTAATTTCTGTCCTATTTTCAATATACCCTCATTTTCTAATGGTATGTAAAGTTTCACGTCCAACCTCACTGTCGACCTCCTATTGTACGACCTACCTATTGTATTTAAAAGTTATGTGTTATAGTCATTAACAGGCATGAAATATTTGCTACTGGGCGTAAAGCAAACAACAATCAATCAATTTAATTGATTTCTCTGTACGAGTACTTAGCACACAAAGGGGGGCTCTTCAGTTTATCACATAACTGACTGCTTATTCAAAAGTTTTAATATATTTTTTACTATTGTTCTTATCTACTGTTTAAATACGAATTATAACATATAATTTTTTTTGTAAGGCAAGGATAAAACTAAGAAAGATAAAAGTTTTTTTTCAGGTGTTTTTGCTTCATTTAGACATGAAAAGGGAATAACATAACGGACGACTAAATTAAAGTGTTTGTTTTCATATAATATATTGAACTTGCGAATATATCTCACCTAACACGTTTTGATCGGGACAGTGAAACCTAGTTTAATACGTTTATATTCATTGAAGTTTGCATGCATAGTTCGTATTTAAAAAAAAACACAAATAAAGCAAAATCTACTAATTAATTGGACTGAATAGACAAAACTAATTATTTTGCATTGGCATGTATCTCAATGTAGGAAAATTACCAAATCAGAAACAAAAGGAACATTTACCGGATGCATATTGTGAAGGACCTTATGCATCTAGGTCTGTCCGAATAGAAGTTCTTAAAAAAGCTGTTTAAAAAGCTAATTGTTGGAAGAGTTTACTTACTGTTTTCTAAGGTCTGATCTTTACAAATCTATTTCATGATTACTGACAGATCAAAAACATCAGGTATATATAGCATGAAGTTGTTGGGCATAATATTCATTGGTCAGTTATAAATGAGGTCTGTATGGGGTTTTTGATTGCCTGATTTATTAAATAAGAAATCGTTTTTTTGAAAAGCTGGCTAAAAAAAATATAAATTTAATCCCTAATTTTGTATAACTATCATTTGGTGTTATTTAGATGCGAATATTTTTTTAATCATAAATAAATAATTATATGAAGTAATGTCATTAAATCGGTCCGTTTTCATTTCAATTTGGTAACTGTTGATTGTATATATCAGTATGAGTACTGTTTAACTATCATTTAAGTTTAACATATTTAGACTCGTCAAGTTCAGGGGAATTAGGTTTCTGCAAGTGCTTTTTATGTACTTTTCTTATATTGTTGACGGTTTGTAAGTCAGTAAAAGTTCAATGATTAAGTAAATATTGACATTAAAAGACCTCCTCACAAAAAGGGCTGTTCAAATCCCCTCGCCCTTCGGGCTCGGGGATCTGAACACCCCTTTTTGTTCGGAGGTCTTTTAAACTCAATATTAACTTATCATTGAACTTTTACTATTACTTATAATTTCGAATTTTATAAACGAATATTTTACGAAAGTTAAAAATAAAAATTTATAAATAAAAAGTTCATTGATATCCAAAAACTATTTAATGTTGAGATTTGCAACCAATCGAAATGCACACTGAATAACAGAATGAAACAACAGACATAGCTATCAGTTATATAATCTCAATTTCAGAAAAAAACCCCACATATCTACATTTCATCCACTGGACGTTAAGCAACCAGTAATCAATCAATCTAGATAGCATACTATATCATAAAAACAACAACAAAAGTATTGCAAAGAATATGCATAAAAATAATAAACTTAAGATATTCATTAACAAATTGCAGCGTTTATCTATCTGGATGGAACATAAAATTAAGAAAACAAAATTTGAAGTTGCAGAACACTAAAAACTTATTGTTTTATGTGTATGAGTCATTAATAGGTACTTAGAGGTATAGGGGGAGGGTTGAGATCTCACAAACATGTTTAACCCTGCCGCATTTTTGCGCCTGTCCCAAATCAGGAGCCTCTGGCCTTTGTTAGTCTTGTATTATTTAAATTTTAGTTTCTTGTGTACAATTTGGAAATTAGTATGGCGTTCATTATCACTGGACTAGTATATATTTGTTCAGGGGCCAGCTGAAGGACGCCTCCGGATGCGGGAATTTCTCGCTACATTGAAGACCTGTTGGTGACCCTCTGCTGTTGTTTTTTATTTGGTCGGGTTGTTGTCTCTTTGACACATTCCCCATTTCCATTCTCAATCTTATTTTACTTAGTAACTGAAGGAAGGTTTTGATTAATAAAAATGAATAAAAAAATAAATCAATCATACCACATCTTCTTTATATATATATATAAAACCAAAACCTTCTGTTTCAGAGAATAAACATGAAAACGACTTTTGAAATTGGTATCCTAAATAAACTCATCATAGATACCAGGACTAAATTTTCTATTTACGCCAGACGCTCATTTCGTCTACAAAAGTGCATTGTACACGTTGTATATTAGGGAAAAAGCATTGATAATATAAATTTCAGTAAACGTTTGGTTTATAAATCTTATCAAGAAATGATTGGCTTATGTCTGCATTCAAATTTTAAAGCATAGGCAGTTATTGGTCACTGCATACACCCTGCAACCTTCCTTTGAGTATGACTTCCATTTCTTCTAGATCTTCTAGCTCATTTCCATATCCCTGCAAAAGCAATTTATAAGCTTCCAATCGTTGTAATGTATCGGCATCAAAACTTTGCTCTGTATCACCTGACCTATTCATTCGACATCTGATATAGGAAATGCACGCCTTACGTTCAAACCATTTCAAATTGCGCTCAGAAGTCAGACTTTTGTCTGTTATTTTGGCGTGTTTTTGAAGTAGTTCTTCAAAACATTTTTCTGACGCCAATATTTTCCCTGTAGCAAAATAAAGATCTCCCAGTGAGCATACCAATTTGGGATAGCTAGTATTGTCCTTCATACTTTTCATCTTTTCAGAAAGATCTTCACCCCATTCTAATGCTTCCTTACATACTTTGTCTGTTTTCTCTATTTTTATCAAATTTCTGTAACATCCAATTATCAGCTTGACCCATATTGCAGTGAAATGATCGCTTTCATCATGCAAAACCTTTAAAACACCAAATGCAAAGTAGTTTACTATTTTCGTAAGCCTACTTTTACAAATTGAAATGTAATCATTCAAAGTAGAGGCATGTACTTCAATTTTCCTACATAAAAAGTTTAGTACAGACTGAATTACACTCCTCTCAGTGAGGACGGAAGAGAGCCTATCTTTGTCGCTATTCTCAATTCCAGAAATAATTTTGACAATTCATGGGCAATTCATGGGCAACAGCCAAATATGTGTCGATTGTATATCCTTTTAATCTGAAAGGTAAAACAGTCTTCTTCCATAGGTATGCAAAACAGAAATAACCAGTTCAAACAAAAATTCTTTACTGAGCCATTCTAATCGTACTGTATATCCCCTGTGTGACAACTGAACATACTCATCTTTGATCAAATTAGTGGTTTCTGCTAGTTCCTGTTTTCCTAGTAATCTTGACAGTATCTTTACATCCTCTGCATTCCGATATTTATTGATCACATAAACCTCACTGACACTTTTAACCGAATACATATGCTTTGTGTTGTCAATAAAATTAACAATGGCTGAATAGAGATCTTTAATTTTTTCACAAACTAAACTTTCTTGTTGAAGGAGATCGCAATCAGCTTTGAGTAACATGTCAAATTTCACTTGAAATGTTTTTTCTACATTTAATAGTTCAAACAAGTCCTTTTTCGCATCTTCGAAATATTCACTGGCCTCGCTGAACATCTCATTAAAGCTGTATGTGTATCCTATTATATAACTTGTAAGAAATACTCTGGGTTCTTAAATTGTTCAACTTCTAGTTTGTCCTTCATTTCTGCTTTAAGTTTTTCCAAAACGGCACGTGCATGAGGTACAAGTAAAGTGTGACGCTGAAGATCTGACTTATGCTTATTATCTTTGTCCATCAACAAAAAGAAAGCTCTTAGCAGCTTTCTCAAAAGCTTTTCATTCGTTAATAGAACTTCAGCCTCCATTTCGGTCATATAGATCTCTAAGGCTGATTTCACTAAATCATGAGTGTTAATTTTTCTATTATCATCATGTTCATCTATTGTTCCAAATGAAGAATTCTTAATTTCATAAATAAATTCGTCAATGCAGAAATTCGATGCTTCGTATGATGTTTTTGTGAACAGAACTACAGGTATATTTTCGACTTCAAGAAATTGCAGTAAGAGTAACATTTCAAATATATGCTCTTTTCCTTCTTGTTTGTATTTCTTGTGCATATCCCTTATTATGCTAACTAGAGAACTAAAAAGAGTTTCGTCCATGAAGGTTTCACTCACTGCTAAAGTTTTTTCAAGTCTCAACATATCAAGAGGAACATTAAGCTTTCGTGTAAGAGCTCCTGCTGAGAGAACTGCTTGAGACATGTATGACCTTGCAATATGCAATCCTTTAGGATTACAGCTAAATTTCCTGGCAAGCTGTAAGTAATTCTCCCTATCTCCACTTTTGCCATATGCCAGAAAATCTACTGCTTCATTTTCTGAAAAACCACTGACTTCTACTACTTCATCTGTGATTGGATCTAATTCTAATGACACTGAGGTTGTCACAATTAGTTTAATGTTTTCAACGCGCTTACATTTCTTCAAAAAACCATTCACAGCATGTTTAGAATTTAGCTTCACATCATCTAGAAGCAAGAACTGATATCCGTCTCTATCCCTCATCCCCCTTACTATGGCATTTTCTAGTTTGTTAAGTGTTTCTTTTTGCGTGTCTTCTTCTTCAATTATATTTATGTTGGGGAGGCACTTGCAAAGCTCACGCAATGATTTTTGAAACATATTTGTATCTGTACATCGTAACTTATAAACGATGATGTTAGGATTGTATTTCCTTACATTGTAGCAGTACTGTAAAGCAAGCTCAGATTTACCTGTTCCTGTCAAACCTAAAATGATAATTTAAAAAAAAAAATAAATACATTATAAGTCTAACTGATGTTCATATCTCATAATTCGATTAAGAAGTGAAATCGAAGTGGTATAACATGAGAGTGTGAAAATACAATTCATCAGTACTATTACGTTGCACAAAATGATATTTAACTACACTATCATTCATTTGTATGCTGATGTTGTATATATGATGATGTTGACCGCACCTCGGGCAAATAAGTGACGTTGTTATTGGCTTCACGCTGTCAAATAATGACCCCTATAAATTTGCAGGGTTCGAAGACTTCAAAGGATTTCATCACGTCAAGTCAACTATTAATGGTGACGTCATCTATAAATGTTTTCGTATTTCATCGTCTATTTTGAAGAAGTTCTTGTGGCGATAACTCGTTATACTGTTAACTACTGATCCCTACGGATCCATTGAGGGTTAGTATAATAAATAAAATTACAATTCACGTCATTCTTTTCCTTTGAATTTGTAATGATAATCCGCCATTTTCTAACCTTTAGAATATACGTTTTACCCTCACTACAAGGGGAAACGTATGTTTTATTCATTATTCACTTTCAGAATAATACGGATTTCTGTGTTTTCAATATAACAAGTTGTACTCACCTATTAGAATTACACAACTTTTCGTTTCCATACATTTTTTTAATTTCTGATAATATCTTTCGGTATAGATGTAATTTTCCACTAAATGCCATTCTTCAATATTGCTAGACACTGAAACAAAACAAAATTCTAACATAGAAAATGTTCATTTGTACGAATGCTGCAACGAGAAACTGTTTCAATAAACTGAACGATTCATTCAGTCTGACATGAGTATATAGTTTGAACATTCTTGGATCTACAGACATGTTGACATAATACAGTAAAATATAATAAGTTGAAGAGTATATATATATATCGATTTATTCAAATTCTGCACAAATCATCATGTTGTTAGAACATTTTTATTTGCCTTTTGAGTTCATAAACAAAAAACAAATGTATGTTGTTTAGCGAAATTTTTTTTCTCGCGTCATACTAATATGATGGAGAAAAGATTTAGGAACCTACATGATAAATAAAACATTTCTGACATGAAATATTGCTTGTTGTTAAGTCTACTTACTTTCACCTACTACAGTTCTGCCTACAACAATGGAGTCATTTACCGTAGAATTGTCACCTAAACAAAACATGAAAATCAACACCTTTATGTCATACTCCAATTTACATATGCATTAGAGATGTTTGTAATCAGCATCAAGAAAATTATCTCACCTTATTCTAAACAGAAGACATATTTGAAAAAGCAATTTTTAAATAACTATTGGCTATTGTTTTAACTATGTTATATAAGAATGACCATTTCTGTTAAAGTACCATATACATTACAGCCTTTGTAGTATATGTGATAACCTCTACCAACAAATTAAGGATCATTCATTCCTTTTTTTATTCTAAGCTAATGCCAATGGTTTGACATTTATTCAGAATTGTACTTTGATCATGTCATTCATATAGTGATTCGAAAAGAGGGGCGAAAGATACCAGACGAATAGTCAAACTCATAGATTGAAAATAAACTTACAACGCCATGGCTAAAAAATAAAAATACAAACAGACAAATAATAATTCACAAGACACAACATAAAAAACTAAATACTAAGCAACACAAATCCAACCAAAAACTGGGGGATTGAAGATGCAGACAATTATTACCCTAATTTGTGACAAAAGATACATAATTGAATATTCAACTGACATAACTCTAAAAGAAATTTACAGCGCCAAAAGCTACAATAGAAAGAGGAAGTAAAACATCACGAACCATACCAACGACGGTTGTTGGTCTCATGTGCTACGGAAAGGTTAGCATATCTTAGGGGTGTACTCGTTACACAAATATATGTTGCTTTGCTTATATTTATTGTTTATATTCAGAAGATACTAGTTTTGTACTGTTCTTCATTTTTAAAGTTTGTACAGGGATTACAAATGTTGATTTTAACACACACTTTATATTTAGATTTATTTCCGCTCATACATGTAGCTTGGAAATAAGCTGTGCACCAATAAACAGACTTCTTATATCTATGATTTGTCATCAACTTACTAATTGGCTGTCTATGAATTGAAGTTTCAGATCTTTAATCTCATCACATATATTGTGTAGGTTTTCTCTAGCTGATGTGCATCTCCTTTAGTTGCAGGGGTATCTATATGAAAATATTTGAATTTAATGTTGTTGTAAATATAAGTGAAATGACTGATTTGTGTTTGATTCAGTTGTCAGAATCAAACATTCGGTTTGTGTTTCTTATTACCTGATCTGTGATAGTTTAAGTCACCACAATCATGTCAATATCATCGTTGTCAATATAATGGAATTTTATGCGACTGTCATACAAGTGATAGGCTTAGCAATCCACCGTTTTCTACATAACGAAAAACACCTGTACCAACATAGGAGAATGACATTTATTATCCATTCGTTTGATGTGTTTGTGCTTCTAATTTTGCCATTTGATTACGGACTTTCTGTTTTGAAATTTCCAAGGCGTTCGGTTGTTTTGTTATTTTACTTTTTATATCACTTGTGTCATAATGTATTGGTGCACTTTAGACTCCATAATATTTGAAGGTATTCTAATGAATAAATCATTATAAACTTAAACATTAAACATGTTAAATGCCTTTGATACTTTTATAAATATCATTGAAGAAAATTGTTGTAGTTGTTTGTAACGATGTATCTTAATTACGATTGAATAAAAGAGACGATTATTATATATTGTGAAATAAGCTATCATCTGTAAAACCTTTAAAGTAATTCATAGTGTTATCTTGATTGATTGGGATTCTTTTTGCTTTGCCTTGATTTCGCTATATTTTGTTACTTATTTGGATGACGCGTAACTTATGAGTCGTTTGTAGACAAAACGAGCGTCTAGTGTACATAATTATATGCCTGGTATGACCCAAATGTTGAAGGCACCTACGAAAACAATGCAGACGTTGCCAAGATGGAGCACAACCTCTTATTTCTGCTACTTTTATGTCAGTCGAGACCAAAATGAATTTGAAAACTTATCTGTAAATAATACTGCTTTGTGAGATTTTGTCATGTTATCATCTTTTTGCTGAACATGCGAAGTCTTTCCAAAAAAACATCTGCATATCTAATTGTGTAAATGCGTGTGTTTAAGAATCTGAAAAAATAACTTAGTATCCCTTGGCTACTTATTAAGTCATATTATTCTTTTAAGTACAAAACTTTTCATTTAACGCGGATATCGAGAGGTAAAATAGAGGCGAAATTTCGACAGCGAAATATCGCGAAAAATTAGATAACCGCAAAATATTACCGGTTAAAATGTCAATTCAAATAAATGTCATTAAAAAGTCTTAATTGAGTATTAATACATTTAAAACAAGAATGTGTCCATAGTACACGGATGCCCCACTCGCACTATAATTTTTCTATGTTCAGTGGACCGTGAAATTAGGGTCAAAAACCTTGTCAATTAAATTAGAAAGATAATATCATAAGGAACCTGTGTAATAAGTGTCAAGTTGATTGGACTTCAACATGTGTGTTGAACTTCATCAAAAACTACCTTGACCAAAAACTCAAACCTGCAGCGGGACAGACGGACGAACGGACGGACGAACGAACGAACGAACGATCAAACGGACAGACGGACGAACGGACAAACAGACCAGAAAACATAATACCCCTCTACTATCGTAGATGGGGCATAAAAATCACTAAAAGAAAAAGCAGATTATGAAAGAAAGGGCGTTATGCGAAAAAAGTCGCTGCGAAAAAAAAGTTTGAACTGAGTAACCGATTTTATACTTTTATATGAAGATAACATTTGCGATCTCCATTCTTCGAAATCACCAAACTGCTTCACATTTCAATCATCAACAACATAATAAGATTCAGGGACTGCAGTAAATACCCCACCAGGTATTCTACAAACTTTGACTGCTATTACCTTCCTGTTTAGCTGAAATGCAGATACAGGCCCCAAATAAGTAATACAAATAAGTCATAAATATTACACGTTTAAAATTAACAATATACAATATGCTTTATTTAAAACACTCCGTCACATTCACATGTGAAACAAGAGGTAAATGCATACAAAATACAATCGCATACAACCATAGAAAGAAATAAAACAACTTTGAAATGGAATATATTAATGATTACACTTAAGACAACGTTTTTACACAAATTTTTTTCAATAGTAATAATAATTTATAGGACATGCAAAACTGTTATTTTTCTTTTTTCTATGGATTTAAATAAATCTTTATATTTAAGAAATTTTCATGTTGATAAAAAATTCCACTACACTTTAGTTTATCTAACCCCTGGCATATGTTTGCCTTATCCGTATTTGGAACAATTGTTTCGATTTTATTATTTTCAATGCTCATGGGCGTTGTATTTGAATTGTTTTTTTTAGAAAAAAAAATATTCCCTCGCAATTAATAAGAATGAAAGAATAAATATTCCTATAACTGAGAATATTTTTTTAAACTACTTGGTCGATGCCAGTGCTGGTTGACGTTCAGTGTCTGAGAGGAACATCCAGCTTAGCAGCTAGCACTTTTGTGTTTAAATGACATAACTTAAATATGTTTATTATATATTGATTATAATAATAATGGAATTCTGTGGTTTTTCCCCAATGTATATATTGCGTTAGCCATATTTTGCACAACGTTTATGAATTTTAGTGTTCAATGCATATGCTCCACAACTTTTTTATTTCTTCTTAACACCTATTGTTTTAATGAAGATGACGCACGAGTCTTGCGTATTACAAAACTATAAGTCATACTCCTGGTATGTTTGATGAGATTGTTTATCTTGTCTTACGTTTTCAATATGTTTGACTTCAAAAACATGTTCTTAGATCAAAATAATGTTCGAAAATAAATTTCTCACCATAATAGTGTTCCCTTCTCCATCTTCCTCTAAAAGTTAAAGCTTAAATAAGTCTATTATGTAAGAATCTACAAAGCGAAACAATAGTATACCCAAGATCACTTACATAATATATCTTTCTAAAATAAATGTATATTTATGATAAGTTAAATTATAACAATATTCAGTTCTTAACCTGAATAACCTTCGTTTAGGTTGTGCATAAATGAATTAATTATGAGAAAGAAAATATAAAAAATACGTGAGGTCAAAGGATAAATAAAATTAATCATACCTCAATATCAAAATATTGAATATCCCAATGTCTTTTTCTCGTAAGTTTTGTGATAGAATTCCCGCAAATCAATCCTCCAATTTTAATTTCAAGTGCAGTTTCTGAAAATGGCAAAATATAAATGGCAATACAAAAATGTTCAAAACCTTACATTTCCTTTTCTGAATATACATCATCTGTATTAAATATAATTCTCTTCTCGGCGGGAGGTTGAAAGTTCAGACTTGGACCAGATCAAACCAGAGACTCTGAAATTGGTAATTTACTACATTTCCGCTAGACACACGGCATTAAGGAGCAACAGCTAAGACTGAAGGCTTGGACATAAAAATAATGTGTCAGGGCACATCTTTCCGTCGACTTCTACCTTGTGAACTAGCACGGTATAAATCTGACCAAACGTGTTAGTATAGTACAAATAGGGTGAACTTTTATGCTACATTTACTTGTTCTCGTCCTGAAAATGAATCTACTTTGCTGCTAGACGTCAACACAGTTTCAACTTTCCCATGCTTATACGCTAAAACACATTTGTATTTATAAAAATCACAAATAAAAACGTATTTCATTTATATGTAAGAGTGAATAAAAACTGGTGTGGTTGTGGTACTATTACATCTTGCAAATTATAAAAATAATGATGAATGATGAATATTCAGGACGACAACATGTTAATGTAAAAAATGCAAACATCTGGTTCAAAATGAGACAACAACCTGTAATAAATTAACATGACATCAATGTCCTACTCTAACTTTCTTGATTTGATGTGTAAATTAAAAAGTTGCTGGTCCTCTACTCAACAAGACATTAACTTGGAACTAGTGAATTGATTTATTTTTGTATGAATTAAATAAAATCGGAAAACAATATCCCACATATATATATATAAAGTAACACTTATTATTAATCAAATAACAAAACAAAATCAGTTTCATTCCGAAGATTAAAGAGAGGCCAAAGATACAAAAGGGACATTCAAAAACAAACTGACAAAATACGAATAGAAAGACCAAGCAGCAAACACACAGTAAACATAAGACCCATTGGTGGCCTTCGGCTGTTGTCGGCTCTATGGTCGGGTTGTTGTCGCTTTGACACATTCCCCATTTCATTTCTCGATTTTATTATACATAAAACATAGGAAATCAAAGACTGAGGAACAAGAAACACACCTACGTACATCTGGGGATAATCACCTGTGCTCCGGAAACCTTAACAGGTGCTGTTTTAGATGTGGAACCCGTCGTATTGATCATGTAAGTACAAACTAAGGACTTCGATAGGTCACATTCAACGGCAGGATTGTAATTATGACAATTGTTACATATATGTTGTTATCCATAACGGTAAACGTACACGTTGTAATCCATTTCTATAAATGAGAGAAATGCTTAAACATAAGTGTATATAAAAGTACTTACCAATTTCGTCATGTGTACAGTTTGATAAGTCAATACCAATCACGATTCCTTTTTTGTCTTCAATGCCATAATAAACAACACCACCTTTGTGATTCCCAAATGCAGAAATGTAATGGGAACACATGTTTGCTATCGTATTTGGAACTTTATCTCTGGTTATCTGCTTGAATTGTGTGTCAATATTTTCATTTCGTAAACCTTCAACTACATGATTAAGTTTATAAGTCCGATTTTGTATAGTTGGTAATGGACCAGTTGGTCCTTCTTGCCTTAAAATTTCCACTGCTTTGGTATATTTTGCTGGATCAGCAGCTGACACGGAGGGAAAATATAAATACATATCAAGTGTACATAAATTAGGTGCAGGTGTAACAGAGAGTTCCAAAACCTCTGAGTTACAATGTCCTTTTAATTCAACATAATCAGCAATGTTGTTGAAAAAAACGTCTTTCATTTTCTTCTCAACTTTGTCATACTAATCATCAAAATCCTTCGATTCGACTGTTTTGCAATGTTTATTTCGTAGAATCAATGTTCTTTTTTGATTATCCTTAATATTAAGGCAAGCACAAACTAATTTCAAAACTGTTTTATCAATCTGTTTGTCTTTGAGATTTACCAGAATTTCATCATTGACATTGATAATCTTTTCTGAAAATAAGAACAAAATCTGAATAAGTTAATAACATCTGTTACATAAATACAATTGAGTAAGAGTACAAAATAAGGAACAAACAACAAATACACTACCAAGAATTTACTCACGTTTTTTTTTGGTGTACATTTCGACCCTCGTATATATCAGTACTGTTCGACAAGACTGAAAACTTGTAACGTTATACTTTCTTTTATTTCAGTACTGCTTATTACTATACAAAAACGGTACATTTACTAATTCTATAAAGTCAGTGGTTGTCATTAATTGCTGTCAGTCATATTTGTTTTCTTTTAGTGTTTCATGATAACTCAGGCAGTTAGTCTCTCGTTTAAATTGTATCACATTTTATCATGCTGAGGCTTTAATAGCTAACTGTACAGTAAAGTGACATATACAAATGTACATGCTGACATCCACTTCATATGGTCTTTTGTGGATAGTTGAATTATTGGCCATCATACCTCATCTTCTTTAATTGTATTTTTGAAAATTTGAAAGTATCTGTTGATGCGCGTCTGGCGTACTAAATTATAATCCTGGTAATTTTGATAACTATTGAAATGTTTAACAACTTGTATTCATATTCATATTGTCCTTTTTATTGTAAGAAACATGTTGTGTCTTGTGTACTATTATTTGGCTGTTAACTTCGTCTTTTTCAATTTTGGCTTTGTCAGTTTATTTTCTATCTAAGAGGTTGACTGTCCCTCTGATATTTTTCACCCCTCTTTTAAGAATCATGTAATAAACATAATTACCTTGTTTTGAAACCTGGTGGCGTGTCACATATGTATTTCCTGATGAATTCCTACAACCAAAAATATTCAAACAAAAACTCTGAATTCATTCAAATAATATGCATCGCTTTTGCAAAACTTTATTGAACATAGACTTATGTGTATTGATGAATTGACCTACATGTGTACTTCTTAAAAGCTGCCCGTGAATTTCAAACAAAATGAATATGCAACTGCTTTTTCGTTAACGATACACATTAACCCGACACATGTTAAATTGACCCGATAAATGTTCGATTGAACTACCGATGCGAAATTTAGTTTGATTGAATACCAATAACCATTCATAACTCATAACGTCATAACCAATGAGACATCTGTCAAGAGCTTTCTATGATAGCGGAGAGGAGTTATAGCCTTCTGACGAGAGACTTTCATGTATCTAATATCAGAAGATATTTCTGCAAAACTTAAAGCCATGGACTTATAATTAAAAATGCCATGATGGACATTTGAGAAAAATGTCTCCATCCAAGATGGTAGTTTTATTTTAACTTATTGAACAATGGAAAAATATTCATATAATATAGATATTTCGACGGGATAAACAATTTAATTTTTTCGGCGGCTTATGTTAGTCCTAGAGAGCTTCAGCTTTCAATTGACATCCATTGTACGTCAACATAAACATGATAATGGCAACAGTAGTGTTTAGAGGTCATAAATCGATTGAGAGAAAACAAATGAGGGTTACAAGCTAAAACTGAGGAAAACACATCAACTATAAGAGGAAATCAAACGCAAAAAAACGGACCACTGAAGGGCAACAAAAACATCCCGCTAACATATGGAAACGAACTATTTGATAACAACTGCCATATAACTGACTTGGTACAGGACATTTAATAAAACTGGTATGTTGAACCTGGTTTAATAGCTAGCAAAACCTACCGTTGTATGACAATGTTAAAAAAATATCGCTGATCTGACAACAATACAGGACAGAAAAAACAGCAAAAACACACATACTTTTTTGTCAATACCACACTAGGTAAATATATTTTAATCTACTAATATTGTTCTACA
Source organism: Mytilus edulis (assembly GCF_963676685.1). NCBI lineage: Eukaryota > Metazoa > Mollusca > Bivalvia > Mytilida > Mytilidae > Mytilus > Mytilus edulis. The sequence goes on along the minus strand of NC_092353.1, from coordinate 72,278,541 downwards.
TCAGGAATAGATAACCATAGATGCATCTGCCAACACATTTTTAATATGTTGGTCTCAAATGCTCTTCAACTTCGTACTTTATAAGGTCTTTTTTTATTTGAGAACCACTGATGAAAGATTTGTGTACACAATATTTATCCTGGTAATTATGATGAGTTTGTGTTAACATGGTATGGGCAAAGAGTTGTCGTTTTGGTGTCGATTTATCAACAAAAACACAGCTACCTGTCTTATTCTAGACAGTGGTTTAAATGAACTTTTAAACTCATTTCATCCTTGAAAAAATATTAAAAATCGGATTCTCTTACTCATGAAATACACAAGAAAACGAGTAATTTTCTGAAGAAAGTAATTACTTAAACCGTACTCAATGTGCCCAAAATAAACTTATTTTTAAATGTTTGTTGAAGTGTTTTGTTTGTAGTTTGTATTGAACACTTGTACACGAGTATTGCTAGTCTAAAACATATTTATTTCATGACAACAAAATTCTGTAACTTCTGACCAAGCAACAGTTAGTCTATGTAACTTTCGAAAGTCTCCCCCAAAATATATCTTCTTCTTGGGAGATGAACACCAGTCTATGAACTAAATAAACAATGAACAAAATATACGAGAAAAATTGTGAGTTTCATTCAACAATAACAGATGAATAGTCACAACATTCATTGGCTCTTAATCTTACCCTTGGTCTGCTTTTCTATTTTTGTCTAGTTCCCTTTTTTCTGTTGAAGGATTCACAGATTTACTGATCTTAAACCCTGTAAATATCATTAAGAAATTTAAAAAAGACAGATTATAGATTGCAGCCATAATAATCAGGCAATTCAGTTAGCTGTTTAAAAGGATGCTCTTCAACAAATGTGGCAAGCACTCAGAGCGTTGAAACCTTTTTGTTTAACATCTCAAGTCTGTTTGTGTAAGTGATAAATTTGTCCTGGTAAAATATGTCTGGGCGGACAAATACTACTAGTATAAATAGTCCATGGTTACAAAATTTACTAGAATATTTAGTCCGATGTTAGTAATTTATGTCCCCAGACTAATTTCCTTGGAAATCATGTCCTATGAAATACTATAATAAATTCGGTTACATATACACGAATGTAAATTTTAATGTCTTCAATATGGTGTAAGAGTTGCGTATCTATATTTTGGATAAAATGAATGTCCCCAGACTAACTTTCCTAGGAAATCATGTCCATATCATTAATATTCCTGGGTTGAAACGTCCTTGTCCTTGGTTTTAAAAGGTGAATATAAATATTATGTTTTAATATTGTTAAAGAGTTGTGTATCACTTTTTTTTAATAAAACCTATGTCTGCAAACCAATTTTCCTAGGAAATTCTGTCTTAGGTAAAAATGTCCATGTCCTTAATTTTAATAGGAAAATTTTATAAACCAAGGAAACTCAATATTTATCATGTTTATGTTTTAATATTGTTAAAGAGTTGTGCATTAACTTTTAATAGAATTCATGCCCCAGACTATATTTTCCAAGGAAATCATGTCCACGTATTTCTATTAACATGATAAACAGACAGTCATTGAAACTAGTCTAGCAATATTTTATGATTTTTGACGGAGGACTTGTAATTTCCAATAATTCGTTTCGGATGTAGCACGTCTTTTGATTGGGTGAAAGTTTTTTGTCTATCAGATCATAGACATGATTTTGTCATGTGACCGTGACGTCATCAAATTTTTATCATGATATATTGCTTAAAATAGAATTTAGAAATACATTATATAATGAATGACAATAATTTACTTTCTGTCTATAAAAATTTAACATTTAGAAAGTGGTTTACACTGAATAATCCTCGTCTATGTTAAGGTGTTATTTTACTGTCATGACATTTAAAATAAACATAATCCAACAATTGACGAGGAGTACCCAAAAAAACTCCGAAGTTTCATTTGGATAAACTATGATAAAGAATTTGTTTTAAAAAAATACGAATTTTCTAAAAACAGCAGTCAAACTAATAAATCGAAAATAAACTGACAACGCCATGGATAAAAATGAAAAAGACAAACAGACAAACAATAGTTCGCATGACACTACATAGAAAACTGAAGAATAAGCAACACGAACCCCATAAAAAACTAGGGGTGATCTCAGGTGCTCCGGAAGGCTTAGTGTATAGTGCTATCAAAGAGTAAATACTTAATGTGTTACATACCTCCTGGGAAGTCTCTGTTCTTTTCTTTAGGCATTGCTCCTTGTCGTTCATATTTCTTTCGGTTGAAACTGTCAGTTATATTATATGCTGGGTTCTGGCTATGTATTCCAGAGTCTTCGGGAACTCTAATTTGAGTTATGGGCTTACCATCAGCAGTTGTGAGTTCATTTTGAGGTCTTAAACTTAAATGTAGAGTATTATCTATTTCCTCACTAAATGTTGTTTGAATTTCTTGTGAGTCCGTATGATTTGAAGTCGTGTCATTCATATTGGAATTGTTGATATTGTCATCAACGTCCGTCTCCATTCTACGTTTTATTGTTATTCAGAATTGCAATCAATTTCCATAAAATGAATAATTGTGTGCTTATGAAATTAATTCATTTTACGTCACAATTTGTACTCGAAATTCCTTTAATTTCTGAACAATAAAAAATGTATTAGTGTGATATTTCATTGTATATACAACGTGTATGAACAAATACCTGCTTGGCGTGCACATGTGTATATATTGCTCTAAACGGTAATGTAACTCCAAAAGGCGCACGAGAAAGGAACATCTACCATAGTGTACAAGATTGATAAACAGATTTGTAATCTGCTGATCTGAAAAGATGACACAGAATATGTGTATTTACACTTCAGTTCGAATTTGAATAAAAAAATAAATTATAGAACGTAATTCATTCTAATTTCATTAAGCAATTGCATTACTCAAAAAAACTGATCATTCATGATAACAGGAGGTCCTACAATAAATTGTACAGGTGAATTAAATAAAAAAATGATGAAATTCGTGTTTTCATGATCCTAGCTTGAAAAATGTATAATTATAAGTATTGCATGCTTCTTTTTGTAACTTCATAGGGTTGTAAAAGCGTCGAAAGTGTGCACACTTTTAGATGAAGCGCTTCCAAATGTACGTTGGTCAACGCTTTTACAACCCTATGAAGTTACAAAAAGAAGCATTCAAGACTTATGTGAATACGAAGATTTACGTGTAAAATACATAAACTTTACAGAACAACCGATCAATGCATACACTACACTAATCCACACTTCAATTATTTTTAGAACTGTTACGTGTGTGTTTTGTCACGTATTCAACTATTGACTCACCGTTACAGATTTGTAGCCAGACAGCAATTAAAAATTAAAATGTTCTTGTAATTCTGTTTGCAAGAAATTATAGTCCAATAAATCGTTGCAATAAGTCGTTAGATAAAAGAGTTACATGCATGGTCAATGAACATTTAATCAGACAGTTGACAAACAAATTAAAATGTTCTTGTAATTCTGTTTACAAGAAATTATAGTTCAATAAATCGTTGCAATAAGTCGTTAAATAAAAATTAAGAGTTACATGCATGGTCAATGAATATTTAATCAAACAGTTGACAAAATAACAAAATACTTTAAAGATAATGATTAACAGAATCACCGTTATCATATGTCAGAATCTCATTAGATAAATGAAACTTATTTATTGAAGTTTTGTATAGAAGTCAATGTTGCTACTCGCCATTGTTATGCAATTGAATTCCACGTAGTTTGTTTATTTTCAGTAGATTGCGTAATTTCTGAAAAATCATTAAGTAGAAAGTGAACGTGGAAAGAATGTATGAGTGGCCGTTCATGTCATTTGCGCGATTATATTTATAATAAATAATATGAAATAAATCTGATGACATACTTCGTACACTTTGTTATTTTGTTATTTCTTCATCTTCATGTTCTTCGAGTTGATAAGTATATCATATCATTGTATTTATGTATTTATCAATTTATTTATACATCAAGATCAAAAGAAGAAATTTAAACTGTCAGTTGAAACAGAGAAATATATTTTTTGATATTTTGTAAATTATATTTAACTTTGTTTAAGTGTACATTAAAACGTTTAATCCCGCTGCAATTGTTTGTCAGTAATATGATGTTCAGTGGCTTGTTTGTGGGGTTAATAAATGTTTCTCTTTTCTCGTTTTTTATATAGATTAGACCGTTGGTTTTCCAGTTTGAATGCTTTCACACTAGAAATTTTCGGGGACCTTTATAGTTTGCTGTTCGGTTACCTGACCTATAATTGTTTACTTTTTTTAAAATTGTGACTTGGATGGAGAGTTGTCTCAGTGGCACTCATACCACATCTTCCTATATCTATGAATAATAACCTTCAAAATTACAGCACAGATACAGTTACGAATACAGAATTTACAAAAAAGGGGTTAGCTGTTCACACAGTTAGTCAAGTAAACAGGGACTAGTAAATGGCGAAACAAAAAAATAATATCAGAATGTAACAAAACGAAACAGTACAAAACAAAATATGGAGAAGCCGAACGAAACGAAATTGAATTCACAAAAAAGAACCGGAACGAATGAACATAAATTAAACGATTTATTTTAAGAATTCCATTTTCCAAATTTCAAAGATCGATCTGTACTATACACCATCTTATATCCACGGGCGTATAATTTTTACACCAAAAAGCTAATTTTTGCTACATTTCAGGTATGATAATTGTTTTCTTGTCTTGGGGGCGTTAGGCGGGGGTTGGGGCAGATTGGTTGATTTATTTACTCTACCGTTACGTATGAATTTTTGAAGACCATACGCGGTGGCTCGTAGTTGCTTCCAAGTTACTCTGTTTGACGTTTATATAAAAGGAAATCATATACCAGTTCCTGTTATCTTTATACTATATATAGATTCAAACAAGAACAACTGAGTTTTATGATGCAAACAAACAGTAATGATTAAGTGTCTCAATCATATGACTAATTTCAAACTACAAAAGAGGAGCATTAAAACTTGTAGATCGACAATAAACTGACAACGCTATGGCTAAAAAAGAAAAAGACAGTTAAATAATAATACACAATACTCAATATAGAAGTCTAAAGACTAAGCAGCACGAACTTCACCAACAACTTGGGGTGATCTCAGGTGCTCTCGGAAGGATAAGCAGATCCTGCTCAATGTGTGGCACTCGTCATGTTGCTCATGTTTTTACAAACCCGTCAAACAGTCTAATTCGGTAGATGACATTCATAGAAAAGGGAACGGGATTGAAGTTAAGAGCTAACGAACATATCTAAAATAATCTGGGAAAGGGATATTCCGTAACGGTGAACCAACTCGTGGTGGCTTCCGTACAATTTTCGAAGGGATGATTTCAAATTCACCATTTAGATCTTTTTGTTTAATAGCTCCCTTGTACATCTAAGTAGTAACCCTCTATCAAGAAAATCACGAAAGCAAATTTACAGATCTAACATTGTTGGGTTGATGTTTAGGCGAGTTGTATATACATAATGTACACAGCCATATATCACCATCATTGCTGGTGATCCGATGGATAAATCTGTTGTAGAGTTGTCACTGACTCAGACGTACTTATAATTATTTTCTGTGACTGTATTTTGCATTTATTTGTAGGATCCTTTACTATAGATAATTGAGCTGATCTGTAACAAAAACATCTCCATGCCTTATATATCATGTACTGTAGTACACCGCTAGATTAAAACTGACGAGGAAAGGTAACACACGGCCACCGAATACTTTATCATTTGTGAAGCCCAGGTGGTCGTGTGGTCTAGCGGGACGGCTACAGTGCAGGCGATTTGGTGTCACGATATCTCAGTAGCATGGGTTCGAATCCCGGCGAGGGAAGAACAAAAAATTTGCGAAAGCAAATTTACAGATCTAACATTGTTGGGTTGATGTTTAGACGAGTTGTATATACATAATGTACACAGCCATGTATCACCATCATTGCTGGTGATCCGATGGATAAATCTGTTGTAGAGTTGTCACTGACTCAGACGTACTTATTAATATAATTATTTTCTGTGACTGTATCTTGCATTTATTTGTAGGATCCTTTACTATTATAGATAATTGAGCTGATCTGTAACAAAAACATCTCAATGCCTTATATATCATGTACTGTAGTACACCGCTAGATTAAAACTGACGAGGAAAGGTAACACACGGCCACCGAATACTTAATTATTTGTGAAGCCCAGGTGGTCGTGTGGTCTAGCGGGACGGCTACAGTGCAGGCGATTTGGTGTCACGATATCTCAGTAGCATGGGTTCGAATCCCGGCGAGGGAAGAACAAAAAATTTGCGAAAGCAAATTTACAGATCTAAATAAAGGCAACAGTAGTATACCGCTGTTCAAAACTCATAAATCCATGGACAAAAAACAAAATCGGGGTAACAAACTAAAACCGAGGGAAACGCATTAAATATAAGAGGAGAACAACGACATAACACCGAAACGTAACACACACAGAAACGGACCAAGCATCAGACAAAACACCACGAGAATAACAAATATAACATGAAAACCAAATACATGAATTTGGGATAGACAAGTACCGTGCCACGTCTGATCTCAATATCTCAAAAATAAGAGAAAACACAAACGACTCAACGTTAAAATGCAACACACACAGAAACGAACAATAATATACAATGGCCATCTTCCTGACTTGGTACAGGACACTTTTAAAGGGGGAATAAAAGTGGTGGGTTGAACCTGGTTTTGTGGCATGCCAAACCTCGCACTTTAATGGCAAAGTTAAATATAACATTGAAATGACAACATAATCTTACAGGACTACAATACAAATTAATAGAACATATTAGACAAAGAAAAACATGATTCATAGATAACAAAAAGCATCAGGTTTAAAATTCAATACGCCAAAAACGCGTCTTGTCCACACAAGACTTACAAGTGACGCCAAGATATAAAGGTTGTTGGGTTGATGTTTAGACGAGTTGTATATACATAATGTACACAGCCATGTATCACCATCATTGCTGGTGATCCGATGGATAAATCTGTTGTAGAGTTGTCACTGACTCAGACGTACTTATTAATATAATTATTTTCTGTGACTGTATCTTGCATTTATTTGTAGGATCCTTTACTATAGATAATTGAGCTGATCTGTAACAAAAACATCTCGATGTCTTATATATCATGTACTGTAGTACACCGCTAGATTAAAACTGACGAGGAAAGGTAACACACGGCCACCGAATACTTTATTATTTGTGAAGCCCAGGTGGTCGTGTGGTCTAGCGGGACGGCTACAGTGCAGGCGATTTGTTGTCACGATATCTCAGTAGCATGGGTTCGAATCCCGGCGAGGGAAGAACAAAAAATTTGCGAAAGCAAATTTACAGTTTATAGATCTAACATTGTTGGGTTGATGTTTAGACGAGTTGTATATACATAATGTACACAGCCATGTATCACCATCATTGCTGGTGATCCGATGGATAAATCTGTTGTAGAGTTGTCATTGACTCAGACGTACTTATTAATATAATTATTTTCTGTGACTGTATCTTGCATTTATTTGTAGGATCCTTTACTATAGATAATTGAGCTGATCTGTAACAAAAACATCTCCATGCCTTATATATCATGTACTGTAGTACACCGTTAGATTAAAACTGACGAGGGAAGGTAACACACGGCCACCGAAAGCTTTATTATTTGTGAAGCCCAGGTGGTCGTGTGGTCTAGCGGAACGTCTACAGTGCAGGCGATTTGGTGTCACGATATCTCAGTAGCGTGGGTTCGAATCCCGGCGAGTGAAGAACAAATAATTTGCGAAAGCAAATTTACAGATCTAACATTGTTGGGTTGATGTTTAGACGAGTTGTTTATATATATCCTTTATCTCTAGTTCGATGGGATAGATGTGTTTAACATAGTCACCAAATTTGTAATTATTTATTATAGGTTTGTTATGCTTGGGAGTAGTTCCCTGCATTTAATCTGTTTGGCTCTGACAGATGTAACAAGAATGTCTTAGATACCAGAAAGACTAGACTAGTTTTTAAAACTATTCACGTGTGTTTTGGACGCAAATGAAATATGGGTTGTCGCGCATATACATTTTTTTTTATTTGCAAACTGAATGCCAATTGTTGCAAACTACAAAACAACGTAAATTATACATGACTTAACGGTTTAAAACACATTCATGGGGATTTTTTTCGCTACAATATGTTTACTGAAAAAAAGACCCTCCAACATGTGACCTACCCTTTTACTGTACTTGAAGTCGTAAACATATTTTTTCCAATACAACATATCTTTCCGCAATAGTTCAAACACCTTTTATATTCTGAAATTCTCAATACGACTGATCTTTCCGCAATAGTTCAAACACCTTTTATATTCTGAAATTCTCAATTCGACTGATCTTTCCGCAATAGTTCAAACACCTCTTATATTCTGAAAGCTTGATAAGTTTAATTATTTTGTTCCTTCTGTCGTTTAACAATTCTGTTGAACTATCTCTTATTTAAAGGAATGCGCGGGTTATTTAGTGTGCACCACATTTTTTATTTTATTTTTTCATAGACAGAAAAAATATTACAGTTATTTTTTTATAATTTAATTCAAAATTCCATTTTAAACCGGAAAAAACTATGAAAAAAACGTTGATGACGTCGCGGTCACATGACTAAATTATGTATATGAGCTGATAAACACGGTGCATTACTTTTGCGCGCATTTTTTTGACAGGTAAACTCCGGTAAAATACAGATATATATATAACGCGCCCAAACACGGTGCATTACGTTTGCGCGCATTGTCATAACATTTGCGCGCAAAAATCATTACGTTTGCGCACAGCTTTTTGTTACCTTTGCGCGCATTTTTTTGACAGGTAAACTCAGGTAAACTCAGGTAAAATACAGATAATAACACTTATTTATTTACTAATTCGTTCAATACACCTTATCGCTAATCCCGGCTGACCCGGCCGCTTGAACTTTTGACACATACAACAATCACTTTTTCATTGTGGCGTCAGATATTTTGTTTTATGACGTCAAAATTTTACGGGAACCTGTGTGATATCCAGCAATTGCGGACAAATAGCGATAAGCATGATAAGGTGTATTATTAACAAGTATAAGTACCCCTTCTGTTAGTTTAAGTCCCCTGCTCACCAACGAGGAGTTGGAAGTGGGATATCGAGCAACGGACTAATTTCATAGGTCTGGCTGCCGTTTCATAAAACGATCGTACTTTGCGATGGTCGTACATTGCGTGTGAATCACGAACGCTATTTGCGTGTGATTAAACCTGTCGCAAAGCGATCGTTAAATAAAAGATGGCCATCGCTTTGCATACTTAGGGGTACAACCGACGCCGAATTTTAAGACGACAAAGGGTTTTCAGGGAAAGATTGAAATCAGTGACAATTTAAATGGCACTTATATCATATCTCGCTAACGTCTTGGTAGACAGGGCTTATTTAAGTTTGCAGAAACGCTTTTACCACGCCTTGAAAGGACGATTTTGGTAAATTTCTCAAACTCTGACCTCCGTTCACATTGACTTTCGAGTAAAGTAAAAGATAATTTGCATGCTATGTACTTACAATTCATATGTATAACAAGTTATTTCAACAGAACAATCAGAAATATTTGGACCAAACCATTTGTTTGTGATATGAACAAAAACTAGCTGCGGAACCGTAGCTCTTAGGTCCTTATGTTATTTTTTGACTATTTGCGGACCATAGAGCTACGGATTTTTCCTATTTCAAAACGTTCGGAATTGCGACCCAGGTTCAGGTCGCACTTATTTCTCAAAAAAATATTGTTTATAATCCATGCAAAACTTGTCAATATATATAGTTCGTTTCGTTAGATATTTTTCTAGGATATGACGTACCTATTTATGTTTGAATATTCATTTCCTTAACACTATTATCTAATTATATCCATTTGTATACATTCTCCGCCTATTTTATTCGGCCATATTGAATCTCGTAGTGACGTCACGAGAATCAAGAAAAGATAACTCAAATATCCTTGATCTCCTATGTTGGAGGTGAGGAACGCCTATGAAAAACAAGAACAGATAACTCTTTTAGAAAAACACGTGTTGGTTTGTTTACTTATTTCTAAGCGAGAATCGAGTGTTTTCAAGACTTTACAACATTAATTCATTCGAAATATTTAAAAAGCTTGAAAGAATTATTATTTCCATTAGTATTTAACCTTAATTAAACGTACTTTCATTCAAAAAGTCATGAAAATAAAATAAAAGACAACGTAAACAAACCAACACGTGTTTTCCTGTAAGAGTTATCTTTTCTTGATTCTCGTGACGTCACTACGAGATTCAATATGGCCGAATAAAATAGGCGGAGAATGTATACAAATGGATATAATTAGATAATAGTGTTAAGGAAATGAATATTCAAACATAAATAGGTACGTCATATCCTAGAAAAATATCTAACGAAACGAACTATATATATTGACAAGTTTTGCATGGATTATAAACAATATTTTTTTGAGAAATAAGTGCGACCTGAACCTGGGTCGCAATTCCGAACGTTTTGAAATAGGAAAAATCCGTAGCTCTATGGTCCGCAAATAGTCAAAAAATAACATAAGGACCTAAGAGCTACGGTTCCGCAATGTACTTACAATTCATATGTATAACAAGTTATTTCAACAGAACAATCAGAAATATTTGGACCAAACCATTTGTTTGTGATATGAACAAAAACGTGTAGACAATAAATTTTATACCAATGTTTACTGTTGACGCTACTAAAAGGTGTCTTCTGTCACGTCCGCGTCTTTGGCAGGGAGTGCTTGTTTGTCCAATTATAATAACTCCGGTTGAAATATTATATTTTTTTTTTCGAGGGCATTTGAAACTATCTAAATCTATCAGTAGCTGTTAATTAAAAAAAAGCAGCAATCTTTAATGAAGATATGGGAAGAGTATATTAAAAAAAAACTTGTCAAATATTTTGATACTGCGCGGGATTCAACAGTTCGATGGATACCAATTTTCATGGCTTTCATGGGTACAAGTGAACCAATATTTTAAGTCAACGAATTAATTTTTTTCTATAGGCTTTGTATGCATAAATTGTCAAAACCACGAAATCAATAGATGAAAAATAAAAATAAAATTGGAACTTGGACAATCAAAATTCGGGTATGCAACAACACAGACCGGTCCTAAATCCCATTAAAATTGTTTCAATCGTTAGTCTATATATAATAGAAATAGCTTTTGCAAATGTTATTATTACTATCATATGAATATGAGTATGGTACGATAGTCAAAAAAGGAACAATTACCGAACATATTAACCTAAATACTGGTGCTTTAAAGTTTTAAACAATGAGGAAAAAAAACGATATAAACAATTAAAAGAAAGCCATTTAGTTTAAACATATCTCATCTGCAAAAGTAGCAAAATGGATATAGATATGAACAAAGAAAAAACATTTTATAATGACGATAACCGAAAAGGAATACATGTTATACAAAAATCAAAACTCTTTCTCTAGCGATGTTATGCTGCTGTCAGCGTAAAAGTGTAATGTTAACTGAAAAAATAATCCATTTATCAGTAAACTACATGATTAAAAAAAGCCTTAGATGTTATTTCTTGGTCTTCAAGATGAGCTTCTGTCTAATTTCCATAACAATCAAGGAAGGTGCACAAATTTGTCATGTCAAAAAATGTAATCCAAGACTTTCTGTAAATGTAAACTGTAATATTCAAAGTCCATTCATCAGAAATATACTATTAAATTATAAACGAAAAAAATAATTATATTTTCAAACATTTGCTTCAGACATTTTAAAAAGTCATTCAAACACTTCAGCAAAATTTTAACCCTAGACTGTATCTACTTGTTAATTGTAAAAGAAAGTCTATTTACCAGTGAAAAACGGAAAATGAAAAAAAAATATTTTCCAACGCAATCTGAATATTGTCTTTTGGTCATAAACATGATAAACATGATAAAGAACCTTCTGTCCAATTTCATGAAATTATATGAAGAGCTGACAAAGTTACTGATGTTTCAAACAAACTATAACCTGAAAGACTGTACCTACATTTGTAAATGTTGACCCGACCCCGACGACGTAATCTATTATCGGTATGTCCCGCTTTATTAATAAATTTCACAGGCTCGACAAAAAGGGTGGAAATTCAATGTACATGTACAAGACTGGTCTGGATTGGAATGAGAGAATTTAAGAATTCATCATTTTTTAAAAATTGAATGTTTTGAATCGTTGTATTATTCTGACATAAGGTTGTAGGGGCTCAGAAATGTAATGTATACATATTTACAAGAGAGTTGTCTCATTGGCACTTATACCTATCTTATATCTATTTCCTGAAATGTAAGGTCACCATCAACAGCCAAGTGTAGCTCAAATGATTCACGCCATTATTCCGACAGCCCATTAGTCCGACAGCCCATTTTTCCGACAGCCCATGTGTCCGACAACCCATTAGTCCGACAGCCCAATATTCCAACACCTTTTTAGACGGGCATTATAATGATTGGGTTAACATTGAGACATTACAATACAAATATAATATAATTATCATTATATCACCATTATATCACGATAGGTCTTAGTCAGAATCGGAGCGAAAACAAAATAGAAAGAAACAACTAACGGTTTTGAAATCAAATAAAAGTATCAAAACATGTTCTACACAAATCAAAAGAACTTACAATGAAATCATCATTTTCCCCCAGTAAATTTTTCTTGAGTTAAAACTTTAATGATAGAAAAAGGAAGACATTTAAAAATACCTAGAGAAAAAAAGACTATGCACATCCTGTAATACAATGGAGGATGATGCCCATTTTATTTTATACTACAAAAAAATTGCTAAACTAAGAGATAACTTTATAGGAAATGTAGTTAAACATATGCCAGATTTTATGTCCTGGCAAGAAAATAAAAAAAAATAAATATCTTCTTTGTCCATCAACCTCAAAAGAAGTAGAAAGCTTAGAGTCCTATTTTAAACAGGCATTAGAACTGAGGACAGGGGACTCTTGATTTATTTATAAAATATATTTATATATCATATAAATAGATTGTTTTGCTTTTTGCTTTTTTTGTTTTCATGGTTTTGTTTGTTAAATGTATTTTGTGTATGTTTATATTATTTGTCACAAACTTATTGTTCAGAGTTTACATGACAATAAATATTTGAATTTGAATTTGAATTAAAACAAATTTCGAAGATTTATCATGTTTATCTAACTTTTTAAAGTTCTGATCGTTATTGGAAGTGCTTTGTACTTTCTCCGTATTTCGTGGATTCACATTCCCGAACATGATATTCATAAAATCGCACGGGTGTCGTATTTGTAGAAGCTGGAATTGCTCTTCTTTTTGGAACACATATGTCGTCATATGTGTCATCTTATTTTCTTTGGACCTGGATTGAATTTGTGTTTTTGTTTTCAGTCTCATTTTGACTGACGCTACATTAGTGCTAATTTCAGCGACAAAATTAATTTAAATAAAACTCAGACAAGTGATATCAGGGGTAGAAAGTGTTGCGACCAAAGAGGGCGGGTAGTGTTATCCAATTCTGATATATTTATTTTTGTAGTTTATATAGGTGAAACCTCACTCCCCTGATACGCGAGAGGGAGAAACCGAAGATCTCAGTCTAATGAAAAAATATAGATCAAAACAACAACAAAGAGCAGTGAACTAGAACAGCACAGAATGACAATGTACACACAAACGCCGAAATATAAAGATCAATAAAATACCGAGACCCGTAAAACGAAAGAGGGACGAAGACAAGGACTGCACAGGTGTAATAAGTATGTGTATAAACTCCAATATACTGAGACAAATATCCTGCATGAGAAGAAGAATCGAAATGAAAACGGATAATTACAAATATTATAGAGAACGTAGTTGGTCTTTTTAGAGAAAATTTACACATAAACTAAAGACAGATGCATTGTCGGAATAACGGGCTTTCGGAATATTAGGCTGTCGGAGTAATGGGCTGTCGGAATAGTGGACTGTCGGTGTAATGGGTTGTAGGAATGATGGTTGTTGGACTAACGGGATGTCACCATATCGACAATGATATAGCATACATTTGTACATCTTTCTAATTAATAAAATTTATTTCGCTTCATTGTGAAAATGGAACATAAAAATTGTGAAAACGTTATTCATGCGAAAGCCATGTAAAAGAGGATCATAATGGGTGTACCTTTATGACGAATAACGGTGAAAAAATTCTTGCAAAATGACATGAACTGTAATGTCCGGTGCATGACCATTTTCTTAATGACGTTTAAAAAAATCGACTGCTTTTGACAATTTTTTGTTTCCCAAGATAACTGTAACGATTAATTATTTAATATCTCCGAATCTCGAAAATACGGTGGCATTTTGCGGCTACATGTATGAAAGAACGAGATAACTATCTTGTGGGAACGACATATAAAGTCTATAAGTCTGTGGTGCACTGGTTGTTGTTTTTTCCTGTATATCATATTTATTGTTTACTTATGTGTGGGAGACCTAAAATTTACGTCATTTGGTCTGGAGTAGATAGTTGTCTCATTTATAATCATACTGTATTTTTGTTATTGTAACAAGAAGCGCCAAGAAGCGACAAGAAGAATAAATTTAGCGACACGAAAACTTAACCAAAAAAAATATTTTGATTTACGGACAGTAATAAAGTTATTTTCCTTCTTTTTTTATTATATTGATAAATATTTTGCTGTTATAATATATTTTTAATTTGTACATGTATTTGTGTTTAAGAACAATTATATATTTATTTTATAATTTTTGTAACACTCTCTTTGTCTAAAATATAAGAATCTGACTGCATGCAAAATGCATTATTCGTAAACCAATGTCCAGAAAAGAAAATATTAATAAAACGTGAATATTTTGTTTTGTGTATTGACTCTTTAATCTCTTGAAACCATGAATAAAGCAATAACAAAATACATCTATCACATAGAGTACCTATCCTATTAAAATAGTATGGGTAATGCTAAAATAACTAAGTTACACCAAAGGATTAAACGAATCTCTTATTTGATAATATAAATATACTGCAATTTAATACCGCAGTCCCACTAGGCCACGATCGCACTACGATCTGTGAAAAAAAATGCAAATTTCAATGATCGTAGTACGATCGTGTAGATCACAGTAAAGTCGTATCACGTTCGTAGTGAGGTCTTTAAAATCGTGATGAGCGTGGCCAACTTTGAACATGTTCAGAACAATCGTGGTGCGGTCGTGGCAAAATCAGGTTGTACAACATGTAGTAGAAGCGTAGGGAGGGCGCACTAAGATCGTAGTAAGATCGCAAAGGTCGCTGAAACATCGTATCGAGAGCGTGATTCTATTTGGATATACTGCGCTACGTTCTCATAACGACGCTATTACGACCTCGCTACGACCATCACGTTCTCACCGCGACCAAACTACGCTTCCACTACGACCATACCACGCTGTTCACGACCATAGTACGATTCTAGCACGCCCTTGCCGTCCTCATCACGCTCTTCTTTCGACCTGACTACGTTCACACTACGACCATCATTCTCATTGTCAGTTTCACATAAATCATATAAAAAGCTGCCTAAATTTGTTTGTCTGATGTAATTATCTATTTGCTCTAACGGCTCAACCATGCTTCTCGTTTTTATATAGATTATACCATTGGTTTTCCCGTTTAAATGGTTTTACACTAGTAATTTTGTGGGCTCGTTATAGCTTGCTGTTCGGTGTGAGCCTACGCTCCGTATTGAAGGCCGTACCTTGGCCTATAATGGTTTACTTTTATAAGTTGTTACTGTACTTGGATGGAGAGTTATCACATTAGCACTCATACCACATCTTTCTATATCTATTGACACATCTGTGTTATCTCTGCTATCGTTCACTAAAATATCGTCATTTGAGCTTTAGGGACCAGCAATAAGTTGTTATTTAGGTTGGATTGGTCGGTCCCACATCTCTGCTTGATTAGGATTCGTTACTTAGTTCCCTTTGCCTCTACATCAACCCCTACCACCACGCTCACGTCTTCTTATAGATTTTAATGGCATGACTGTATTGTTTCCGAAATATCTACGTATTGATCAGAAATAAAAGGAATGGAATTTTAGTGATATGGAACACGATGTTAACGTTGTTGCTAAGAACGTTGTAAGCTTGCGGTATGAACGTAGTATAATCGTGGTAAGAACGTGCTATAATCGCAGCAGAAGCGTGGTAAGATCGTGTTGCAATCGGATAACTCGTAGTATGTAATTTGTAAATTGTAAATTTTCTATTTTAAATTTATCTGATGAAAATAGGGGATATTCATTAACACCGTCTCAAGTAGATAACATGGGGTCCTACAGAGGACACTGGACCATTTACTGTAACTGGATGAGTGTGTATATATATATATATGTGTGAATTTCCGCCATATTGTCTACTTATTTCGTATTTGTCACAAACTTAATGTTTTAATGGCAACAAATATTTGACTTGAATTGCATATTGAAAACTTGATGTTTTGTCTTGTTAATCTTTACTTAAATATAAAAACAAGATGTTTTATGATTGCCAATGAGACAAATACATTGACACAAAAGACCAAATGACACAGAAATGTATGTATGTAGCTATAGGTTAATGTACAAAAAAATTGAACGAAAAATATGTAACACAGCAACACACGACAACCACTATATTACAGGCTTCCGACCCAGGAAGGCACACACAAACGTGGCAGGGTCGAGCATGTTAGCGGGATCTCAACCCTCTGCCTATCATGGGATTATGGAGTAACAGTACAACATAAGAGAAAACTACAAAAAATCAGTTGAAAAAGGCTTAACTCATCAGATGGATATAAATAGAAACACTTCTAACAAAATACATAGTTGACCTTGCCGGGTACTTGTACAGTGAAACCTGTTTAAACAGAACCTCTTCGGGACTTATGATTTTGTTCGGTTTTGGCCGATGTTCGGTTTAATCAGGTTGACAATTTTGAAATTTGATATGACGGTGCTTAAGAATAAGTTTGGTTTATACAGGTTTTCGGTTTACGCAGGATTTGGTTTAGCCAGGTTTTACTGTACATCTAAACAAAAACAAAAAGACACCAAGTACAGAGTTGAGAATATTCACAACAATTGTACTGACAGCTAGTTCAAAGCCAATACCAACTAAATTAATAAACAAAAATTATGCTGATAAAGTCTATAAAATTGCCATAAAGTTGTTTTTATCTTCTGCTTTCTATGTAAGGATTTTGGCTTGAAGGCATGGTTTGTCGGACGAGGCTATTTTGCCACATGTGGAGTAAAATATATACCTACCCTTTCAGAGCACATGAAATCACCCCAAGATTGTGGTGGGGTTCGTGTTGCTTAGTCTTTAGTTATCTATGTTGTGTCTTGTGTACTACTATTTGTCTGTTTGTTATTTTCTTTTTTAGCCATGGCGTTGTCAGCTTATTTCCATCTATGAGTTTGACTGCCCCTCTGGTATCTTTCGCCCTTCCTTTGTTGGTGAACTAAAATAATTTTCATTGATTTTCTCTTATTTGATCAATAATTATTATGTATTACTGATATACAAATGAATGATTAGAATACCAGTCCCAATAGATTCAAAAGCCGGTCAATAAACTTTCAATTAATTAATATTTAATTGTCTAAAATTTTCTGTTGTATCTTGATAATTATCCCTTATTATGATCATAAATCATAAATAAATAATGTCTGAAAGCTTCATATTGTTCTCAAAATTCAAAGAGGAAAAGTTGATTAATTAGGTTCGATGATTGCATTCGGCTCGGAACTTACTTTGTGAAGGGACCGACATCATGCAGCGTACTATTTACGAGCGGATAGATAAATACTCTTTTACGTGAATTCATTTATTGAACTAACCACTTCGAAAATGGAGAAAAAAGAAGATTCCGGACCAAGTTTGTGGACAAATTTCACAGAAACCACAGGATTTCATGGTTTAAACAAAATGACGTTTGATAAGAAATATCCAGGACGTGTAGTTCGAAGGTACCAATTCGCTGTTTTAGAATCTAATACAGTATGGGTAATACTTTCAAAATCGTACACCAATACATCGTCATTGGCTTTCACCGTTTTGCAAATGACGTGACGTTATTCTCATTTTGGGGTACCAATTGAAATTACCCTTAGTCTTTTAGATTTTGAAACCACGAATTGTTTAATTTGATTTTATGCATTTTATTTCAAAAATTTAAATTCAACATAAGAAAAGAAAATAGAATTGTATGCTGTTATCGTGCATATGAACCGTGCAGTCAGATTATATACAAATTCAAAAGTTATTATTGTCGTGAAACTTACATTAATAATTGTACTTTACCTATCATGGTTGTAATCACAAGCTCTTGTGTATATAATGCAGATACATTTTTTTTTTAATTTATTTTTTTGTTTCTTAGTATGGATAGTAAAATTGGAGTTTTTCTCTGAGCCGTTTAAATCACTTGAAACTAGGTGAGACATTCACAGAAGTTATAGATATGTATTATAAATGTAGAAAATTGAATATTTTAATCAACAACAAAAATTATCTGCATCATATTCCCAAATGCCTGTGGATGTATTCCTGCCCTTTAATATTAAAGCTTGAAAAATTCATCAAGACTTTATTTGCAGTAACGAAATTGTGTCAGAAATTGACATTTCGTCAAAAGAGAACCATAAGAACTTTTTTGTCAATGGTGTGACATTTGACCTCCTTTGCAACTACTTATAACCGTGTTTGTACTAACATGAGTAACACGACGGGTGCCACATGTTAGGCAGGATCTGCCAATCCTTACTGAGCACCTGATATCACCAGGTTGGGTTCTTGTTTCTGAGTTTTTTATGGTGTTTTTATGTACTATTATTTGTCTGTTGGTCCTTCTTTTTATAGCCCTGGCGTTGTCAGTTTATTTTTGACTTTTCAAGTTTGAATGTCCCTCTGGTATCTTTCGTCTCTCTTTTGCAGCTAGCTAAAGTTGTGGTCAAATGAGCAATCATTCTCACATATTTCATTTTTTGAATGTTAGATATATCTTACATATCCTTAGTTACGAAATCTGACAGCTAGTCGGGGAATGGGAGTTGAACACGGTTGGTCTAGAATAGTAGGACGCTCTTGTTCCATATATTGCAAATGACATGTACCTATCAGTAAGAAGTTGTACGTATTATGAGATGGCCTCTTTGGAATTATCCTCTTTGAGATACACTTATTTAATTTAAATAAACTTATCATAGATACCAGGATTAAATTTTGTATTTACGCCAGACGCGCGTTTCGTCTACTAAATACTCATCAGTGACGCTCGAATCCAAGAAGGTTCAAAGGCCAAATACAGTACTAAGTTGAAGATCATTGAGATCCAAGATAAAAGTATAGCAGTGAAGAGGTTTTAATTCAGTGATTGTCGTTTGTTTATGTGTTACATAATTCGTTCATTTTTTATATAAATAAGGCCGTTAGTTAGCCTTTTATAGCTGACTATGCGGTTTGGGCTTTGCTCGTTGTTGAAGGCCGTATGGTGACCTATAGTTGTTAATTTCTGTGTCATTTTGGTCTCTTTTGGAGAGTTGTCGCATTTGCAATCATACCACATCTTCTTTTTTATATTGTATAATTACAAACGAGACAGCTGTCTACTAGGATCCATATGACGTGGAGTTGAGCAACAATAGGTCACCGTAATGTCTGGGTTTGCTAGAACTTAGGTTTTCAGAGTTGTTCTTGGAATTGTTCTATTATCATATTTCGTTGTGGTCCTGGCTTTCTTTGACATGAGTTGTTTTATTTTTGCCTTGGTATATTTTCCTCCCTTTATACAGTCAGATATATAAGATACGTTACTATATGAGCTAAATGTAGTATTTAACCATTTCTTTAAAACTTTCAATCAACTTGTTAAATACTATATATCTGAAAAATAAAGATATATAGTATTAAAACCAGTTGATTGAAAATTTTATAGAATATCTCGGGATTGGTAGAAATCCATTGTTAGACTATTACAACGTTCCATTAAAAACACCCGAAATAGGGATATTAAATTAAGACACAATCAATTATATAATTCATCGAATCAGGATAATTCACAAAGTATTTCAGATCCTATAAATATTTTATTATTTAATACACATTGCAATAAAATCGAATGATTGAGCAAGATTGATATATCATCAAAATCTTGGGTAAATCAATTCAATTCAATTCAATTCAAATCTTTATTGTCATTACACTAGAGACACAAGTAGTTATTCTTCGAAAAGAGATCATTATTTTTCAAGACAGCATATCTCATAATTTAAAATGTTTGTTCCAATTATATAAAGCACATTGCAAGAAAATCGACTGATGAGCAAGATTATCTTCAAAATCTTGAAAACCTTTATTTACGTAATTCTTTCCAATTACATTCATTGCATGTAAAATTACACAACAAACTGAAAACAAACAATATCAAAAAGATCATTATCAAGTAAATATTCCCAAAGTCCCCTGTCTTAAGTTCAATAAACAGTTTTAAAAAGGAACCAAGCTTATTTGACAAAATGCGTGATTTTGGGATGATAATAATATGTAATTTTATTGACTAGTACTGTGGATTCATTATTATTCGTTGGATACTAATTTTCGTGGATTTCGTGGGTACGGCATAACAAAGAAATTAAATGTTCAACGAATATCAAATTTTCTATAGGCTTGTATGCAGACTTCGTCAAAACCAATTGATAAAATAACCACGAACATGTAAGTTTTCCTCAATCCACGAAAATACATGAATTCACAGTATATTACTTAAATCTAAAAATTGTGTGTTTTTAAAAATGTATATAATATAAATATAAAATTTTCGATTTTTTTTGTTAATATCCCAATATGAAGTGAAATGAATTTCATCTCAATTTCTTTTAGCAATCAATCTACACAACATCAAAATAAAACAAAATTTGAAAAAAAAAAATGATCCGTCTTTTGCAAATAATCATCCACTTGTATTCACGTCCACTTGTATTTTTGTCCATCTGATGAGTTAAGCCTTTTTCAACTGATTTTTATAGTGCGTTCTTATGTTGTACTGTTATACCACTGTCCCAGGTTAGGAGGAGGGTTGGGATCCCGCTAACATATTTAACCCCGCCATATTATTTATGTATGTGCCTGTCCCAAGTCAGGAGCCTGTAATTCAGTGGTTGTCGTTTGCTCATGTGTTACATGTTTGGTTTTTGTTCATTTTTTTTACATAAATAAGGCCGTTAGTTTTCTCGTTTGAATTGTTTTACATTGTCTTATCGGGGCCTTTTATAGGTAGGGATTTCTTTTTTTCATTTTAACCTTCTTTTTTTTACATTGAGAGGAGGGACATTCTGACTTTAACAGTGCTTATTAAAAAATGACAAAACAACTTCAGGGTAACCCATTTTAAAGCTAAATAATAGGATGAGTACCGTAATAGGAAACACACATATTTTTTTATTTGGCTTTAACACATTTTGCAGTGCAGTCTGGGCAGTAGTTTGGCTAGTGTGTGCTACCGTTCTCATCTATATTATTGTTACTCAGCTAATGAACTATTACAGTTATCCATCACTTTCTTCAACGTACCTTCGTTTTGATCAACAACTTGCGTTTCCGGTCGTAACAGTGTGTACCAAGAATCCAATGGATTTTAACAGCGTATCATTGTATTTCGATCAATCTTTTGTGGGTCACTCGGAAATACCAGTGCTAGAATATACAGATTTTTACTTTTATGAGACTGCTTATATGTGTGGATGTGCATGTAGAAGATTTAATGTCAATGGAACGTTTTTGACAAGTCAATATGGAATATCGTCTGGTTTGTTTCTTGAAACAACATCTACAGAACTGCAGGTATGTAGAATAAAATGATATCATAGATACTGTGCCACAGAACTTTAGGAATTATGGATGAGATAATTCGACTAAAGGCATGTTTTATCAAACTGTTTAATGTCAATGTTTGAAATATGCTGAGTTAAATTGCAACATATATTTGCAATTTGTTATTTCAAATATAAACGTTTACTTACTTCTAAACAAAACATTTTTGTAACAAAGAAAATAAATGATCAGGTGTAAATAGAGAATATCATATGGCGTTTTCAATATCGCATCCGTATCAACCCGAGACACCAATAAAATCCAAAAGCTTTGCTCGAGGGATTATATTGGTTGATGGTTGATACGATCTGTGATATTGAAAAAGCCATATCATATACACTTTATTATAAACATATACCTGAAGTAGATGTTTTTTTATGTGACATGACGTCATACAGATAAGAAGGTTTGACATGACGTCATACAGATTAGGGTTTTGATAAAGCATTTGCAACAGTGACTGCAATCGATGACGTGACGTCATACAGATTAAAGGTGTGATAAAGCTTTTGCAACCGTGCTGATATCGATATCATCACGGGTGGCTGTTACAGCACGCTTGCCATTAATTGTATTACACATACAATTTATCTGTATTTACTACTTAGTATATTATAATGTTTTTGATTACCTTTATATTGAAAAAGTCAACAATTTATTTCAGCAACGTTGGAAAATTATAATTCAAAAGTTCTTTGAAGTAAAATTTAAGATACAATCTTCTAAATAATTAAAAAAAAAAAAAAAAAAAAAACAATCTAGGCGCCACACTACAAATTAAAACAAGTAGATTTTCATTACTTACAAAGTAAAAATATATATCAGACGAATTCTACAAGTCCACGGACATTAAATCAATATCTTATAACCGTCAGCTTCAATAGACAAACAAAAAAACCTTTGCAGCGTAAAAACATAGAACGATTGACGTCATAGACCAGGAGTTTGAAACGTAAACCATTAAATTGTGTTTAAATTGAGGAACACATCAACAGGACAATGATCTCAATCTCAATTTACGACGAACAACTTTAATCCTACTAAAGTATACAGATGAAATGATTGTTAACAGACTGAAAGAGCAATGGATGAGTTGTTGGTAACTGTTAATCCAGAAAATTTAACTTTATATAGATGCTTTTATTTAGACGAAAAACACAATGGAATTGATTTCTCAAACCAATAGACAAATTAGGTTATATAAGATATGAAGAATTATGATAATCGGTTCATTTAAAAAAAAAAAAAAAAAAAAAAAAAAAACCAAGCCCTATAAAATTCTATTTTATGCGAGGGCAGATTTTAGATTTTTTCATTTGAAATACACAAGGAAAACAGAATGTTGATGCGCAATGCTCCGCTGTTCCTCATATTATCAAAAGAATATTTATGTCTGTTTTGATCAGATTGCCATTCATGATCCTCAAGAAGATCCAAATATGGCGAGGGATGGTAGAACTGTGAGAAATGGCACTGAAACATTTATAGAAATTCACAGGAGAGAGGTCAGTATTCGATATTTAAGTTTGAGTCAAACTATAGATCTATACTTTTAAATCATTGCTTCAGTGTGGTATAGTTGATGAAATTACATTTCTGACAATATGATCAAAACCCTTCCATTTTGATTTATAAGGTTTACAATTTGAACCATCTGAAATACAAAAAATGTTTTTTTTTTTTCATATGACCACTACCGACCAATTAAAGGCCACTGGCAAACATTTATTTTAGTTTAAACATATATATTTATAGTGGATTAGAAAACAAGTTTTGCAACTTATATGAATCCCTTTCCACTTTTCGAAATTTACAAGGGTGTCTTTAACGTGCAAAGAGATATGTCTCTCTCTTAACACGAGTCATCCATTTATCGTCCCCTTCCGACGGACTATCATCGTTTCCTCGAAACCATACTCGCAAATGGTGTAAAGGGAGAGCCGAAAATTTAGTCCCAAAAATTTTCATTGTGGACGGGAATCGAACCAGGAACCTTGTGTAAGTAGTCCGATGCACTAACCACTACACCACGGCTCTCTTTACAAATTCTTTAAAAGGAAGGTTCAAATAAGGAGGTTACATATAACCTCCTTTATATGTAACCTCCTTTGTTTAACTGAATTAATGAGTTGCATTGTCATAAATTATGTCAGCTCTTCGAACTTTCCCGAAGTCCTGCGTTTATGAGCTTCGGTCCTTGATTGGAAGTTGCACAAATGAAAAGTGATCGTTGTATTTACTTTTAATAAAAATATTGACACATAACCTCATTTTTCAACAATGAATTATTCAATTTATATTTAAATTTTTAAAGACACATGTGTGTCAAATTTATTAAGAAATAAGTTATATATTACAGTATAAATCTTTACCAAGTCCATACATAGCGTATGGAAATCAGATTTGTATAGACGACGCCAATTACAGCTTTGTTGATTGCAAACGTAAATGTTATAACGAAATGTTGATGAAACGGTGTAGTTGCACGATGAATCCTTCTCCAACAGGTACTATTAGTAGTTACTAAATTAATGCATTATAAAAGGAAAAATACGGTAAATCGTAATGAGAAAACATTTTCTGAACTAACCAACTTACACCGTGTAGAACGCCACATGCGGGGTGTCGGCTTTGTTTGACATGGGGTGGCAATTTTGAAGCGACGAAAATGTAACAAGGTAAGTTCAAGCATCAAAATTTCTTATTTTTAGAACTCTCAGTACCATATAATGAATTGCACGGAAGGAACCTCAACATAATCTATTTTCTGAAAGCGGAAGCAGTCGTTTTCAGTGCTCAGTTTTCTCAAACACCTCGCCCTAGTTTTCCGCGTTGCAGATTTTGAGGCTTTATATGCTAATTTTGGTATAAAACTATTTTACACAACTACCCTCCGTATCATTTATTTAGAATTGTATTCCTCTCATTGACTTATACCAAATATCACTTTCTTAGTTAAAATTAATTGGTTTTAAAACTGTTAAAATATAAAGTTTCGCTCGGGGTGTTAGATTATGCGTCGTAAAGGGTAGAGGCTTGTCATAAAAAATGCATATTTGCATGTAAATTAGTCTGCATATGTGCATTCTATTTCAAACACATCTACTTTACCATGACAAAACAAGGATTTTTCATTTTGCCTGATTTTGGTCTTATAAAACATATGCTTTTGATTTTATTCACATCTTCTTTACCATGACAAAATAGTAAAAAATGGTTTAAAATATTTAGTTTTCAAGCTGGTAAACGATTTCTTTTTCTTTTAAGTCACTATCATGGTAAAACACAAACTGTTCGCCAACCTCCTCTTCGTGGTCTATTTCAAATCCTTCTCGTTCCATTTTTTTAAAAGATACATACGTTTATGCATTTATATAATGTCTAATCAACAATTAATCTAATCTATTTTGGCGTCGATCAGTTTGTGAAAATAAACTGATACAGTTACTAAATAATCATTTAGATTTGCATTTACGAAATTGAAGACAAAAAATCATGGAAAGATTAAAGATAAATCTGTTCATAGCATTTAATTAAGTGTATTTGTATTCAACTCAATATAAATCATTAGTGATTTGATAGTTAATCGGGTACACCCTTCATCATTCATACGTGTAATTTTCATATTCTTACGTCCATTTGTCAATATAAAATTGAGAAAAGAAATGGTGAATATGTCAAAGCGACAACCACCCGACCATAGAGCAGACAACAGCCGAAGGCAACCAATGGGTCTTCAATGTAGCGAGAATTCCCGCACCCGTAGGTGTCCTTCAGTTGGCCCCTAAAATATACATACTAGTACAGTGATAGTGGACGTCATACTTAACTCCGAATTATACACAAGAAACTAAAATTTTAAATCATACAAGTCTAACAAAGGCCAGAGGCTCCTGACTTGGGACAGGCGCAAAATTGCGGCGGGGTTAAACATGTTAATGAGATCTTAACCCCCCCTATACCTTTAGCCAATGAAGAAAAGTAAACGCATAACAATACGCACATTAAAATTCAGTTGTAGAGAAGTCCGAGTCGGATTTCAAAAGATGTAACAAAAGAAAATAAATAAAATGACAATAATACATAAATAACAACAGACTTCTAGCAGTCAACTGACATGCCAGCTCCAGACCTCAATTAAACTGATTGAAAGATTATGTCTGCATCATATGAATATCCGGCACAATCCCTCCCATTAGAAATAAATGTGTTTAGTTCCGATGCAAAGACCCTATAAGTGAATCAATATTAAAGCCAAAATGAATGAAATCTTTAATGACCTGACAACAGTATCGCAACTATATCACTTTTCAATAAGTCTATTTAAAGGTTTTGTTAGTTTCTGAGGAGAATACTGACATGTTTGTGCTTTATAAAGAATATTTCCATAAAAAATTGGATGTGAAATACCTGAACGTATAAGATGTCTGCATGTTGAGTTATATTTACGAATTATTTCCTTATATCGGTGATTAAATTTAGTAAATTTTTTGACCAGTTTCTGATATCGGAAACCCTGGTGTAATAATTTTCAGTAATACATAAATTTCTCTCGCTAAAATCTAATACGTTGTTACATACACGAGAGAATCGAACAAGTTGAGATATATAAACACCATAAGATGGTGACAAGAGAACGTCACCATCTAAAAATGGATAATTAACAATAGGAAATGAAAAATCATCTCTTTCATTGTAAATTTTTGTATTGAGCTTCTCGTTAATGATATAGATATCAAGATCGAGGAAAGGGCAGTGGTCATGTTTGTATTTCAAAGGTATAATATAAAACAAACAACATTACACTTCTATTCATATCCATTTGTTTTCTACTTTGAGGATTTATTTGCTATGTTTATCAATAAAAATGCACATTACTTAAAAGACTAAAATATTGACCAAATGACATACCTTAAGTTTGTAATTTGTCATTATAACAGTGTAGGTGTGTTTGAATAAAAAAGTATCAGATAGAGATCGATTTATAAGAAAATTTATTCTTTTTTTTTACAAGCCTCTACCCCTTGCGATGCAAAATCTGACACCCCGAGCGACACTTCATATTTTGTTGAATAACAGTTTTAAAATCAATTAATTTTAACTAAGAAAGTGGTATTAGGTATAAGTCAATGAGAAGAATACAATTCTATATAAATGAAACGGAGGGTAGTTGTTTAAAGTAGTTTTTATACAGAAATTAGCATATAAAGCCTCAAAATCTGCAACACGGAAAACTAGGGCGAGGTGTTTGAGAAAACTGAGCACTGAAAACGACTGCTTCTGCCTTCAGGAAATAGATCATGTTGCGGTTCCTTCCGTGCAATACATTATATGGTACTGAGATTTCTAAAAATAAGAAATTTTGATGCTTGAACTTACCTTGTTACTTTTTCGTCGCTTCAAAATTGCCACCCCATGTCAAACAAAGCCGACACCCCTCATGTGGCGTTCTACACGGTGAAATTATATCATAAGATAACAAAGAGCTTATTTTATACACATTGTCCCAGAGAATATCATCACTGTACGTTGTTTTCAGCGCCCCTGTGTTGAAATGAATAGACATGATGCGGTTATTTTCTTTTATGGAGTAAGTTCGGTATGGGCCCTTTTGGGAAACACATATATTTATTAAGTGCCTTTTTTTATAAGATAACTTGTCGAGTTTTTTATTCAAAGCGTTGAAACTCTTATAATTCCCTACCTCCAGGAATAGATCATTTTTTTGATTCATCAAAGCCCTTTATAACTACAAATGTACGTTGTTGAAGCATCATCCAAACTGTTTTGATTGGACGCCACTCATGTATCTTATATTAAAGAAATGTGCATACTAAATCGTCAATCTGGTATCACTACGATGTTCATAATTGAAGGGCAAATAACCGCCCGCAAAAGGACTTTAATGAAAGTTTATTAAGAATATGGAGAACCAACGGAAACCATCATGATATTTCATATAATGGAAGACATCTAAGAGTAAAGGAGAGGATTGAAAACTTAAGGATTGTGTACGTTGGTGCTCAGTGATGTCAATTTTCTTTTCAAACAGATATAAGAAGATGTGATATGAGTGCCAATGATACAACTCTCCATCCAAGTCACAATTTGTAAAATCAAACCATTATAGGTCAAAGTACGGTCTTCAAGGCTTCAACAAGGAGCTTTGGCTACAATGAACAGCAAGCTATAAAGGGCCCCCAAAATGACCAGTGTAAAACAATTCACAAATCATTACAAAGATGTAGATTTTTTTTCACTTTTCGTCGTTCATATAAAAAAAAAATTGTGTGGATTGATTGCCAATGAGACAACTCTCCACAAGTGAACAAAATGACACAAAGATTAACAACTATAGGTCACCGTACGGCCTTCAAAAATGAGCAAGGCCCATACCGCATAGTCTTTTTAGGTCATAGTCTGTACAAACCTAAGTACATTATAAAGATGACCAGATACTATATATAGCTACAAATCATTTCACATTTTGGATAGGCTTCAACTTTGAAGATTACAAATTCTAAGAAAATGAGAAAAAAAAGGTCCTCATCATACCTTGACCTTTCATAGTGTAATACAATATGCACAAGTGTCGTACTTGACTTTCAGCCTATGTCGTCTGCACTTTAGCTGGCCTGGTAAAAACGAAAAATTCCAAAATAACTATATTTTATTACAATTGAAATCTCATGGCAACTCTTATAATAACAATTTCAAATAAATGCTTACAATATATTTCACAATATATAGTTAATCATACATAGATATCAGTGGCGGATCCATCCATTTTAAAAAGGGGGGGTTCCCAACACAGAGTAAAAGGGGGGGGGGGGGGTTCCAACTATATGCTCCCATTCCAATGCATTGATCGGCCAAAAAAAGGGGGGTTCCAACCCCCGGAACCGCCCCCCCCCTGGATCCGCCACTGGATATTATTGTCAAGCTGTAATAAATATATAAAATGTTTCCTTTGTATAACGTAATACGTACATATTTCTGTTCTAGAGATCAATCCTGCATCGGTACGATTTCATAATATACATGAAACCACAAATATTTTCTTTATGTTCTGTAAACTAAAGCGACAAACAATGATTTCTCTAAACTTGTTCAATATCAAATATAAGCAAATAACAGAATTATACTTTACTACAAATAAATCGTGCATCAAATTCACAAATCTCATGTATACAAATTTGCATGGAATAATGAATATTAATGAACTAAATAACATTTACGGAATTATTGTTTACTGCATATTTTCACTTAAAAATCATCTATGTTAATCGCAATGTAATAAATTAAAAACTCTCATTTTAAATAAATAAAACTAAATTAAAAAGTAAATGTAAAATGTAATTTTCATAAAAAGAATGCTTTAAAATATTAAATATGAATTACCTAGTAAAAACGAAGAATTTCAAAATAACTATATTTTATTACAACCGAAATATCATGGCAACTGACGAATAGCCCAAAATACTAGCTTAAAAAGGTCGTTGCTCACGTGCTTAGAGATCCCATATTTTCTTCGTTTTACCAATGAAAAGTCTCGTTACATGATTGTTTAACTGACCACGTGATTTTAATTGGTCACTCATAATTTTGTCTTGTCAACCAAGCTGACACTTTGATTTTCGTATACCTATGTTGTAACAATCTACGCAATTGGCCGTTTCAGAATCTAAAGGACGATGGGTAATTTCATTGTTCGTACCCCAAAATGAAAATAACGTCACGACATTGGTTGAATTTCCATTGTTTTGGACGTTTTCAACCAATCACGACGTTTCGGTGTACATTTTTGAAAATATTACCCAGAATGCATTAGATTTTGAAAGGCAAATTGTGACAATAGGCCTTATTGCATACACTCTTTCTTTAATTCAAAATATAGAGCATGTATAATTAAAGTATGAATAATTATCAATATTTGTCAAACATATGTCCAATTTATTTTCTTCTAAATTGTCTATTTTTACAAATTCATTTTGAGAATAAGAAACAAAATACTTAACAAAAGAAAGTTTGTTATAGATATATTTTGAAAAATTAGCAAAATAGGAAATAAAACAAAAGTACAAACACATGGGACCTATTAAAGTTGTTTAAGTTTTCTTAAATTATATCGATAGTTTTAATAATTTTTATACTTATTTTTTTCTGGTTAAACACTTAGAAGTAACAAGTACTATTTTTGTTTTAATAGGTTTGTTTTTGATTTTTGGTTGCTTAACGTTCAAAATTTTTTTTGTGAAAAATATAAACGTATAGAGTATGACCACTGTACGTAATCAACGTACTAACATTTGTCGACTTTTGATCGCAAGTTGAATCTATGAAGGGAACGTTAAATCTTGACACAGTACACAACAATCTAGTCGACAGTGAAATGTTCACAGACAGATAATGTTGCTTCAAAATGCATACCGCTCGCTGAAAACAAAATAAAACTCGAAGGACGCAAACATGACCCGATATACGATATACATGTGCAATGGTTCTTTTACCTAGCTGACCTTATTCTTTCCTTATTTGTAACGTATTTTTTCCTTATTTGTAACCTTATTTCGTACTACATTTTGAATTAGGTCTCTTGGAAATGTTTTATAACCGGAAGTTGACATTTTTTTTTCCTTATTAGGAAATGAAACATATTGCGTGAAGGATTACAATGCCAATACTTGTGCCGCAGAACTATACGGTAAGTTTTTTTTGTATAAAACGATATATTGCTACCCAGTATGGTAATGCTATGGTTTCAGTGGTCATGTTTTGTTTCACAATTCGGACATAATCACCACGCATACTGAACATGGATTCCATGAAATTTAAGTTGAGGTTATGCTCTAAACAATAATAATGACAAATTTTAATTTTGTTTTTAATTTTCCGAAAAATAAGTTACATTTTTTGTTGAGATAAAATGTGATTGAGCAAAAAATGGTTCGTCAATACTGAGTTTTGATACCTTGCTATGTATTACCGCAGTGCCACTAGGCCACGATTGCACTACGATCTGGGAAAAAAATCATAATTTTGACGATCGTAGTACGATCTTGTAGATCGCAGTAACGTCGTATCAAGATGATGATGAGCGTGGCCAACTTTGAACATGTTCAAAACAATCGTGGTGTGGTCGTGTCGGAATCAGATCGTAGTAGAAGCGTAGTGAGAGCGCACTAAGGTCGTAGTAAGACCCCAAAGGACGCTGTATCATCGTAGCGAAAGCGTGATTCTATTCAGAGAGACTGCGCTACAATCTCACAACGACGTTATTTCGACCTCACTACGATCATCACATTCTCACCTCGACCCAACTACGCTTCCACTACGGCTATACCAAGTTTAAACACGCTGTTCAAGACCATAGTATGATTTAAGCACGCCCTTGTCGCCATCATCACGCTCTTCTTACGACCTGACTTCGTTCCCACTGCGACCATCATTCTCATTGTCATTTTGACATATAAAATATATTAATTATCTCCAGTTTTCGTTTGTCTGTATGTAATTATGACTTCTTGTCCATTTTCTCTATCGGCTCACCCATGCTTCATTTCGGGGCCTTTTATAGCTGACTATATATGCGGTATGGGTTTTGCTCATTGTTGAAGGCCCTACGGTGATCTATATTTGTTAATTTCTGTATCAATTTGGTCTTTTGTGGAGAGTTGTCTCATTGACAATTATACCACATTTTTTTTTATATTCATACATATGTGTCATCTTTGCTATCGTTCACTAAAATATCGTCATTTGAGCTTGATGGACCAGCAATAGGTTGTAATTTAGGTTAAATTGGTCGGTCTGACATTCCTGCTGGAGCTCCCTCTGCCTCTACATCAACCCCTACCATCACGCACACGTGTTCTAGTAGATTTTGGTGGCATGACTGTATTGTTTCAGAGAAATCTACGTATTAATCAGAAATAGTAGGAATCGAACTGTATTGAAATTGAACACGATGTTGACGTTATTTCTGAGAACGTAGTAAGATAGGTATGCACGTAGTAAAATCGTGGTAAGAACGTGCTATAATCGCAGTAGAAGCGTGGTAAGATCGTGTTACAATCGGATAACTCGTAGTATGGTGGTTGTGAGAACGTGATGAGCGTAGAAAGATCTTCATAAGCGTAGTGAAATCGCAGAATAAGCGCGGTGAGAACGTGGTACAATCGTAGCGGGATCGTTGTAAAATCGTATTGAGGACATAGTAGCATCGTGAAAGCAACGAAAATTTACATTTCCATGCCGCTCATACCACGACCTCACCAAGATCTGAATTTATTTTAGATAGGGGTGAGCGTGGTGCGATCGTGGCATAGTGGAACTGGGGATATGCTAGGACTCTGTCGATCAGATCAACTCGATCAAGCCCGATCAAGACAAATAACGTGATCGGGAGACAGGTTTGACTCAATCCACAAGAATGTTCGGAATAGTCTACCTTGCTCGTCATCGATCTGACTTTCTACCCGAGAGTTTTTTTTCAAAAACAGTCGAGTAAGGATCGAGAAGCAAGTCACTTGAGAAGAGATTGAGAATTCGTCGAGAAGCGATCGAATTGATCAGGAAAGGATCGTGTAGAGATCGAGTTCGGTCGGAATACAATATAAAAAAAAACAATCAGAACTCGATCTTCTCGATCTTTGCTCGACTAATGTACGATCATTTGCAGATTAACTCGACCAATGCCCGATCGCTTCCAGATCACTGCGACTTGTATATTTATATCATCCCAGACCAACTCGACCAATACCCGATCCCTTCGCGACCACATTCGACCACTCTTCGATCTCTACTCGACCATACACGAGAACACATGACTGCTACACGATTGTCTAAAAGTGTGTGCAGATATGATTAACTCTCATAACTATGCTTCCGCAAATATATATTGGCAACATTATTTTTAACTGTACAAATATTCCTCCATGTACAACACGTGTCTTTACTTTTACAAGGAAAGGTAACATTTTAAAAGAGAGACAAAACACACAATAAGAAACAATCAAACTCAGAGGTCGAAAACAAACCGACACAGCCATAGCGAAAAACGGAAACCGACGAGAAGACAAACAGCCGTCCACATAACATAGAAAACTAAAAACCTAGCAACACACGTAACCCAATAAAACCGCAATAAAACCTTGGATGATCTCAGAAGCTCCGGAAGGGAAGATAATCCGGCAATTTTGGCACGGCGGATTTTTCAAATATTAGAGTAATTGTGCAATAAAATTCATTGTTAGACTGCTGATGGCTAAGTTATCTTTCAAAGTTGGGTTATAAAAACATCAAGATTATATTTTTTCTGTTTTATGGGCTATTTTCTGTTTTGTCTGTCCGTATTTTTGTTTGCCCAGAAATGTTTGTAGCATAAAAAAAAAAAATGTGGTACAATTGCCAATGAGACAGCACTTCACAGAATACCAAAAGACACAGAAATTGTCAATTGTCGCTGCAAATGCGTCTACAGTTTGTCGTTCGTCGTTTGTTAGTTTAAACGATGCATTTCTTTCTAACTTTAACATTAAATCCATTATCTTAACGTGTTTGTGCTTGTCATAACTCAATACATTGTCTAAAATTACTCAAAATTGCAATCCCCTCTAACCAACTGGTACATTTGTTTCTACATTTGTTATGTTTAACAAACTATAACAAACGGCACACAACGTTTAGCAAACTTTGGTTAGAAAGAAATGCACTCTTGATCTATTTATAGATATATGTAAAGTTGTAAACTGTTTTAGAAAAGGTATCACTCAAGGAGATTGAAATTCTACTTTGGGTCAAATTTTGTGGAAATATGTGTCATCTTTGCCCACTTTGTGCAATATTTTTTTGGCAAATACATACAGGTTGTTGCCATACAGCAAACGGAAAATAAACATCTTTAACCATTCAACTACTGGATATCAAATCTATCAAAATTACTGATTACATATATATGCACATATTTGACAAACAGTACGCTTTTATTTGTAAGAAAGCAAGACAATTGGGATGGTATAGTTTATGTATATTGCTATCTAACAAAAGTACTAATGTGGTGTCATTTCCAAAAAAGAGCAATAAAACATATCAGTGTCCACTATGAGGAAGTTTTAATAAGCATTGGGTTTCACTTTCTTGAGTAAGTGCAAGTCTCTCAAACTGCCCACACAGTAGTCGTCGTGTCAGTCACTGCCTCACCTAAATTTCTCGGCGCTTTTTGATGTGTACACCAGATTCTTCGTCTTTTATGCACTCTACAAGCTCCTTCACGCCTCTTAACCTGTCTCTCCGAGCTCTTATCACCTTGCCTTCAAATTCAACTGCTTTATTTCTATGTAGATATTTTAAATGTATGATTTTACTCCTACCTTCTACTGACTATAACCAAATAAACGGAGAATGTGTTCATGGGACACCAATAATGTCCCAGCTAGCATATTTACCATTATAAAGGGTCATGTTTGGACATATGTGAGTGCAGACGGACAAGGGTAACACTTAATGCCTATTCCGAAGCGGCAAGGAATAAAATATTCGGACGTTTTTATGATAAAATGTATATACCCGACCAATTCCCGATTATCCCTACTACCCATATACGATCAGGTCGATGTGGTATGGTCGAGATCGGGCTGAGATCGTGAATAGTTGATTAGGTCTAGCTAGTCGAGTAAAGATCGTGCAAAGATCGTGAATTGATCGGAATTATCGAATACATATTCAGTTTGTTGTCGGGATGGAGTTGTGATGGAGTCATTAAGGAGTCGTGAATGGTTGAGTCAAGGTCGTGTACAGTCGGATGGCGGTCGGGTAGAAGTCGTAAACAAGCCCGATTAAGAATTTGGCTGAGCTTAGTCGTGGATCGAGTTGATCTGATCAGCAGTGTGAACCTATCTTTAAGGACATGGGGACCAGTCTTTACTAGGAACAAAATCTCGAAAACTGAAAAGTCAATAGAAGTCTGAAATGAACAAACCATTTTTTGTTTTAATTCTTAGACATGCACTTAAATAAACAATTAAATATAGACGTACTAGACAACTGTTATATCTTTACTGACAAGAAGCATAAACGACTCTTCCAATTGAATGGGGTACATACACAAATGTATAAACGAAACATGTTTTTTTTTGACATACATTTATTCAGTCCTACATTACTTACTTTTACAGGGGAAATATTGTCGTCAACATTATGTGTTTGTCCTCCAGAATGCCGGGTCATTAAGTATGACCAAGTATTATCATCCGTAGCGAACATGTAAGCATATTATTTTTTTGAGTTATAATTTAGGAATGGCCCCATATAATCTTAGTGATATCAGAAATTGTAATTTTTTAATATACATGTAATGTAACATTAAAATAAGTAATTTAGTTTGTTATTTTGGTTTGGAATAATTCTTTTTGGAATTATAATCATGTTTGGAAAACTTAAATCAACCTACAACAAAATATACACTAAAACAAACATGTCTATTTTTATTGTATAAATTTCAAAATCTGAAAGTTATGAATTATATTGTAGAAATGATTATCAGAGCCACTACCTGAGAATTCGGATATATCTGAAAGATCTGTCAACTACAGTAACAGAACAAGTTCCTAAATACGACGGTGTTGCGTCATTGTTAGGTAAATAAGATAAACTCCTAACAGAACAAATCTAATTTTATTGGCATATTTTAATCTCAGCAAAGATACCAAAGTTATAATAAGATGTTTTGTATACCTTACAGTCCCGTATGACTTGAAATTTGTTTTTCGGTTCTCCTTGCTTGATCTCTAAAATAATCCACGACGAATCAGAAGGTGCTACACAATACCTTATATGGCTTGTCATTTGGCAGCAGCAAAGGACTTCATACCCGGTTAAAATGAATAAATGAAGTTGTTTTCTCTCGATTAAGTTATGACTTAAAGAAATGGGGACCCTGATATTAAATCATCTTTTACAAAGTTTTTTTAATACGTTTTTTAGTCAGGAAAAAGACAGTTGTTTTCTATACGTTTGAAATGTTTAAGCTTTTAATTTTGTCATTTGATTTCGGAGTTTTCGTTTTGACTTTTCATCGAAGTTCAGTATTTTTGTTATTTTACTTTTTTCTAAAAGGATGATGTCAAATTTCCAATTGCCAACTGTCTTGTTTTCTATGTTGTGTTTGAATATTGCAGTTTGTTTTTGGTCTTTTTTCTTTTTTTCTTTTTTTACATGGTGTTGTTAGTTTATTTTCGACTTATGAGTTTGAATGTCCCTTTGTATTTTTCGCCTCTTTTTCCAAGCCAAGATTATGACAGCTGTTATCCATTTTTATACGCCCGTCAAAATTTTGACGGGACGTATTATGGTATACAAATGTCCTGTGTCCGTCCGTCCGTCTGTCCGTCTGTCCGTCTGTCCGTCTGTCTGTCCGGCGTAAACATGTCGCACCGTAACTTGAGAACGACTTATCCAAATTTCATGAAACTTAACATAGTTGTTTCTTATGATGGTCAAATGATCTGTATACTTTTTGGTGAAAATAAGATTTAAACTTTTTAAGTTACGACACTTTGTAACTAAAACAGGGGTGTGTTTTTTTCACATGTCGCACCGTATCTCTAAAACGATTCTTGATTATGGCTTAAAACTTTAAACACTTCTTAGTTATATTAATCTTAATATCTGTATACTTTTTGGTGATGATTTAAAATTTTATTTTTGAGTTATTAAGTATTTTGTAAAAAAGGGGGAGGTTTTTTTTACATGTCGCACCATATCTCATAAACGATTTATGGTTATGTCTTAAAACTTTACACATGTCTTTGTTATATTAATCTAAAGATCTGTATACTTTTTGGTGATGATTCAAAATTTTATTTTTGAGTTATTGAGTATTTTGTAAAAAAAGGGGGAGGGTTTTTTTTACATGTTGTGCCATATCTCAAAAACAATTTATGATTATTGCTTAAAACTTTACACACTTCTTTTTTATCTTAATCTAAAGATCTGCATACTTTTGTTGATGATTCAAAACTTTATTTTGGAGTTATTGAGTATTTTGTTAAACAGGGGAGGGTTTTTTTACGTGTCGCGCCGTATCTCAAAAATAATTTATTATTATTGCTTAAAACTTTACACACTTCTTTGTTATATTAATCTAAAGATCTGTATACTTTTTGGTTTTGATTCAAAATTTTATTGTAGTGATATTTAGTTTTTTGTAAAAAAATTACAGGGTTGGGGGTTTCACATGTCCCGCCGTGTCTCAAAAACAATATATGATTATTGCTTAAAACTTTCTCAGAAACTATTTATGATTATTGCATTAAACTTCCACACAAGACGTCGGGCGTATCATGCGCTCATGGCGCAGCTGTTTATTATGATGTGTTTTAGCTTATAACTTTGCTTTTCGCTAAGGGACTTTTCGTATAGAATTTTTCAAGGAGTTCTGCATTCTTGTTATGTTACTTTTTACATTTTACTGACCAGAAATATTTTATTTTGTAGCAAACCTTGGAGGACAGATGGGGTTATTTCTGGGTGCTAGTATCCTTACCATTACAGAACTGTTGGAATTTATTATATTTATCATGTGGACTTCTATTCATCGTCGTGCGAAAGGAAAGAATGCTGTTCAAAATATATCTAAAGACATTTGAATCAATCTGATAAATTGTTTTTGCAATATATTGACTTTCTACTCAAATATGTTCGAAGTTTATATTGACAATGGTACAGAACTCTGGAATCAGGTGAAAAGTACAAGTTAACATATAGAATATGTAAGATAAAGAAAATTGAAGTAAAAGATTTGAAATTAGAAATTTACAATGAGATTTTTAATACAAAGTAACAAAATGAAAAAAAAAATATACCGAACGTAAAAAAAAACCCTTTTAAACCGATGAAGTTACATTAATTGGCTTAGCAAAGGTTGAAGGCTTTTGACTTATAATGGTTTACTTTTACAAATTGTGTCTTGGATGGAGAATTTTCTTATACCTCATCTTCTTATATCAAATAAAAAACTTTTAAGCAGATGTTGGTTATAAACATGATCAGTTTTAACATTTCTGTCATGTATACGCGTGGAACATGCTGTATTAAAAAGCTAAGAAGAAAGTTATGTGTAAAGTAGTAAGGTTCTACTAAGTTTCAGATAATTCATTATCCAAAGAATCACTTGCAGATTCTACAGAGCCTCTTTATAAACCAAGCGACAATCCAACATACTCTTCAAAACCAATGGACAGACTAACTGACTTTACAAAAAGTTATCAAATGTACCAGGCTTATAATTCAGTACGCCAGACGCGCGTTTCATCTACATAAGACTCATCAGTGACGCTCATATCAAAAAAGATAAAAAGCCAACTATGTACAAAGTTGAAGAGCATTGATGATCCAAATTCATTAAAAAAAATGTACCAAATACTGCTAAGGTTACTTGAATAAGAAAATCCTTAGTTTTTCGAATGACTTATTTTGTTATAGCTCTTCATCTTTTATATAAGCTTTGGATTTTACATATTTTGGCCATCTGGTGCAGAAAAATTGGTACCGTTAATGTTATTGCACCGAAGTGTTGACTACTGGGCTGGTGGTACCCTCGAGGAAGAAACGTCCACCAGCAGTGTCATCGGTGTAAATAGTTACCAAAGGTACCAGGCTTAAAGTTTAATACGCCAGACGCGTATTTCGGATACATAAGCATCACCAGTAACGCTCAGATCAAAATAGTTGGAAATGCAAACACTCTTGAGGCCAAATAAAAATATATGTGTGGTTCCAGTAACCCGACCTTCCCTACTTTTTGGCCTCAAAAATAGCCTACCCTAAATATTTTATTGTCTTTTTTCATTAAGCACTGTTAAATTCAGAATGTTGCTCCCATAGACTCAATGTAAAAAAAAAAACATAAAATTAAAAAAATCCCTACCTACCTACCCTAACTTTTTTTCAGATGTAGCTGGAA
The DNA here is from genome assembly GCF_963676685.1 of Mytilus edulis. Classification (NCBI taxonomy): domain Eukaryota; kingdom Metazoa; phylum Mollusca; class Bivalvia; order Mytilida; family Mytilidae; genus Mytilus; species Mytilus edulis. The sequence continues at coordinate 72,239,567 of NC_092353.1, read as the reverse complement.
CCACACATACTTTTTTATTTGGCCTGATAAACCAACATTTATACTTTTTAAATCCTTTTTACCATCTCGATAGTTAAAAAGACTCTGTAAAATCTCTCGATAGACCAACAGACTCTGCAATCCCTATCGATAGATCAACAGACAGTTTAAACCATCTCAATAGTTCTGCAATTACTTAAAATCCTTTCAATAGACTTTGAGATTCTGCAAACCAACTAGATAGACTAATAGACGTTGCACACCCTCTCCAAGTAGATAACATACTCTGCTTACCCTCTTGACAGAACAATATACTTGTAAACCCTCTCGATATATCAACATACTGTGTTTACCCTCTTGACAGAACTATATACTTGTAAACCCTCTCGATAGACCGACGAATTCTGTAAACCAACTAGATAAATTAATAGACGCTGCATACCATCTCGATAGACCAACATACTCTGTTTACCTTCTTGACAGAACAATAGACTCGTAAACCCTCTCGATAGACAGACGAATTCTGCAAAACAAGTAGATAAAGTAATAGACGCTGCACAGCCTCTCGACCATCTCGGTAGACCAACATGCTCTGTTTACATTCTTGAGAGAACAATATACTCGTAAACCCTCTCGATAGACCCACTAATTCTGTAAACCAACTATATCAACTAAAAGATTCTGTAACTCTTTTGTCATATAAAAAAAAAAACAACACGAAAGGAAACCAGATATGATATAGAGCAACAAATGACAATCACGGCATTACAGGCTCCTGTCTTGCACGGGGAGTGGACATATATTTCGTCTTTAAATAATATATGCTTAATTATTTAGGCACATAAAGAATAGACATGTGTCAGGTAATCAACTTGGTTCAAAAAGGCATAGTGTGAACGGGGTATAACTTACCAAGTTTTACGCATGCGTCTAGATCTTAAACACTTCATGCACTCGAACCAGAACATAAGACAATACCGATTTAACTAAATCACTTTCTTGTGAAAATTTGGAATCTAAATTTTGAGAAAAAAAGTTAAATTTACAGAGATTGGTTTTTAACGTAACTTTCAACTCTATTGGCTATTTTGTTGGTATATTGTTTTGGGGTTGTTGGATGAAGCCGGATCCCCGTGGAGAAACAGGAAAGCTAACCAACCGAGACAAGATAAAACTCCAATGCACTTGCTATGTTCAAGGTTCGAACTCGCAACTTTAATGTTGACATACTTGTGAAACTGTAGTTACACAACTTGGCCACCAAGACCCCTATACCATTAGAAGTAACACCAGTTAAAAAAACATCGATTGAGATTGAAAAATGAACACTATCAATTATGAGCGTACGAAAACTTATATCATATACACAAATGCTTAAATTCGGATTTTGTAACAACAAAGTACAAATATAGCTTATATATAGTATACCTTTGACGTGCAGCATCCACAACAAACTAACAATACCGTAAATTGGGAAATTTTGTCGTCGGGATATTTGGGCGATTTTCACTCAAAAGGCATGATTTTTATTTTGGTGTGTGTAATTTTAGTGCTTCGCCCAATCGATGTGTTTAATACAAATTCATATTTTGTTTTCTTAACAATTTCATAAAATTGACAATTAAATAAATATTTTATATTGTCGGAATTTATTTTCAGATTTGACTATGCCTAAAAATAAAGGAAAAATATACAGAAGAGAATTATGATAACATAAGATATTCCCCCAATTATTTACATTACGATATTGTCGACCGGTTCTCTATTTTGGCGTTTCAATATTTAGTGTGTGATATATTTTGGTGAGTTTAATTTTGGCACTTTCATTTGAGGCACCAAATAAACCAAAATATAACTACAACCAAAATAACAAAATTTATGGTATCTTAGAAAGCAAGACTTTCTCAAATAGATGTATATGCATTTAATAAAAATCTTCAGTTGGTTACATTGTAACATACAAGAGTTCAGAAAACAAATAAAAATGTAGATTGGTGAAATGTGTTAATGTTAATAACTTAGAATTCAAGTTCAGAAGTTTTTCAAGTTTTTTCAAGAATTTAAGACTGAGCATCTAATATAAACAAATAAAAAGAAGATGTAATATGATTGCCAATTAGAAAACTTTCCATAAAAGACCAAAATGACACAGACATTAACAACTATAGGTCATCGTGCGACCTTCAACAATAAGCAAATCTAATGTTTGTTCTAAAAAAGGTGAATTTAATCCACTGCCAAAAATGATAACTAACAGGAAAGGTAAAGTAACATATAATCTACAATTGCACTGGCATGTAATTGTGAATATTGGAAAGCAAATCAAGTTAAGAAAATATTAGGTGAGAATAGAAGAATGGAGTTAATTGAAAGGTGCAACATTTAGAAATTCATTTTATAACTTCGTTTTGTATATGTGGGTTGTTACGTACATAAAAGTTTTCATATCTATGTACTGGAAAATGAACAAGGAATCAAACTGGTGGGTCGGCAATATTCTTGTTTTTCTTACTGGTGTGTGGACCCTGACATCGCAAGCTCCACATTCAAGCATGTTCTAAAAAAAACCGTCAGATGTCAGAACAATATCAAACAGTTCGCCTACATGTACAACTAACCGTTTTATATCAGTTCTCATAGAACATATAATAGTTAAATAGTTTGCATTTATAGTTAAACACCAACATTACATTACGTGTAGAGGTACTTTTAAAGACTTCTCGGTCAAGCATTCATTTGTTTATCATGTCATAGGAACGAGAGTAACAGGATAAATAAAATTACTCATTTATGAATGCTGTTTTTTCTTAATTAAACTCCCTTTAATGTCATGATAACGTGTTTTCTTTGGGGATTTTGGTTCCTGACACGGAAAATTCCCTTTTTTTAGAAGTATGATATTGTCGTAATCAATATATTTGCTGTCATCGGCATAAACAGGGGGCCGTGTCATCGAAGGTCTCTTAAACCGTAGGAGATATTTTTCCTCTTAGCCGTGTTATCGAAAATGTCTTATCCTAAGATTTCTCCTAATTTTGGTCCTAACTTTAAGACAACTAAAAACTGTCTTAGGATAGTCTTAAGATCATTTTAACTCTCAGAATAATTTTAATATGACTGCCGTCATCATGCATAGTATAGCAACCATTGGAATTTCGGTGGGGATAGGGACAATAATTGATATGAGAAACAACTTTTTTTTTCAAATTAAAAATAAGTGTTTTCGACTTGTTATGATAAAAGAATAGTTGTTTTTAAATTTGTCAACTACAACAATTGACTCGGTGAAATCAGACCCCCCCCCCCCCCCAAACCCGAAAACCGAGTGTTTTATTATGGTCCACTTTTCAACTCCACGAAGTTGTTTTATTTAACTGTGTTAAATGAATAATTTATGTTCTGAGTTTTAATACCACGATTACACGAGATTCCCCTTTGGAATCTTAACAGTTTGGTACTTTGATTTCGTCTCATCTCATTGATATTTATAACAAAACATATCTTTTACCGTATATCTGCATGTGTATACAATTTGTCGGTTTAAAATTTATTTATTTTGTTTTGAATGACATTTTCTTCTATGTTTTCTTCCTTTTACTTGATAAAAAGTATTTTCAAACTTATAATTTGATTACCTTATGTAACTTAACCCTACTTGTTTGTATATTCTTGTTAAAATAATTGCATCATTATGCCATGGCGGTTGAGTATAGTAAAACTTTCAGGTCAGGCCGGGTACATTGAAATAACGGACAATTAACAACAAATAATCCAATGCTGTGTAACCGGAGTGGAAGATCCAACTAGTTTCGTTTTCCCGTTGCTAATATCCAAGTTCTGCGATATTGGAAAAACTACGTAAAACACGTAAATATAAACAAGATGTTTATCTTAAAGGCACACATTATGGTTGAACATACGATTACATGAATAAATATACTAAAATACGGTGGTGGCTAATCTACTTGTCCTTACAAAGTTCCATATTTGAAAGCCAAACGGTATGAGCGTATGCTCATTTCAAATCCTTAGTATAGACTCCCCAGAACCCGGTGAGTGACGTCAGAACAGGAAGTCCCGACAAGGATAATTTCATTACCGAACTCGGAGGAAAGAGTTACGGAACTATAAGTCATAGAGTGGGGCGCTCATATTCGCCGTGGACACAATTTCGCCGTTTTATGATTTTGAGGTGTAAAAACTTCAAAGGATGGTTGAAATTGAAAAATATGCCGGAAAATTATATTCTTATAACAAATATGATAATTTTGAAAATGAGACCAAATTTCGGCACTTACCTCAAAGGACCGAAAAACGGACAACGATTTTCAGCCAATTTCCTGAATGAAAAAAAAAAAAACGATTTCAAAGAAGTATCGCCGTACCATCAGATCCCGGTTACGGGAATATTTTTTAAAAAATTAACGGAAAATCCGTGACACTCTGGTTTGCTTTTTTTTATAGCTGTGTTCTTTTTTCTCTTGTTTAGTTTGAAGAATATCGTTATTGTACAAATCTATATAATAATTAAGGGGTTTGATAGTATTTATTATCATAAAACTGTTGAAGTTGCTAAATTAAATCTAACAATTTTGAAAAAAAGTTACCCACATCCGAAAATAAAGTTACGGACAGTCTGATTATTTTTGACTAATAAGTTACGGACATCTTATGCATTTTTATACGCCCGTCAAAATTTTGACGGGACGTATTATGGTATACAAATGTCCTGTGTCCGTCCGTCCGTCTGTCCGTCTGTCCGTCTGTCCGTCTGTCTGTCCGGCGTAAACATGTCGCACCGTAACTTGAGAACGACTTATCTAAATCTCATGAAACTTAATATAGTTGTTTTTTATGATGGTCAAATGATCTGTATACTTTTTGGTGAAAATAAGATTTAAACTTTTTGAGTTACGGCACTTTGTAACTAAAACAGGGGTGTGTTTTTTTTCACATGTCGCACCGTATCTCAAAAACGATTCTTGATTATTGCTTAAAACTTTACACACTTCCTAGTTATATTAATCTTAATATCTGTATACTTTTTGGTGATGATTCAAAATTTCATTTTTGAGTTATTGAGTATTTTGTAAAAAAGGGGGAGGGTTTTTTACATGTCGCGCCATATCTCAAAAACGATTTATGATTATTGCTTAAAACTTTACACACTTCTTAGTTATATTAATCTAAAGATCTGTATACTTTTTGGTGATGATTCAAAATTTCATTTTTGAGTTATTGAGTATTTTTTTAAAAAAAGGGGGGGGGGTTTACATGTCGTGCCGTATCTCAAAAACGATTTATGATTATTGCTTAAAACTTTATACACTTCTTTGTTATATTAATCTAAAGATCTGTATACTTTTTGGTTTTGATTCAAAATTTTATTTAAGGGATATTTAGTTTTTTGTAAAAAAAAAAAACAGGGTTGTGGGTTTCACATGTCCTGCTGTGTCTCAAAAACAATATATGGTTATTGCTTAAAACTTTCTCAGAAACTATTTATGATTATTGCATAAAACTTCCACACAAGACGTCGGGCGTATCATGCGCTCATGGCGCAGCTGTTTATTTAAAAGTTGGCCTGGCGCTAATCTGAAGTCAAAATTAACACATTTGTAGTGATGGTAAGTGATTACTTTATTCAATAGTCCTTTCAATATTTACATAGATCATGAAAAACGTTCCAAAAAGTAGATTTCGTATCAACTATTATTTCAGCGAGTTTAGAGTCCGCCATCTTGGGCTGTGGGTAACTTAAGTTACCCACAGCCGTTTAAGCACAGTGATAGAGCTCTATGCAGACAAAACTGCGAGCCGACAGATCGAAATGCAAGTACAAAATGTACTTTTTAATCAATAACAATTTGAAGTATAATCAAACAAATTATTTGATTTTGTTTTTACTTTTTTATTTGACGTTCAGTTGTGCAAGACGGGTGCCTCGTTCAACGTGTTCTACTTATTTAATTTTACGTGCATCGTGATTTTCAAAGTCTTATTTTGCGTGCTCGGTATTTTTCAAATAAAATTCAAACACTTGGCAGGGATAGTCAAGAAATACTTTTTTAAAAGCCGTAAACCAATTACTAGTATATCATAAATGTACATATACTAAATCGGGAATATCAAGTAAAACAAAGAGTTAATATATAAAAGAAGACAGTGACTCAGTCACCAAAGGTACAAATAAAAGTATTTATTTTTCGTGCAACGTTCATAACAGAAATTATTTCACGTTCAAAGTGAAATTATGTCTTGTTTCACGTTTTTTTTCGTGCAAGCACCCCCCCCCCCCCCCCCTTTTACCACCCTCTTAGAACGGCAATGAGTATTCCCCATATAAACATTCATTCTGATGTCAGGTGCTTTGACGTCGAAAATATGACGTCATATTATAAACATGGCGTGATAAATCGCCGACTTCCTGAAAATTGAAAAGCCATAATAAGCTTTATAAAACCTGGATAAAATGCAATCAAATATTTAATTTCGCTGTGGTGCCTGGTGGTGTCCACAAAAATGTTTGTTTTCCTTTGATGCAAGAACAGCATATTTCCTCTGTAACGTGAACAAAATGCTCACCTTGTGCTCCAATTTGGAATTTAAAATCTGGAAATCTAATTTCAATTTCTGAAGGTAAGTTACCTTTCATTATTTTATTGTACAAAACGATATTCAATTATAATTGATGCAGCTCTACTGGTCATTGTTTGACCGGCACACACAGCGGAAATGATAAGTAGGCGACCAATAAACTGTTCGATTTTGACTTCTAGGGATACAAAATTCCCTTTCATTCCAACCATATCGCCGAAATAATGTACAAACACACATTGTTTGTTTAAGTTATTGTCCTCAAATATCCCTCGGACGAGCCCCCAATGTAACGGCCGGGCACGTGCCAGAACAGAAAGTCCCGACAAGGATAATTTCATTACCGAACTCGGAGGAAAGAGTTACGGAACTATAAGTCATAGTAAAGTTAACCAATTTCCCCAAATAAATAGGATAAACCAGTAAACAAAGTGACCACCATTACGTACAGCTGTATAGTCATGTTAAGGCACAGTCGCGTGAAGATTTCATAATTATAGCGAAAAAATGGGGGAAATAAAATATTTTTAGTAGTTTTATATAGAATAATAGAAAATTTCACGACAAAGAAGCTAGAATCGTGGCAAATATATAAGACTTGTAGGTTCAAAAGTCATCGATGACAACAAAAACATCTTTTGAGTCGATTTAAGCAGCCAGAGGCGTTTACTTGGCACCCGTTGACATCAAATTGTCAATGTTTACATTTTGGCGCAAAAAACGCATTTCACGACTTCTCTATTATTCTATATAATACTACTAAAAATATTTTTATAGTTGATAGTTGTGGGCATAAAAGTTATGGGACGACATCAAAAGTTCAATGCAGGATACACTGACCCTCCCCCTTTTCCTCTCCTCTTAACTTAATTTGGAAAACATTTGATGGACTAATATGGATATATGTAAAATCGATTTCAAATTAACAAAACTTGCAGCAACTTTTACCCCCCCCCCCAAAAAAAAAAAAAAACTATTTGAAGTAAGTTTTTTATCCTACATTTATCTTTTGATGTCATCCCTAAGTTAATCACTGTGTTCTATCATTGATTATGGTCAGTCCCAAAGTGTTACAAGACAAAATGATTTTTTGTAAAAAGATGCTATTAAACAATACTTTCTTCTTTGGAGTTAAACAAAAAAAATATTTTTGTGTTTTACAGTAATGACAAGATGAACACATAACGCCCATTTCTGTAAAAACGAGTTCGGGGACATACCAATTTTAATAGCTCATTATAATGCAAATAGTTAAATCCTTAAGTTCACAATTTTTTTTTACAAAAACGGTGGACCTGGAAAAGGGATATTTGTGGCTTTTTGTTGCCATGGCAACAGGTTTTATTTTAACCCAAAAATTAAAAAATCTTTTTTTTAGGAACTTTTTAATGATTTTTTTAATTAAAATTTATTATTAATGAATGGACCACAATTATTTATACATGTTTTGTTCAGTTTTATTATTTTATAGTCTCTCGCATACATTATCATTTCAGAAGAATTCAAATACAATTTTCCCTAAAAATAGTAAAAAATCGGAATTTTGAGCTTTTTACCTGAAAAAAAAAACAGGAGGGCGATGTTCGATTTTTTTTCATTAAATGATTGGGTACTCCTCCCTGAACAAAATGATGTATCATATTGGTATAATATCACTAAGAAAAAAATCCAGGTTTCATGCAAACCTTACCTTAAAGAAAATATCCAAGTAAATTGACTAATCTATGATTTATTAAAACTCCATTTCAAGAATATTTACATAATATACAGTTTACAAAATGCAGATTAAAAGATTCATCGGTACATCACTTTCACAAACGAATTTCATTGCAATCCGCATCAACATAAGCAACAGCGTCCAAAACTGTGCACACCACAAAACAACCACGCATAGTAACTTATACTGAGCAGACAAAATATCAAAACTAAATACAGTTGAATAGTAATGTAACACAACTTTCCATGAATCTATAAGTCCTTCCAAGATCTGCTAAAATCTGACCAGAATAACAAAATCCTTTTTAACGTTTCATATTGTATTGTTTTTATCTCGCATTCAATTCTCCTTAACACTAAAACAGAGGGCTCTTATATACCTATGATCTCCAAATCAGTATTTTCCAACTGGCCTAAGTAATCTCCAAATATTCTACAACTGATCTAAATGATCTCCAAATATTCTCAAACTCTTTATTTACAAAAATAAAACATACAAATTATATAAAAGTATTTACTACGTGATCTTAGAGAACATGCTATGTATGTTTAATCGGTAGGCACTTAAAGTTAACCATCGAGGGACGTTAACTACCGAGGGTAGTAATGAATATTCATCTTTACCGGATGATTGACAGCGATGTAAATAAAAACATGAGAGTGATTACCGTGTGTCAACGTCATATCAAATTAATTCAATTTAATTGTTAGAAATACTGTTTTCTGCTGAAAATTAATAAATAAATAAAATTGAATGGAATGGAATGGAATTGAGCTATGTACAATACAGTAAATATTAGCAATTAGAATTAGACGGTAGACAAGCATATTTGGCCTATTGATTCTTTTTTGCATGCCTATTTGGTTATATTATAATGCACTAATTGTTTTGATACTGTTTAATGTTTAAATAAGACCCATATGTGAACCATTTATGCACTTTTAATATAAAGATCAGATTCACACAGGATCATACAGTTCGAGCTAACTATTTTATGTACGACAGCTATTACTAATGTAACGGTGATGCTGAGATAATCTCCCTTTGCTAGAATATGGGATGACGCAAAATGAACTATATCACTGTGCAAGAACGGAATAGCAAAGTGAATATATAAATCAAACTGTATTGGGATGATTTGGTAAACGTTTATCCAACTTACTGGATATTTTATGAAAGATTTTGCCATTTGTATAGAGGAATTATACCTTTTCAAATAAACTTGGGAGAATAATACACTAATTATAGAATTTTTAGCAACTTAAACGAACTAATCTTGTCAAATATACATAAAATTCATAGTCTTTTGAATGTAAATTTGTTGCGTGCAATTGTTAAATATTTAATGCGATGAGTGTCATTATAGCCTGAAATGAGATTTTGAATACAACGATTAAGAAAAAATTCAAACGCAATACTTCAAAATGCGAGTCTTAATTATTGTCGCAATAATAAAAACCTCGCATTAATTTCTGAATTTACAGACATCTGTACCGTCAGCGTACCGTGATCTGTTAAAGGTTTTTTTTAATAGTTAATTCCGGTGTCACTTTGTCTCTTTTAGAGAGTTGTCTCATTGGCAATCATGCTATATCTTCTTTTTTTTATATAATAAAAACAAAAACCTGAACGACTTTACATTATAAATTAAAATGCATCCTAGTCGTGATGGAGACAGAGTCAAATGAACAAATGGACTAGATGAAACTGAACGAAAAAAAGAAAGAAAACACCAATTTGATCTGATAGGGGTGAATTCTATTCTTTATTAATTCAATCTCGAGTTTGGTTTGGAACCGTATCTATTGCGATTATTACCCAAGGACAGATATTACATATCTGAACTTCGATGCTCGAATTTGAAGTTACCTATTGAGACGGGTAGATGGGCGGGGATCGCGAGGGAAAATAGAATATGTACATTATGTAATGAGGGAATAGGGGATGAGTTTCATATATTGTTTACCTGTAAAAATGCTGATGTTTCTGCTCTTAGGTCAAAGTTTGTACCAAATTACTATGTCAGTCCGGAATGCGGTTTGATAAAATTGCTCCCCTTGTTTATTTCGCTCTCCTGTCAAATCATGTAATTTCGCTACCTCCAATGGTAGACGCTACAACGATGGGTGTCGCCAAGAAAGGTACGATTAAAGGAATCAGCTAGGAATTAGACGATCACCATTGGTATAGGTGAGTTGTTTAATAGTTGTTGCTTTGTGATAAATGCATGTTTTGGATTAATTGATAATCAGGAATAGCTGGAAAGGAAAGAAACGTGTTGCTACGTGAACCCGGAAAGGCCGGGACGAATTTAAAAAAAAAATCTAGAGACGATCGTTTTGAGTGTGCCACCTACACATTTAAACGTGTACACAAGCACAATATTCCCTATCTATGTAATGTGTTTTCATAATTATGTGATATAGAGCAAAAAAAGGTAGCAGTTTTTTGTGTCTTGTTGTTAAGCATTTCCAGGGGAGATAATGTTATTTTTCACGGTGTGTTTGATAGGTTTGTTACATTGTAACATTATTTAATACACACTCAGAAAGTGGATTAAAATAGCCTCCCACACTAAATTAACTGAATTTTAATTATTATATTTACCGTAATGCTATTATATAAACTTCGGAGGTTCATATCACTTATATTCAACGTTTGTATATCGGATTTTTTTTACTATTGATGTTGAACGGTTCATAGTAAAAAAAAAAATCCGATAAAACCGTTGAATGTAAATGATATGAACCTCAGAAGTGTTATATATTGTCCTTTAATATAAGACCGGAGGTTCATATCATTAACATTCAACATTTTTTATCGAATGTTTGTTATTAACTATCAATGTTCAACGGTTCAACGGTTCAACATTGGTAGTTAAAAAAATCCGATAAAAATGAACGGTTCAACATTGATAGTAAAAAACAATCCGATAAACATGTTGAATCTTAAAGATATGAAACTCTGAAGCCTTACATTATAGGACTATCATTTATTAGTTCTTTATCCTAACTAAATGTTGTTTTTTTTTTGTGGTGTATATTAAAAAAAGGAGGAGGGGCTTTTAAAACACCAAAATACCTTACAAATTTCAGGATTCGACACTAACGCATCCTACAATATTTGTTTACAGAATGAGAATTGAATTCCGATCCGTTTGTACGGGGAACATGTGGTTGCAACCTCCTCTTTAATTGCCTGTTCGATTTTTTTTTTGCAGTGTCAATAGGGAGATAGACAGCAGTTTGTTTTATCAAGAAGTTATGTACGTTCTGCTATACATTTGACAGTCAGTAATTATTCTTAAGTACACATATCGACTAGAGGCACGGAACAGAGAGTAGAGGTTTTAAAGTACCAGATGCTTATCTGAGATTCCAATTTGAACTAAAGAAAGCAATATATAAAGATATGTAGGAGAAATAATCTATATGAATAAAGTTATGTCACAAAAGGAACTTGTTTTTTTTATATACAGAATTTGTCAAACGTCTCCATAACAGAAGAGATGTGAATGCATCCTTCATAGTCTTGTAATACTAATGGTAATAATTTATATAATTTCTGAGATGATATAGCAGTGCTATTGGTTTCCACTTTAAAATAAAACAGGTTGTACATTCAACATAAAATCATTCAACATAAAATATGCCAGTCAACCGCAAATGTTAACACCCCAAAAAGGTCTCTAGTATATTCATATTTCAACTTACAAAATATGCCAAAGGTTTAAGCATGCCAAACATTACTCTTGTACAAAACTGTAACAGATTATCAAAGACTATCTAGCTTGTATAAGTCTTTTTCAACATATATATCAAATCATAGAAAGACCACTTAAACTTATTTATTTATTGACAAAAACTATGATTCTGCATTGTCACGAATATCATGTATTAAATATGTAATTGATAGGCTTTTGAACTTCCCCTACTGTACCTCTGAAGAAGTGAGATATATATAACCGTCCACCCTTGATAAGCCCTCAATGTGTATTACTTTTAAATGTAATAGTGCATTACGTATAAATGTAAAATCGATACTCTTTACATGCGCATGTGTATTGCCTTCAAAAAAATGATGTATTACGTTGCACAATTTTAGAACTTTGATCTATAATGTTACGTTTTATTCAAAATTATAGTAACAAGTACGTTTGAAGTGAGTGGCATCTCACATACAAGCCATGTAAAGCCAGAGGCAGTGGCGTAGCCAGGGTTGGAACGATGTGGATGCGATCTGTCGCTGAGCGGAACGAGGGGGAAAACTTTTGGGACTTTTTTATGCAGAAAAGTAAATTTTTCCTGTATGCATGTCAGTGTATTCCCCTAGAATCCGACACTGGTTAGATTTTCGTTTAATTTCAAAATACCCATTAGTATAAATTATATTTCCAACAGAATTTTATGAAAAATACTACCATCACTAAATTCAGAAATATTTAATGTAAAGTTTCACACCAAATCTTATATTTGACATCTAAAAAACAAACCCATTTAATACAGCGGCACTTCTGTATATGGAACTTCGAAATATAGAAACCGAAGTGACACCCCCTCATTTCCTGGAATTTGAGCTTCCCAAAGAGGTTTTTGATTACTTGTCTTAACTTATTGCTGCGAGAGGATATGGAAATAACAGGCGTCCGTCCGTCTAGTCTTGTTAGCGTTGTCATTTGTACAATTCTTGCCAGATTTTTGTGAAACTTATATCATCATGCAGCAATGTCTTTCACACATGCGAGTATAAATCCTGATCAAATATTTTTAACCAATACATGCCCCTTGGAAATATAAATTATAAATGCAAATATCATTGTATTTGTTTGGAAGCTTTATCTCTCGAGATATAAATTTTAAAAAGGAAAAGTGCTTTGTTTGGTTTTTGCCCTCTTGTACATAAAAATGTATCTTGGATGCGGGGGACATTGGATCTCTGATCTTTTATTGAAAACAACATTAATATTTGTACCTAGATGGAAATGGGTATTTGTGAATCCTGGAATAAAATAACTTGATACTCATTACAAATAGAGTCGTCGTCTTTCGTGCCAAAGAAAAAAGTAAAATCACAAAAATACTGAACTCCAAGGAAAATTCAAAAAGGAAAGTCCCAAATCAAATGGGGAAAACAATATTAGGATATGATGTTTCAGATTTTTTTATCCATCTTGTTTACATAAAGGAAAAACCACGCATACGGCTTCGGAAATGATTAGAAGCTATTCTCATATTCTCATATACATTCGGATACCATCATGTGTATATGCTGTCAACTACGGGGCGCCGAATGGGACTCTTGTGGTTTTGTACAAAATTCAATTCTGTCATAACAAAATCATTTTTGTCTTACAAAACTATGTGCTACAGACTTGTTTTGTGAGAACTTCAATTTTGTGATGACAGAATTCATTTGTGTAGACAAAATTCATTTTTGTCATGACAAAATTCATTTTTGTAGACAAAATTCATATTTGTCATGACAAAAGTCAATTTTGTCTAAAAGGTATGCAAATATCTTAAGATATTTGCATACAAAATTGACTTTTGTTACCTGATATGGAAATTAAATCACAAAAGTCAATTGTGTGAGGTAAGATTCAATTTTGTGAGACAAAATTGACTTTTGTGAGACAAAATTAACTTTTGTGAGACAAAATTGACTTTTGTGAGACAAAATTGACTTTTGTGAGACAAAATTCAATTTTGTCAATTTTGTTGAGACAAAAAATCAATTTTGTTAATTTTGTTGAGACAAAAGTCAATTCTGTCAATTTTGTTGAGACAAAAATCAATTTTGTTGAGACAAAAGTCAATTTTGTTAATTTTGTTGAGACAAAAGTCAATTTTGTTAATTTTGTTGAGACAAAAGTCAATTTTGTCAATTTTGTTGAGACAAAAGTCAATTTTGTGACGACAAAATTCAATTTTGTAACAACAAAATTGACTTTTATGAGACAAAATTGACTTTCGTGAGACAAAGATCAATTTTGTTGAGACAAGAGACAAAATTCAATTTTGTCAATTTTGTTGAGACAAAAGTCAATTTTGTTGAGACAAAAGTCAATTTTGTCTCACAAAAGTCAATTTTGTCAATTTTGTTGAGACAAAAGTCAATTTTGTCAATTTTGTTGAGACATAAGTCAATTTTGTCAATTTTGTTGAGACAAAATTTATTTTTGTCAATTTTGTGTAACAAAAGTCGATTTTGTATGCAAATTAGTTCACAGAAACCAAACTAAACTAATTTGAATACAAAATTGACTTTTGTCGCCCAATTTTCAAATTAGGTAACAAAATTCAAGTCTGTGTAACAAAAATGAATTTTGTCATGACAAAAGTGACTTTTGTCCGCTGATAGATAATTTTGTATGACAAAATTTTAAATTTGTAGTATGATACAAATTTTGTTAAACTGAACTTATTTTTGTTGAACAAAAGTCACTTTTGTCCGTACAAAATTGAATTTTGAGTACAAAACCACAAGAGTCCCATTCGGCGCCCCGTATCAACTGTCATTATATAATTATTAAAGAAAAAATTTTTTTTTTTGTCAAATTGATGTGGATGCTTGAGCATCTGAGCATATATGCAAGCTACGCCACTGAGAGGATGTTATTGATCCCAAGATAATAAACAAGACGGTAATAGTTTTTAAAAGTTAAATGAACTCGTCAATGAAATTGAATGAGTCATACCTTTATGTTTTTTTTTCTATTTTTAAACAAAATGGTTGACATGAATTTGAAAGTTATAATTTATTGTCGTTGAATGTTAGTAAAAAAAAAAAGGCATACGTACGTACGTTAGCTGTTAAAGTGATATTAGAAACTTTATTATCGGATAAATGGTGTGAATATAAATCAATTATCTTTTTGAGAAAGATGGATGCTGGAGTGTGTATTTAATTAATATATGTTCAGTAGAAAACCCACTTAACCGATATTCTTATTGCATATGTTCCTTTATTTCAACTTAGATGTTTCAGTGTTTTAAGCCAAGGTTCTACATCTTCAAATCACATTCTTTTTTGTTTGTTATATTTCATTTTTACATCAGAGGCCCCTGAGGGGCCTCGGGTGTATTGCCATCGCCTACTTTTCAATTCGCGCAAAGATCAAAGAGATGCATATATAATTAGTTTTGGAATAATAACCGAAATTATAGACCCGCGGACCTATATAGTGCAGAATAAAATTCCGTATCACTTCTTTTAAATTCATGTTTTCAATGGATACTCAGTTTTTTTAATTTTTCTTAATGCAAAATTTATAATATGAAAATGTTTTGTCGTTAGAAATATTTGTATTTTAATCAAACGATCTTCAATATCAAAAAATTGTTGTTGCGGATGAATACCACGAGTGCGCAAGAGGGCAAGAGCGAGCGTGTAGAAAATCGAGAGGAAATCAATTCACACATTTATTTACACACAGAAAGGTAATTATATTTCAATTATTTGATTTGGAGTAACCTTTTTAAACCGTTTGTAGCATATATTTGTCTATAATATTAACGTAGTAAAACCAGGAAAATTTAATCTGTCATAATATTAGAATAAATTATCAGGTCACGTCCCCGGCAGCCATTTTGAAAATACCAGCAGATTCTTCTTCTTCTTCTTCTTCTTCTTCTTCTTCTTCTTCTTCTTCTTCTTCTTCTTCTTCTTCTTCTTCTTCTTTCTTCTTCTTCTTCTTCTTCTTCTTCTTCTTCTTCTTCTTCTTCTTCTTCTTCTTCTTCTTCTTCTTCTTCTTCTTCTTCTTCTTCTTCTTCTTCTTCTTCTTCTTCTTCTTCTTCTTCTTCTTCTTCTTCTTCTTCTTCTTCTTCTTCTTCTTCTTCTTTATATACAGAAAAACATCAACTGGTTGATGATTACTTTCCGGCGCATGCCTGGTTTAACAATATTGTTAATGATTAAAAATATATATTTTTGGTTTCTTAATAATTTTTCAATTTTTATGATACAAATGTATATGTAAGTAATATTTTTCAATTGGGTAGGAGTAAGAAGAACCTGCAAGGCCTTTAAAGATAAGGTTACTATTTGTATATTTTTTATAACAACAATTTGTTTTTATAAAGATCTCAACAATATTTTGAGTTAAATTTCTTTTCTTCGTAAATAACAAGTAGATTGATCACTTGGACACACACACGGAACTATTTTCTGTTTTTTAAGATACTGTTTCGGATTTTCGCTCCTTCTCCGACTTAGTTTGTTGCATTAGTATATGATGGTAGCACTCCACAGTTAGAAAATAAAATTAAAAATGAGCCACAAAATGTTTTATCATCTCCTATTCCTGGATTTCTAATACATTAACCTAACTGTTTGTGTTGTACATGTGCATATGTATGTAATCAGTATATTCCATAGATTTGATTTTCAAAAGTTAAAAGAGTGAAAATTAATTCCTTTTATGTGTATCCATGGCAACATTCTGCATTAATTTACCATAAAATATTGCAAAAAGGGGGGTGGACATGTCACATATCCCCCAAAAATTTGGATCAAACTAGAATTTCAATGCCTTTGAGTGATACCTTTTTAGAAACTGTTTACATAAATCTTCCTAATGATCAAATAAAAAATGGGTGTCTTTCGCCTCATTTTTTCGTAAAATCCAATCACAAAGTTCGTGCGATAAAAAGTTGGAAAAAAACATTACAATAATTGCCGGACCAATGTATGGTATGGACATGCAAATACGGACTGTCATATAGAAAACAGCCTATATTACATACATTACATAATCTTGATGTTCATATAAACCCAATACAAAGGCTATTTTAATACTCAGCTATCCAAAAATGAATTTTATTGCACACTAGCTCTCATATTTGAAAAATCCACAGGGGCCAAAATGCGAAACTACACACCTAACTGTGGAGTGCTACCTATGTGAATATGTCCCCTTGACTGGAAAATACGCGGAATTTGTAATGACTTTGACTATGTCTATGTAAGTAATTCTAATATATAATTATTGGTTGAATTTATTGTTTATATAATATTCAGAGAAGACTTTTTCTTCTTCCTATAGAGTTGGACTCTTTTTGAGTGTATAAAGACTCTTGCTCGTGAAATCAAGAGTCTTACTTTACACTGAAATGTCAGAATTTGGGTTAATCACATTTACTGAATTACGATAGATATATTGGGAGAAACCTTACAGTTTTGGAGATATAAATATAGATTAACTGTCCTGTTTTTTAAGTCTTCCTTAGCTTGTAGTATTGTTACGGTTTAGGGTATAAGCTGTAGGTTTGTACATACGACTGTTTCAGGCTACTCAGTAAACACTCTATTCTATTTTCGCGTTCGTCGTTTACTGGTAGCCAACGCGTATACAAAGACATTTGATGAACATTGTGTATACTTATATATTGTTATTGTATGTAAATATTGTTAGTAAGGTCTCTGGGAATAATAGTATAGAGTTCGTCTTCATTGTTTGACCACTGGGGGGTCCCCTGACTGAATGACTGTTCCCACCTTCTGTTTACCCTTATTTCACACGTTCCTGCTTTATTACCTTGCAATTTTATTAGCGTAAGGCATGAATATTGTAACCGGGGCCCATACATGCTAAGAGTAAGCTTAGATAAGTCCCGTTTGTCCATTTCCAGACTCGACAGAATGTCAACATTCCGATCGCCGCCATTTGCATCACTATGTTTATTGACGTCAGTGACCTAATGACCTGAGATCAGCATCCAATCAGCATAACGTAATTTGCCCACGATCTCCATAGGGGCACGAGACGTTGGTGGGACAGAGATATAAATCAAGTGCACAACAGTCTTCAGATAGACTGCGTCCCGCTACCAGGGCAGTCACTCCTGATACCAAGGAACTTACCAAGGCAAACCAAAAGTGTCGCAGTCGATGCAATGCATGTACCTTGCTATTGTTTCCATCCCCGTTGAATAAATGGACCAAACCATAATTGACCTAGATGTTTTACTACGTTTACTACGATGTTGACAAACGATTAACGTACCGAAAAGGGGGGTCTCTGTATATTTTATTAAGTGTTC
Source organism: Mytilus edulis (assembly GCF_963676685.1). Taxonomy (NCBI): domain Eukaryota; kingdom Metazoa; phylum Mollusca; class Bivalvia; order Mytilida; family Mytilidae; genus Mytilus; species Mytilus edulis. The sequence goes on along the minus strand of NC_092353.1, from coordinate 72,221,234 downwards.
TGTTGGGTTTTCATGTGATTTATACTTAGAATAGTATTGAATGTTTTGTATATAATAAATTGTGAAGCTTTATTAATCTTGTTATCTGTTGTACATGTAATTAGTAAGTCAATGTTAATGAGTTTCTGTGCTACCATATTTAGACCAGTGCCTTAACTGTTTTGCCTGCTACGCTACCATAGCCTTGACCATTTTGCCAGCTACGCTACCAGTATAACTTAGTCTGTAACTCGACACCAGAGCTGACAGTTCTATATCAGAATTTACCAGAAATATAGTAACCAGTGTGTTAACCTGTGTAGAAATACCTTTATTTATGGGACACCCCCGTCCCGTAACAGTATTGTATTATTTTGACCATACATGACATGTATCGCCAAAATTATATGATAATTTGATGACATACTTGTGCTTATCATTCTCTACAGCATTATTTAATTTAAATGTGTAACCATATCCATGTCAAATTTTAGTAACTTATATTAGACATTTGTTCACACATACATGCATATGTGCATATGAGAACTTGAATTGAGCAAATATGATTAGTTATATCTATGAGAAATACAATCAGTTAACTTTATCTATGAGCACCCATGAGATCTTAAATTGAGCAAATATGATCAGTTATATGTTGAGTAAAATTTGAGCTAGATCTACTCAATTGAGTTAGATATATATCAATATTGAGACTAATCTTAATGGTTATTTGAGCACACATGAGCCTATTTATACTATTGAGAGCAATATTGGGATACTGCATGAGCAAACTAAGCAAATCTTTATTGAGACAAACCTATGAGCGCTATATTTTTAAATTTGTTCTTGACAATTTTTTGTTTATTTTTAAAAAAAATATAGGGACAACAGAGTTGGTGTATGTGGGTTCGATTCCCACCCTAGGCATTCATTTATATTGGCTGGTGCAAAGCGGGCAGTTTAGCTTAGTGGCCCCACACTGACTCTGTTGTTCATATGTTACTTAAAATAATTTGGCGGCATCGTTCAGGTCTTGCCATCTTTATTTTTCTATTCCAAAATCAGACGCAACAAAACCATTGAATAATTGTGAAAATTATACCACAGATAACTATGGTAAAACTTTTAATTGTTTTTGGCATAATTAAACTTGGCTGTCATCCAAGATCTAAAAAGTTTTTATATTGATGAATTATATATATCAGATTTGGATTCTTTTGGTTACAAAACATTTTGGATGGTACATGTAGGTAGCGGCCAAATCTTTATTCCTAAAGGCTTAAAGCTTTCAGGTCTGAAAATTGCCCAAAATCATCACATTTTGACAAATTTGGAACATAAAATGTACTTTTATGAAAAGAACTGATTTATTGAGTGTTAAGACTTTTGAAATAGACCCAAATTACGAACCAAATTGAGAACTTTTTGGAGTTTTATAGTTTAGGCTATTTTGGGCAATAAGTGAAACTTGTCCTTTGAATCAGTGGTTTCACAATAACCATTATATACTAAGTATCTGTTAGAAGATAGCTCTTTCACAGTACATTGTTAAACTTAAAGATAAATATATACCGACAATGACCAATATTAATGATGGAATGAGATTATACATGTATATATACTGTTTTATATTGTTACATGTACATACATAAATGAAAATTAAAACCAAACTGTTGTCATTATTCATAAAAAAAGAAAAGGGAGGTATGATTGGTATAAATCAGACACCAGCTCTAGACAAAATGATGAAAAAGAAATAAAGCTTATAACCATACAACATTTTTACAATCAGAAAAAAACTATACATAAATCAGTTAGAAATAGCCATGAAATGTCAAATGTTAAACAATATATACAAGAAAACTAATGGCCACATCAATGTACAATCGGGAAATCAAGATATACACCAAAAAATTACAAGGCCTGTTTTACAGGTTTCTTACAAAGGACCGACACATTCATATGGTAGTTGTGTTCTATATGTATAGTGCAAAATGTTCTCATTGCTAAACCAGTGGTATCCAAAGTATTAAATCCAGAACAAAGTAAAAAAAACCTAACAGTTGAAAAACTATCCAAATGTTGTGATATTCAATTAACAAAAATACCATCATTAGCAAATGGCTATCTACATATAATACATTGTAATATTTACAATGAACCATTTAATAATTAAAAACCAATTGTTCAAAGAACAATTGAAGGTCTTTCCACAAGTGAAGATCTATTTTATTATCAAAATATTAAAAATCAATCTAAAATGTCAGTTCCTATGGCTTTATAATATATAAATATGAATTTAAAGCAAAGGTCAAAATCTAGAACGTGCAAATTACCTATGACCTTGACCTCAATTTCAAGGTCATAAACCAAGGATCTCAAATCAAAAGACCCTAGGTCTTTATTATGTATGGTTAATGAGTTATTTGACTTTACGCATTATTCTAAATATAAGATGGGCAAAAACTCCTATTTATTATTTACGCACCCTTTCAACAAAAATTTATAAGTAACGGCATGTCGCAACTAACAATTTAGTGAAAATAAGATGTAGATATGTTATAAGGTTTTGAAAATAAGTAAAAATAAGCCAAAATAAAAAATTTAGAATATGACCTTGACCCTTGACCTTGACCTAATTTTCATTTTTTTTGGACCAAGGATTTCAAATTAAAAGACCCTAGGTCTCTATCACTTATGGTTTACCAGTTAGAAATGCAAATCACTTATATCAAATACATAAGGGGGAATAACTCTCATATGGAGTATCAGGATAGCTTCGGTTAAAACTAAACTCCGAATCCTGAAGATGTAACGAGCAATTTGGTAAAATAAATTTGTTGTAATCTTTTACGGTTGCGAAGGAGTAGTGGCCACAAGAAAAACAGTGTTTGGCGAGATAACTCTTACTGCACGGTTGTCAGTTTTAAAGCGTATAAACTATACGATATCATATTCCAAATATCTAAGCGACATCTTTTGAAACAACAAAATTACGCAAGAAAAAAAATTAGGTGGAAGAAAAAAAAAATAATAATCAGAACAAAATCAATAGGTCTTTCCACGGAAAGGTGGAAAGACCTTATTAGTAAACAGAACCTACAATGTACATGTATAGCTGCTAATTTAAAAAAAAATATAATGGATACATGATTGACTGTGTTACAATAAAACCAAGATACAAATGTAACTCAGTGAAGCTATTTATGAACATTTAAAGAGTTTGTGTTGACTGCAACAAAAATCTAGAATAAGGGATAGTAATCTTGCTGTGTTAACATCCATTTAATTAGCAATTGATCCAAAAGCTAAATGTTTCAGAAAAAAGACCTGGATACTACATGTACAAACATTGTTAATTAATGCCATTTGTAGAGCAGGATCTGCTTACCCATCCGGAGCACCTGAGATCACCTGTTTTGGTGGGGTTCGTGTTGCTCAGTCTTTAGTTTTCTATGTTGTTTCTAGTGTACTTTTATTTGTATGAATGTCTTTTTCAGTTTTAGTCATGGAATTGTAAGTTTATTTTCCATTTATGAGTTTGCTGTTCATCTGGTATCTTTAGCCCCAAAGTTTCCCCTGGGTCAATTATTTTTTTCGCCACCTCTTTCGCCAAAACAATATATTTTTCCCCACTTTATTTTTAATTAGCCACAATATTACAATTTATCTGTTTTGATATGATTGTCTTGAACCTCTTTTTCATAGTTCAGTGAGTGACTATATAGCTACTCGAAGAATTGTTTGCTATGTTGATTCTCTATTATAAGTTTTAATACGCTAACGATTTTTGTATGTGTGCATATATATGGTCATAATGCCAATCTAACAGTTCTCATTTGACCAAGTAATCATTGATAATTCACAAAGTTAAGTTTCCTAGTTCAAGTCAGTATCTCAGATATGATAGCACATTATATTTAATATTTGTACTATATTGTATGGTGAACATATCTGTCTGGTAGGTATAATATAAACACCTGTCATTTATCAATAATTCAACACAACTTGAGGTCCTCTGATGTTCAGTACTTCAGTACTTTGATTATCTAAATTCTGGACTTCCCGTACTCTAATTAACCGGCAGTTTTTTCCTTTCCGTATGTAGTGACCTTAACCATAACACCTTCGTTAGCAAAGGTAAACAGAGTTAGCGTGAAAGATATAAGTATAAACAATTCTGCAAGAAAAAAACAATACACCGATCGCGCGAATCAAAGTAAAATTAACAGAAAGGAACTCATTGAGAAAAAAACAACTATATATCTCTATGATCTATCACCTCAATTATTTGTTTTTCACTGCTCTAACAAGTCGACTGTTTATCAATTGATATCGATCGGTAAACTTCGGCACGATACCTGAAAGCAAATTATTAGCTGAAGTTTTCGACCAACATTTACAAAAAGAAATTTATGGATTCGAAATAAATGTTAAAACAAAAACGTACACAAGGGATTTAGTATGATATAAATGTATATATGTATGTATTGTTTCAATGATTTCCACTACATATTATAATGAGGCCCCTCATGGGGGGGTCCTAGTAATCACATAATCACCATTTTTTTGCCAATATAATCACATAATCATTAAATATTTGCTTATCTTTAGTAATCAAATAATCATAAACTAAAAATACAGTCCTAGGTAATCAAATAATCATGAAATATTTGGCTTAATAATCAAATAATCATTAAAAAAACGGCCAAGTAATCACATAATCAAAAACCCCATGAGGGCCCTCTATAATGAGCAGAAATTCGTTACAGGTCTCATAAAGGTAACATGTGACTATTAGATAATTTGCCCACATTTTGTTTTTTAAATATACTATCATTCACACAAATATATACTTACAAATATGTATACAATCAGATTTATTGAATTGAAATAAAGTAATTGACGCACAGTATTTTTTTTTATTTCAGTTTTGAAATACATTTAAAGGGGCACTAGCTACGAGATATATAAAAAATCTAAAGTTTGATTTTTTTCTGTTCAATCAATAATGAAAGTGAAATAGTGAAATAACAATTCGCTTATTGCAGTCAAGGACGTATAACTAATATACGTCCTTGCATATATATATATATCCATTTTCTTTCAATAAAATCAACTGGTATTATTTTAATAACACAATTGATTTACGGAGAAGATATAACATGTTTATTGTTTCTGTTATTGAACATTAAAAGAATCTGGCGAAGACATTTTTGTAGTTGCCCGGCTTTTAACTGTTTAAAATATAATTTCCACCATGATCGCATGTGTATTAATCTGCATCTGATTCAAATCGAAGATCAAATAATGTCTCTGATCAAATCACCATTCTGTATATCCAAGATATTACCGCATTACAAGTGAATGTAAAAATTAATAACAAGGGCTTCAAATATTGACATAAAACTGATAAAATTTAACAGTAAATCAAAAAGATCACCCCTTATCTCGGTAATGGAACGATCGATCTTCTATGTTGAACAGTGGCCAAGGGATCTTTACAACTGAACTATTTCGATTAACTTTCTTTAGGTAACTATAAATATGACGGCGGAAGACTGAAAAAAAGGGCGTCAAGTAACCTTGGTTACGTGGAAAAAAAAATGGCGACTACGGATACGGAATCACATGACCAGGCTGCGGATGAAAATGGTCAATCAAGTAAGTGATGGATTTTATTTTTTAATTCCTTTTAACTGCTGGAAAAAGATTTAATGAAACCCTTTGTTATACTATTTATGCTATATGAATGATGTGTTGTTTGTTTGATATGTTTTATCTGAGACTTATAACTAATACATGATGTATACATTGAAGAACCTGAATTGTCAAGTTCCGTTAACTAAATTTTCAGTATCCCGCAGATTACGTATACAGAACTTTTGATCTATTAGTCCCATGTTTGATGTCTTGTGTTTATTACATGTATATGTCGGCTTAACACTCGATCATGAGAGCATATGTCGTATTGTTTATGTATATCCGACTTTGACAAGTTTGAATTAATCTTGGTATAAATGCATATTTATGATCATGCAGTGGCGGATCCAGGGGCGGGGGTGGGGGACCCCTTTCTGTACAATCAATGCATTTTAATGGAAACATAATAAGAACCCCCTTTATTCTTGTTTGTGAACCCCCTTTTTAAAATGGCTGGATCCGCCCCTGTTTATGATTCTTACTTGCTATTATAGTAACACAGAACAATGAAATCAAGTACAATCGTTTCAAATAAAAGTTAAATAGGTATAGAAAGATGTGGTATGAGTGGCAATGAGACAACTCTCCAATCCAAATAACAAATGTACGTTTTTAATACTGACGACTGTTCTTGATGTTTTGGGTTTTTTTTTTGGGGGGGGGGGGGGGTAGGGGGCCTTGGGGGTAGGTAAATTCATCAGAGAAATATATAAGACAAGTATTTCAAGTTATGTCTCTAATTTTTTAATTAGCCACAATATTACAATTTATCTGTTTTGATATGATTGTCTTGAACCTCTTTTTCATAGTTCAGTGAGTGACTATATAGCTACTCGAAGAATTGTTTGCTATGTTGATTCTCTATTATAAGTTTTAATACGCTAACGATTTTTGTATGTGTGCATATATATGGTCATAATGCCAATCTAACAGTTCTCATTTGACCAAGTAATCATTGATAATTCACAAAGTTAAGTTTCCTAGTTCAAGTCAGTATCTCAGATATGATAGCATATTATATTTAATATTTGTACTATATTGTATGGTGAACATATCTGTCTGGTAGGTATAATATAAACACCTGTCATTTATCAATAATTCAACACAACTTGAGGTCCTCTGATGTTCAGTACTTCAGTACTTTGATTATCAACTGCAATTAAAATCAAATTACTACGGCAAGTCGTTTTTATATTAGTTCTTTAACCAAGATATCATATGAATTTAAAAAGATCTATAAAATTCAATATAAGAGGTATCATCAATTTAAGATGTTTGTAAAACTAAAAAGACATGCCATCAATTTGAAAAGATATCTTTCAAACTAAAAAAGGTATATCATCAATATAAAAAAAGTTGTCTTTCTATCTAAATAATAAGGTATCTCATCAATTTAAAAAGATGTCTTTCACACTATATTATAAAAGTATAGCCTTTGTATGAGGTCGATACAAGGATATAATTAACCTCATACAAAGGCTATATTTGTTATATTATTAATTTCCGACCATATTTGGAATTTTATAGATATCATATTGTCTCCGAGACAATACAACATATTAATTGTAATATTTCAATTACATTTTTTGTTGTGTTTTTTTTTTTTTACATCTTATGTATTTGAAAATTTTTTCCTCAAATAATCCATCATAGATATTTTTTATAAAACTTTACGCAATATCATGAAATTCATTACATGACGTCACAAAGTATACCGGGTTTAAGATATTCTAAAAATAACCGTGCAATATGCTTTTTGCTGTGCAGTATGATTTTTGCTATCCGCCGTTTTCTATCTACCTTCGAAAATATAGTTAAACATGTGACTATCCCAAAACGAATCAAATTTGTCAAAATATACGAATTAATAATATAATAAGTTATCTCATCAATTTAAAAAGATGTCTGTCCTGTTGGTTTTCCCGTTTGAATGGTTTTACACTAGTAATTTTGGGGCCCTTTATAGCTTGTTGTTCGGTGTGAGCCAAGGCTCCGTGTTGAAGGCCGTTCATTGACCTATAATGGTTTACTTTTTTAAATTGTTATTTGGATGGAAAGTTGTCTCATTGCAGTCACACCACATCTTCCTATATCTATCAAACTAGATAAGATATGATATCTTATCAATTTGAAATATATCTTTAAAATTAAATAAGATATATTATCAATTACAAAAGATACCTTACAAACTTTATTAGATATTTTTTCTATAAAAGAAAATCTATTTTCAACTAGATAAGACATCTAATCACTTTTCAAAAGTTAATTTTATAATAAAAAGATATATTATCAATTTGAAAAGACATTTTGTAGACCAAAAAAAGATATCTTATCAATTTAAATGATGTCTATATGTAAACTTAGACTTATGTTATTAAACAGTTATTTCATATTATTTAAAATCAGATATCTTATTTATGAAATAAAATATTTGATAAACAAATTCAAATATCGTATAGGCAACATAAGGTATCTTATTAAACTATAATAATATCTTATAGACTTATAGAAATACATATAAAACTAACTAAAACATAGTTTTTTCATATTATTTAAAATCAGATATCTTATTTATGAAATAAAATACTTGATAAACAAATTCAAATATCGTATAGGCAACATAAGGTATCTTATAAAACTATAATAATATCTTATAGACTTATAGAAATACATATAAAACTAAATAAAACATAGTTATTTAATATTATTTAAAATCAGATATCTTATTTATGAAATAAAATTTTTGATAAACAAATTCAAATATCGTTTAGGCAACACAAGGTATCTTATAAAACTATAATAATATCTTATAGACTTATAGAAATACATATAACACTAAATAAAACATATTACATACTTAGATATCTTCAAAACTAAATAATTTATATGATATACAATAAGATATTTTATATATTTGTGAGATATCTGATGAATCAATAACATGATATATCTTAAAGTTAATACGATATCTTATCAAGTGAATAAGATAGCGTATATGATGTTATGTTTTATTATAAACAAAACAATATCTCATTATGTACTTGTCTAAAAGATGTTTTTGATATATGTTCTATATCTTGTTTAGACAGTTTAGAAGATATCTTTTAGATAATAATATCTCTGAGATTATAAAGGATATCTTATCAATTCAAATTAAATAAGATATATAACTTTTTAAATACAGGATAATATTATCTTAAATGATTTATGTGAGTCTTTTTCAACATATATCAAATCATAGAAAGACCACTGTGCTTACTTCCCATAATCAGTAAATAAGTAGGACAGGAATCATATTAGAATATTAACCAAGTAATACGAAGATTAACTAGTAAAATCCCAATATTAAAGGACATTTTGTGGGAAACAAATCGCAATGCAATAGAAAGATAAACAAAGATGTGGTATGAGTGACTACTAGACACCTCTCTATCCTGGTCACACTTTGTAAAAAATAAACAATTATAGATCAAAATACGGACTTTAACACAGAGCCTTGACTTATATTAAACAGTAAGATATAAAACACCCCAAACATGACTAGTGTAAAACCACTCAAATACGAAAACCAACTGTCTCGTCTATAATTAAAAAACGAGAAACGAGATTATCATATGAACAACAGATTCCTGACCAAAATGTATAAATGTATTTAGAAAAGACCTGAATTTATAAAATAACATTTCAGGTTAAGAGACAAGCTTCGACATGGAGAAAAGTACTCCCGAAAACAACCGTGAACAAACAGAAAAAAATGAGATAATTTTACCACAAATCGCAATCACTGAAAGCAATATTTCGTCAACAGTGGTTACTTCTAGCATCAATAAATCGAATGACAACAACGTGCGACCTGAGATGGATGCAGAAGCTGAAAAAAATCCAAGTGAAAGTAAACCAATAGTTCTTCATCCAAGTGTTCAAAATTTTGAGGAAAAAGGTGCAATACCGAAGAGAAACGTTGGAGAGTCGCTATATAAAAGAGGTATTCGGTTCTATCATAAGCTCAAACAACCATTCGACATTACTAACACAATATCTTATAACAGTGTAAAAGACTCCTAAAAAATTCCAAGCTTATTATTTGCTGTAAAAGACGAGTGTTTCGTTTGAAAGAATTTGGGAATAAAAAATAAACAGTTTAACATCATTTGTATTAAATCTGCTACTTTATAAAGGTACCATATATGACAAATGAGATACTAATTTAACCGAGCTACACATTTTGTTTTCAACGTCTTTCGAATCTTAATCATGATATACAAATAAATAAAAGATACAGGAAAACAAATAATTAAGTTCCGCTTTTTGGTCGATGTGTTGTCTCTATGACACAGTCCCCATTTTTATTCTCAATTTTATAGGAAACTCAATATTTAATATTTTTTTCACTGAATAAATTACATGATATATACAAATTCATCATTGATATGTGTAAACTAGTTTAATGACACTAAATGCTTCCCCTCTGTGGCAGTTTATTGCTTCACTGAAAAGTGACATTCCCCTAACATACAGCAGTTTGTACTGGAATTTTAAAGACAACATTTATACTATCAAAGTTTTTGATGTCACTTAAACGCAATGAACATTATTTTTTTTCTAAATAGAACAAATGGTAGATATGATACGGAAAGGTCGTTCTAAGATAAAAGTTGATACTGACCAAAAGGAACAAGACATTCAAAGCGATTTAAACAATTCCGCATCTCCTTATCCCGACAATGGAAATGAGAAAGGTAACTCAATCAAATTTGAAATCTTATAAAATCCTGTTTTTATATTTTTTAAATAATATTAAAAGAAGAGAAGGGCTAATTTTAGATGCATGCACAAATGTAAAGAGTTTCATTTCTTGTAAAACCAATTATATCTCAAAAACAAGGTCTGGTATGATTGTCAATGAGACAACTATCCATCAAAATTGTAATAAAGTGGGTGATAGCAATTATAGGCCATCATAGTTTTAAGTTCCGTAACTATTGATCGTTGAAAAAGCTTGTTATTCTGAAAAAGAGGAGCGAATATTCATAGATAAACTTAAATAAAGGCAACAGTAGTATACCGCTGTTCAAAACTCATAAATCTATGGACAAAAAACAAAATCGGGGTAACAAACTAAAACTGAAGGAAACGCATTAAATATTAGAGGAGAACAACGACACAACATTAAAATGTAACACACACAGCAACGGACTTAAACAGAACGATAAATACAAGTATACACATAGCATGTGAAGATATACCAACAAAACAAGGAAACAGAAAAATGCTGGCTAACATTCCTGAAAGGTCCAACCCATCGCAAAGGAATGCCAAGTTTAAAACAATACGAAAAAGTAAAACCTTAAATAATGACATCAAAAAAGTGTTTTAGATTGATATTCAAAAGAGGGGCGAAAGATACCAGAGTGACAGTAGTCTGTTGGTATTTATGTATTATTGTCATTTTATTTATTTTCTTTTGTTACATCTTCTGACATCGGACTCGGACTTCTCTTGAAATGAATTTTAATGTGCGTATTGTTTAGTGTTTACTTTTCTACATTGGCTAGAGGTATAGGGGGAGGGTTGAGATCTCATAAACATGTTAAAGCCCGCCGCAATTTTGCGCCTGTCCCATGACAGAAGCCTCTGGTCTTTGTTAGTCTTGTATTATTTTTTTTTAGTTTCTCGTATATAATTTTGAGTTTAGAACGACTTCAATTATCAATGAACTAGTATATATATATATATTTGTTTAGGGGCCAGCTGACGGACGCCTCTGGATGCGGGAATTTCTCGCTGCATTGAAAACCTATTGGTGAACTTCTGTTGTTGTCTGTTCTATGGTCGGGTTGTTGTCTCTTTGACACATTCCCCATTTCCATTTTCATTCTCAATTTTATGAGATAAAAAATAACTTAAATGTTTATGTATTCAATTTGATTTAAAGTAGTTGTTGTTTGTTTATGTAATTTATAAGTGTTTCTCGTTTCTCGTTTTTTTTATATAGATTAGAACGTTGGTTTTACCGTTTGAATGGTTTTACACTAGTAATTTTGGGGCCCTTATAGCTTTTTGTACGGTGTGAACCAAGGCTCCGTGTTGAAGGCCGTATATTGACCTATAATGGTTTACTTTTATAAATTGTTATTTGGATGGAGAGTTGTCTCATTGGCACTCACACCACATTTCATATATCTACTTAATATTGTAGAAGATAAAATTGATGAGGAAATTGACATTTATATACAAAATAGAAAGAAAGAAGAAAAGAACATTATTATCAAAGTTGTGATGAAATATATCTGTGCTTGTTTGAACTCTGATGGAGGTATTGTTAAACTTAAAAATCAGCACTGGAATAAGGCAATTGGCAAAGACCTAGATGACTGGTATAATGATTTGGAAAAACAATTATTTGATGATTCAAGTAAATTTATCCAACTAGAAGGGAAGTACAATGACGAAATTTTATTTTTGCGGATAAGTCCTTTGAATTATGTCTTTTCTGTTGACATGTACCTGTATTTTCCCAGAAATACAGATATTGTTTCAGTAAGGTACAATCAAGCCATTGATATTCTTCGTACACATGACAAATCAGGTTCACTAACTGAACTGCCAGCTGTTGGAGGAGATTTTGAGTATCAAAAGAAGCTGTCAACGCTAAGCGAGAATGATCGGATACAGTTCAAAGAAATAAAAAGTTCCAAGGTTCCTAGCAAATTCAGCAGCATGATAAACAAATACATATCGGCGTTTTGTAATCATAAGGGAGGAAGGATACTTTTTGGTATAGAGGACAGAGAGTTTAAAGTTGTTGGAGTCCAACTAACAGAACTGGACAAAGAATCAATAAGTATGAAATTATATATAAACTAAACAAATATCTACATGTAATCATGAAGTGGCATTTTATTTAAATCAGATTGAGCAATAACTTCTCCCTCATCCAATTGCATTCAGGACCATTATGATTAATACGAATTACAAGCCTTATGAAAGTCATTTATGAATTCTTTATACTAAATCCGTTGAATGTGTACTAATTGATACCTTAACCTGGGAGGGAATGATTAATTGATAAGTTGTTATTGGCTTTCAGTAACTGAAAGTTCTCTAATTTTGAAGTTATGAAGGCCTGGACAGGATATTGGGAGCAAGGGAGAGAGGGGCGGGAGAAGGGAGAGAGAAAAGATTCAAGAAAGTGCTAACAAAAAGTAAAATAACAACAAAAGAACGACTCCGAGGAAATCTAAAAACGGAAAGTCCTTATTCTAACTGCAAAATCAAGCAAATGGCTATATTCCGAATTGGTACAGGCATTTTCTGATGTAGATTATGATGGATTGGACCTCGTTTTATGGCTAGCTAAATCTCTAACTTGTGTGACAGTCGTAGAAAACTCCACAAAATGACATGGTAACGAAAAAGCATTCCGAACCTCGTCACTAATTCATTACGATCTCTTATATATGGAGAAAGACTAAAAACTAACAATTTCCAGGATTTTATGGCCCATGCATGTATAGAGTCACCTGTCACCATCCTTGTTTTTTGTTTTTAGATGAATTTCTTCAAAGTTGACCGATATGCATAGAATTTGTCAGAAAAAGGATGACATTACTTAATATAGAGTAACGCTTGTATTGAAAAAATATGTAACGGAATCTGAATAGTGTTTGCTCATGTTTCTATTTTGTTTTCATTTCCCCTGTCTGGACCAGTGGTTTCGTAAATTTTCTATCAATTTTACTGATTTAGTTTTATTTCCAACAGTTATGTATCTATTATTTTCGAGCTTCTGAGTTCAAGAAATTTCAACTATTTTTTTACAGTTTGCTCTTATAATCTGTTGTTTCACAACTCAGCTGGTCCCTATTTAAAAATGTAAATTTCAGAGAAATGTTGCTTGAATCAAAGGGCGTATTTACAAATTATGAATTGTTTCTTCCTTAAACAGGATATTTCTATCAACAGTGGCTATGTTGCTTAACTGTTAAATTTTCTTATCCACTGAGGGATGACTTGCATGACGTGTAATGCGTGCTTAGAAGGAGAAGTTTATGTGTTATACAACCATTGATTTCCCCTGTTAAATTTGCGCTTTTGAAAAAAGATGGATAATTCATCTTTATGTCAAATGAAAAAAATACATGGTATGAGTTAAGTTTTATCCTTTCCAGTGCTACATGTATAGACAAATTTCACATAACGTTTCATTGCATATACAAAAATAAAATTCTTTTGAAGGGCATGTCATTATCCCTGTTTGTGTTTGTTGCTTTGATTTGTTTCTTTAAAATAGTAGTTCTATTACTGTTATCACTTGCCAGTCAACGCTGAGGTTTTGACCTCGAATCCCGCTCGTGCAGGTGCACTCTACTCACATCTTAATGAACTAGAATTGCCAGTTTTTTTTTATCGAAGATCGGTGGTTTTATCTCGGCACTCTGGCTTCCTCCACTCATAAAAACTTGCCGCCACGAAATAGCCTAAAATTCGCGCTCAAAAGTGGCGTTAAAAGATCAAAAATAAATTCATTAATCAATCGATTTATAAGATTTTTAGTTGAAGCTTACTAAATTTTTGCATATATTTATACAATTCTAGGTATCGTTAAAGAATACAACGTATACAATGTAACATAGTTGAATTTCAAAAATGCCAAAATCGTGTAGTTGTTTAGAAGAATTATGCTTATGAAGTTGGTTAAAATCCCTTGCAAATAATAAGAAATCAATATGCTGTCTTAATTAGAAATACCTAATTTGAACTTCTCTCTTAAAAGAAACAAGGTCAAATATGAACGTTTCATATTTTTTTTTATCGATTTCCAAACGACTTCCGATTAATTGTCCGCAACTGAAATGTTGTCTCCTAGATCTCCTTCTTGCTTTATATGTAGTGACAATATTATTTGTTTTATTTGAAAAGCTAGGATAATGTATGCCAAGATGGACAAAACCATGCAATGGGGCTGTGACAGCAAATCATATGTGTATGGAATTCATTGGAGCATCGATTTCCGACCAGTAAAAATTCCAGACGACATTAAACTCAATATCCCGGAGGTAAGAAAGCTTTACTTATCTCCTTTCAGCCATTTTCATTTTGGTCGTATTATTGGAAGGAGTACGGAATGTAGGCCGTGCACTTAACAGGGTAAATATTCATTTACCAATAACACGTTCTTGTCCTGAATAGGCATGTTTGACAAGTTTATCAATACACTCAGGAACACATTGCTTGCAACAAAAGCAACATGCATATATAAGAAATGATAAATTTAGAAAGCAAAAACAACCCTTTTATTTTTACTTGTAATAAATGGGTTTCATTACTTGTGAGTTAAGTTCAGGATAGTACTAGGAAAGAAATAAAATATGCATGTCCATATATCATTATCAATAAAGTCTTAATATTAAGGACATTCTAGTCGGATTTCATAATTTCTGGTGTATTAGTTATTACTGAAATCATTAAGATATCGCCCATACTTGCCCCAACTTTTAATTGTTCGACATCGGTATGCGATGTAAGCTGCACCAATCGTATAAATTTATTCTCTTTTGTTCTCTTCTTCATCTAGTCGTTTGCTATTTGACAAAAAAGTGACGTTTACAATTTCAGCGAAAGATATCTATGGATAATTTATTTTATGGTGAGTCCGGGTTCTTGTTGAATAATTGAAGTCGTTTACTAACTTCTTCCATAGATATAAAGAAATGGTTTGGAAGTTTTGTTGAAGGACTTTTATTGAATTACAAACAAAATATCGAATCATAAATCCTAAAGATTGTGTAAAAGATATAATTCCTTAAAAAATATGAACTTTTACACTATAGTAAGATCTGTAGATATTGTTGCTACTAACATTGATTTTCTTATTTTTAAACTAAAACCTAAATTGTTCTAGTGTGTATGTCTATACATCTGTTTTCTACATGCTTTTTCTCATTTGTTTCTTTAAACTTGATGTATTAGAGATTTGCATGGTGATATATTTGTACATAGGTATTTGTTCTTGTTGAACTTCGATGTTTCTGTTTGTATTCTCTTTCAGGTACTATTTTTTTTAAACCCAGATTTTTTTTCTTAATCGATATTTGACATTTTTATAGTGGTAAACTACTGTTGTCTCCATCAATGCATTAAAATAAAATAGGTTACGCATGTCAACACTTAATCATGTTAATGTCTCTAATGTCTAATAATACTTATATTTTGGCAAGAAGACCCGCGTTAAACTCCGGTTTTTGGTTCTGTTCATTTCTAAGTTCTCTGAAAAGTGTTATGTGAAGGTGTGTATGTTATTGTAGTCATTTAAATGTCTGTTTTTTCTTCACCTTATATCTTTATTTACCTGTGTTTATGCTTGCCCAATTTTTGATATTATATATGTTCATATGAATAAGAAATGAATAAACTCATCGTCGATAACAGGATTTAAATTTTGACGTGCTTTTCGTCTACAAAAGACTCATCAGTGACGCTCGTATGCATTATGCAAAAGATAAAAACAAACTATTGAGATGACTTCTTCGTTGTAGAAATAAGACATACGGCTTAAGAAAAGACATAGAAACATTTATGTATTCTATAAGTTATTCTTGGAAATCTAAACTTGACTATTTTAAATAGGGAGCGTCACTTGAAGTTATTATTGTGTCGGTGTGTAGATATCCTGGGGGAGTATTCACTGACACACCAAATGCATACTACATCAGGGAAGAAGACAGAACTATCCAACAGTTCACATTCCAAGACTGGAAGACAAAAATGATTTCTTCACACAAAGGTACTTTTTTAACTTTTAGCTTGATAAAATTGAAAAAGGAAATAGGGAATGTGTCAAAGCGACAACAACCCGACCATAGAGCAGACAACAGCCGAAGGCCACCAATAGGCCTTTAATGTAGCGAGAAACTCCCGCACCTTGAGGCGTCCTTCAGCTGGCCCCTTAAAATTATGTATACTAGTACAGTGATAATGGACGTCATACTGAACTCCGAATTATACACAAGAAACTAAAATAAAAAATCTACACATTTTAGAGAACTCATATTGAAGTGTCTTTTAATATCAAACTTACGAGCAGTTTATTTCATTTTATCCTGCAATTGGGTGTCTTACTTTACAGATATCTAGCCCTACAGATGTCGCTATGCTGTATCTGTATACTATACGGATATCGCTGTTGAGCACCGCCCACTGCCGGACTAGTGTTGAATGACCTCAGAATGTGTATTGCAGTCGCATTTTAATGCGAACTAACGATAATTTTTCACATTCTGTTTGTTTGTAGAGCAGTAAGAATTAAACAAATTTTCTGATAACAGACAAGCATGAACAGCGGTATTCTTTACGACGTAAATCATTCATTTTCAAAACTAGAATGTTTACATATATAATAAAATCAATCATGTCGATTTCAGCATGCATGTTTAGTGAATGTCAAATTCAGTTCAAAATTTTAAAGCGTAGGACAAATCGTGCTCTTCTGTTTTAAAATCAACAATGTTTTAATATTTGTTTGTTCTGTTGAAATTAAATGTTATGTTAAAATAGCTAACTATTCACTTCGGGTGATATATTATTGTTGACCATTCGAGATTCTGTTTTTGTAAACCCGTCTTCAGTTGAATGTGTGATTATAATATTAAAACGCGGACATCAATGGAGTTTAAATCGAAAAAAAATAAAATGCAAAAGATGTGAGTTTTTGTATCTTTCAAAGCACAAACAAAAAGAAAACAAAATTGTAAATTTTACCACACCTCCATTTGTTTTTGTTTTTTGAGATCTGTAATTTGCATAGAAATAAACGGCAAAAAAGCTTCAGACATTTTAAAAACTTAACCTTTTTCGAAATAGAAATGTATAGATGGTTAAAAGTACAGCTATCAAATTTTTAAAGTTTTATTTCGAAAAAAGGTTTCTTTTTTTGTAAATTGTCTTAGGGTTTTTTGTGTTTACTTCTTGTCAAATTGCAGACTCAAAGGAAAAACATGGAGATGTGGTAAAAAACAAGTGAGTCAACTATCAGCGAGCAGTACTATTAATTGAATCTAAGCATGTATAGATATTTAAACTCTCAAAAAAGCACACCATGTTGGATTTGTGGATGTTATGTCCAAAGAAAAATATTGGAACTATATTTAAGAAGGAATAACAATTTTTTGATAAAAATGACATTTTTTTTAGGGCAAACTGATGCTATATGTAACTAGATCTAGTTAAAATCTACACAAACAATACCTATTCTTACTAAATCTAACCTATCAATAAACTAACAGCTTTCACCCCTTAAGACAAAATACCTTCTTTGTCTTTCACTCACGTTTTGTTTATAATGGGTAAGTTTTGATGATACATTGTTTTGTTTAAGGTATTCCATTTACCCAAGGATGTGGTGAGATCTTGCAAACGTCAGTAGACAATACGAATAAAACCGTCCACCAAACAAAGAGAGGCGTATTAAATATGACAGAAATACTCAGTGATACAGCCAGTAATGTATCAGTTCTTAAAGATCTTATCGAAAGTGGGAGCTTATCTTCTGATAAACAAAAAAGTAAGAAACTGAAGATAAAGTCAAGAGCTAGCTCTGTACGCCTGTTTTAATGTGAAAAGAGCAATCCAATCTATATTGACTACATTAATGTATATTCGTTTATGTTGGCCATTATTTAATTTGTTGTTCTAAATTGTTTTGGCCATTATTTAATTTGTTTTTTTAAATTGTTTTGGCCATTATTTAATTTGTTGTTTTAAATTGTTTTGGCCATAATTTAATTTGTTGTTTTAAATTGTTTTGCAATTATAGTCTGAAGTTGGAAACTATGAATTAGTTTTCAATGCTCTATTTTTACCTTCAGGATCAAGGGGGACAGAAGTTTTACAAGAAGAAAATTGCGAGATCTTTCAAGGTGTGTGCTCACATTATGATGTTCCTTTTTTTTTTATTTCTATGTATAAAACTAGCAAAATTGAATAAAAAACGAACTCCAAGCAAAATTTAAAACAGAAAGTCCCTTCACAAACTGTAAAACCAAAAGCTCAACTCCTCATATTACCAGAAAACAACTGTCATTTATTTTTGTAGAATTGGTAGCTTAAACCTGCGTTTATACCTTCCTAAACCTCTCACCGGTATGCTTGTCTCATATTATATGTTAAAGGCATTTATCTAGGTTTATGCATTTGTAAAATGTACGAAAACGTGATGCATTTTCCAAATAACATTTAAAATTCAGACATTTCCCAAATTTACATGCCTGTAAGATTCATATTGTTTTTAACAGAAAAAATGTTACACAGCTACTTTAGCATGGGTACTATTTCTGTAGCAAACATCTGTAGTACTGGAAACTTACTTTTAATATTCAGTACTATGTTGTTGCTTCAAACTTATTGTATATATGAGCATATATGTACCTGAACTTGATTTGAATTGGAAATTTAAGTTTTATAGAATTTTAGTACACTGTTACATATTCAGCATTTCGAATTTTTTGAAATTATGATTGTCAAACATCGAATATTGTTATCACGTTTGGAATTATTTCTGCACCAAAATTTTAATTACAAATCAAGTACTGTAAAAAACAGGTACCTAAATTTTACAATAATTTTAAAGTATAGAAATAGTAACAAATAATAAAATTATAAATTTCCAGTACTACAGATTTTTAATACAGAAATATAAGCTATGTAAAATTAGCAGTGTACATATAAGTAGAAATTTCTGTTTTAAAGCTTTTTTGTTTAGAATCGTTTGTTAATTATTGCAAAGAACAGTCCTTTGACTATCATTATTTATCCGATAAACAAAATAAGCACGTACGCGTAAGACATTTAAAAAAGGAACTGATTATACATGTATATATATGTAGGACTCTAAAGTGCGATGGTACTCTAAAGTGCGATGGTCACGCTAAAGTGCAGTGGTCTACGCTAAAGTACGATGCCATCATGGTTTATCACGCTAAAGTGCGATGGTTGTTTGTTTGCTAAAGTACGATGGAATATCACGCTAAAGTGCGATGAACCAAAAGGGTAAAGTTAAAGGGCTTAAAACGTTAAAGAACATGGATGTTTATAAATAGTCTTTTTTGCAAAAACTAGTATGCCAAGTTTTATAACATATAGGACAGCCTTTATGATGTATAAGTAGACTTAAGTGATTGCCTTTGAATTTAAACTCGAGAATTTAAAAGACCGACCGAGTGAAATTGTTAAAATGGTAATTTAGGTGTGACAAAAATCTATATATCCTGTGTGTGATTGTTTTATTTTTAAATTCGGGCGTGTCAATTTTTTTTAAAGTTAGCGTAGCTTGCAGTTCACATGTAGTCTATTTCTTATGTGAGCATCTCCCCTTAAAGTCGTCATCGTAAATTACAAATACAAAATTCGTTCATTGTGTAACATTCATTTATTAAAATCTTAATCTAAATGGGAGAGAAAATCAATGCTATTCGAGCTTTCCCCTTTTTCGCAGCGAGTACAGGTTGTATTTTCCTACAATGTACAAAATTATGTTTTAGCGAACAATTTATGATTTACGCATGAAAACATGTACCTTTATTTTACCGACTTTAATTTTCAATAAAATCGACAATATTGTAACGGAGACCGCAAAGTAAACTGCAACATACACAATGATTACAATGTATCCTTAGCTTCTTATAGAAACAAGATAAAGGATACGTATGCGTATACTTTTGTATCTGTATAGTAAAATGGTCGACTGCAGGATAAAAGTACTTCTTCCAGCACTCGGAAAAAACCCCAACATTTGCCTCAGCCAACAAAGCACAGTAAGGTTTACATTAAGTAAGTCATGGACATTTGGTTTAAAATTGTTAATCAAATATACTACATTTAGCTTTCGGCATGTTCATTTTTTTTTGTATAAACGACTGTTCACGTCATAATCCATAGTAAGTTTATTATGTCTATACTTTCGCAGACCATCGCACTTTAGCGAAGACCATCGTACTTTAGCGTGACTATCGTACTTTAGCGTCCCCATCGCACTTTAGAGTCTTACATATATAATTTCCTAATTTCTATTTGAAGAATACACTTATATTAAAAGTGATTATTTTGATTGCAAGATATCGTTTTTTGGGTGACATGCATCTAAATACTATCCTTTTCGACAATTTACTTGAACTGTATAAAATATCAACACTATATCTCCATTGGAAATATTCAATAGTTGCTGATCATCATTTAATAAAAAATAAGTTATGACGTTATCATTAAAAAGCATTATATCAATATTTTTTAATAAGAAATACGAATGTTTACAATTTAACATCATCATTTAAATGATTAGCTACAGGAATGGTAAACTTAGGTAGTCTGATATTCAGTAAACACAATTAATGACCAATGATTTGCTTGAATTGTTTTCAGTACCTAGTAATCTGTTTGAACACCATGTAACACACAATTACAAGCGTACAAGAAATGATACAATCCTACAGAACATGCTGGAAAATCACAATTGTGTAACAGTTAAAGGTATTACTTATTATTGACTCATGGCAATTTTCATATTTTGAGCTGGGCATCGTTTCCATATCAGTTACCACTTGTTTATTCAGTTTTTGTGCTAATAGCTTGTTAGAATGCTGCAAGAATTACAACCAAATCTTAACGATTTGCAGTTTTGCTTATGATTCAAGGTACAACTGGAAATGGGTTTAGGGTAAAATGTCGACAACAGAACAAAAAAATATAAACCAAATAGACATAAACACGTCAACATAATTATGATAAGAAACATATTTTTTCAAAATGCATTATAATCAGCAATACTTTTCCTAAAGTACTACAGTTTATTGATATTCTAATTCAAATTTGTTTTATACGGTTTTTACATAAGTTTATGCTTATTACACATTTGTTACGTTCAGGTTTATTTTTTGCTTATTTATTCACAACCCTTGAATTTCTTTTCCATTTTCGAAACAAATAAGCTCATCTTTTGAAATATCTATACCGTAAGCCTGTTACTAGTATTACGTGCTATTATGCATTGACCTTAATTATGCTACACATTCAAAGGAAACAAAATCGGTTTTGTCAACAAGTGAAAAAAACCCAATACAAATTCTATTTAAAATCAAATACTCGTACCATACATAAATGTGTATGACAACTCTTACACACTAACATTGCTTATGAATTTAAAAAAAAAAAATGGTATCGATCGGAATATGTTCAAACAAATTGCCTGATAATTTTTTTTAGGAATAATTGAAAACCTATTTGAAAGAGATTTTCGGACTTGTTTGTTGTTCAAACAACGTGTTTTCCGTCTGTACGCCCTACAGTGGGTTTACGTTCTTTTACTTTTTAGTTGTCCTAAACCAAATAGTAACTTTTACAAATGCATATAACCACAAAATACAGATTATTTCAGAATTTTGAAGGCGTCACTATTTAAGTTCTAGAGTTATACCGCTTTACAAATGGAAACAATTCTGAATATTTCGTTGTTTCCGTGCTCAAACTTCAGTTTACCTCAGCCAAGTGTTATGACCCTTATACAAAATGCTTATTACAACAGAATACAGATCAATAATCAACTTTGGTGTTGTTGCTTTAACCGTTATAGAGTTATGCCCTGACGAAATGGAAAAAATGCTGAAGTTTCTGTTCTCTTACTTAAGTTGCCTCAACCAAATGTTATGATACTTTAGACAATTGTTAACACCACAAATTTATATCATAGGGAACAAATACAAACTAAGATATATTCACTTTTACCGTTCTTTAAAACTGTCCCTTTATAACTTTAGTTGGTGAGCAAGCGGTGGCATTATATGTGTTCTATGGAAACATTCCCAATTTATTTTTTCTTCTTTGAATTTTAATCATTATTGCGTTTTTTTGTTTTAGGATACATAGGTACGGGAAAGTCACAATTAGCTCTAAATTATGGACTTTCTATGAAAAAGGATAACAATTTGGTTTGGAAGTTTGACTGTAGCAACATTCGAGAGCTATGGCGATCAACGGCTTATCTCTTGAAAGAACTTCAATATAAAATTAAAGACACAGGAAATAAAAAAGATGACATCCTTTCCATGGCAAAAACTATCAATGAATGTATTGAGAAAAACCACAGAAGATTGCATATCTTTATATTTGAAGACGTAGTTGGTGACTCCAGAAATACAATTGAGACTTTTATTAATGTATATTTGGCAAAAAGAGGTAACATGAAAGTTATAGCTACTTCATCTTTATCGGTGACTGAGATTGAATTGGAAATTGTTGGCTTTTCTGAGGAAGAAGCAATAGAATTTATCGGCGCTATAAAGGCAAGCGATGCTGAACGAGAAGAACTCGTCAAAACATTCAGCTGCAATCCTTTAGGTCTGAAAATTGCTTTAAGATACATTAAACATTGCCAAATATCAGTCGGAGCATTTCTTGGCAAACTAAGTTTACCAAAAGGTGCATTAGAAATAGAAAATTCCCAAGCTATTTCCCAGCGATGCGAACTAAAACCACTGTTCCAGTCATTGCATCTTATTCTTAGTGACATTCACAAAACAAATCCAAGCATATTACAACGAATATTATTGATGCAATTTCTTGGTTCGGACAATATACCCGTTATTATGCTAGAAAACGTTCATCTAAATTTTGGATCTTCGATATTAAAAGAGGGAGGAATATGTAACAGCTCCTCTGACACTATAGATGATGTCATTTCCACACTGAAGCAATATTCCTTTGCTAGGGTCAGTGGAATAGACGACACAAGAATTCTGCATACACACAGTGCTATATTATTGGCAATTAAAAACTACACTTATGAAACTGTTGAATCAAATTATACAAATGTTGCAGACATATTAAAAGCACTTCTTTGGACAGTGGTATGTTTAATGCAAAAGGACAATAGAATGAAAGAGGATTTAGCGAGACACACCGACTTGTTACCATATGCTGAGTCTATTTTAAACCATACACATACATTATTAGGGAATATCGAAGAGGCTAAAACCAAACTGTTTATGGACATTTCATTTTCTTTACCACTTCTCTATGTAAGTGACATTGTCGGATATACGTACGACTCCAATGAAATGTTCCATTTTGGAGAAGCTTATTTCAAAATTGCAGAATCATACTTTATGAAAATGATGGAGTTGAGTATTCCTTTAACTTGTCCTGCAGCTGAAGATATACAGATTAAAGCTATACAAACGACTCCTCAACTATATCGAAAAATGATCAATATTTACAAACAAAATAAAAATATGCTCAATACTGTTGGTCAATGGTATATTTTAAACAGATGCAGACCAGAAGAGGAATTGAAAATGATAAAGAACAGATTGCAGAGAGCAGGGACATCGTTTATTGGAAAATTGAGAAATGAACAAGATTTAAATTTACTTCAAGAAAATGAATTAGCAGTTCCAAAAGAGAAGATAGGTCTCTTTTTCTTTTTTGAAGTAGCTATTTCATTCTTGTATAGCTACGGACGAAGAGTGTTTTATACAATGCCACTAGACAGTAGACATAACAGTTACATTCTGCATATTGCCGATCATCTTAGTAATATAGTGCATGAAATATACCCTAAATGGAAAATGGTGCATCATTTACTTACAAAAAGAAGTGGAACAATTCAACTAGCGTTGCTCGAAAAATCACACATGCCGCAAATTGACCTGGAAAATTTCCAATTAATAGCAAACAAATGCTTACTTGCTTTAGAAGAAAAAAACACTTATTTCCTTTTTGGAATTGTTTTTCTAGAAACTGAACACGATAAATTTAACAAAGTCACTTGGTTAAAGCAGCTCATAAGATGTTACAAAATTATGCTTAGGAAAGCTAAAGATGAAACAAAAGGAAAAGAAATTACACATCAGGGCCAGGAATATGTCAATCATCTTGAAACATTAATCAAAGCGTTTGAACATACATCAGCTTTCCCTAGTTTATTACTTTGTATTGGAGAGTTTTATCAATGCATACGAGATTTTCAAAGTGCCAAAACCACATTCAAAAAGTTATTTCCAAAACTTACACAAGCAGAGCAGAAAGTGAAAACTCGAAAGCATGACAGAAAATCTTATATTTATTATCTCCAATGTTTGCTTTTAGAACCAAAGGACACAAGATCAGAACAATTAGAAAGTGAAGCATGTAAAGAAATCGAAATGTTGGTCCCAGTGTGTTACAAATATTTGATTAATCACAAAGAGCTAGATGAACTTGAGGCACTGTTGTTTATGTCCGAGCAAGATAGTTTAATGAAACATGAACAAAGGGCATGTTTTGTGTATTTGAATAGCCGCTTATCGCATCTACAGTACGGCAGTTTGAATGAAGATGTCTATAATCAGCATGTGATGGAAATAACCGAACTTTTAGACAAGTATTCGAAAATGCCATTGAATCATACAGAGTCTGGACTAGAAGATATGGAAATCAAGTTGAGTGATTTGAGGAAAAAGCATAATTCATAAACCTTTACAAAGTCTCTTGACTCATAAATTGGTGCATTTTAACTTGTCCATCCTATGTATGCTAATGCCATTAGATGCTTTTAATTTTAGAAACTGATACGCTAGACATTGCTATTATTATATTTAAAGTACTGTTCATATCATATATTGTAAACATACACATCCAAAGTTCACGTTATAAAACACATATATAATTCTGTTGACGCATTGTTAATAATCATTCAGATTAGGAAAAAAAACATAATGTTATTGTCTTTGTCTTTGCTGAAATTGTTTGGTAGATGCTTAAATCAATTTAAACTGTTATTCTGCTATAGTTATCTTTGTGATTAAGAAGACAAACCTTTGAAGAAATAAACCTACAAAAGACGAAAGGGGTAAATCAATGTTCAAATCTCGTTAATCAAACAAAAAGAGACAACAAAGTTAACATCCACAAATTAACTCATTCGCATTGACTCAGAAAGAAGCGACAATGTATCATCCCGATTCAAACTTTTGAATTTTTGCATGAATTTCGAAACATCAACTCCCTTTAATACTTCCAATTAATGATTTTTATGGTTTATTTTAATGCTTTAACTTCGAATCAGATTCTTCGATTTACAGATGTTTGTTTTTAAGAAAAGAAAACACATCCTTATTTGTTTTTTTTTTGTAAAATAAAGGAGTAAGTCCGAATATTAAGTTCAATGGTTTATTGTTTCAAGAATTTTTAACTGTGCTGATGACAGAAAATTAATTTTTAGTCACATTTCTATTTGTAAACGTTGATTTTGTTTTCATTCCTAAAAGCCCAAAACAAAGAGATCTTTGTTCAATTTTACAACGTTATATAGATTTCACACTTATTATAGTAGAATAAATAAAGATCCAATGCTTTGACTATTTTAAAATGCTAAATAGTAAACTAAGATATGTAATATGTTATAACAAATTTATGCTGACGGATCTTGATTGTCGGCGTATACACTCTTATAGATACTCTATATACCTGTTTGATTCTATATGCCATAGCTGTTTGTTTTAATGATTATAACACAATGTTGACTGCTGTACCTTAATATTTTACATGTTTCCCAATTATGTATCTTTAGTTTGCTCGCACATTGTTATAGTTTACGATAATAGAATTCCACTCGGCTGTCATACAAGAGAGAGGTTTAGCTACCTAGAAATTCGGTTTTATCCAAAATTCCCAAATAGGTAATGCCTGTACGTAGTCAAGACTATGTTTGAGCTTTTGATTTAGCAATTGTTAAGGGACTTTCCGTTTTGAATTTCTATGGGAGTTCGGTAGTCAGGTAGTTTTGTTATTTTACTATTTCCATTCCTAAACATTAAAGTAAATTTTCCGTTTTTCATTAATTTATCGTGGGAAATCAAAATGATTGCTATAGGTGACATATTGAAAAGACATAAGCTATATCTAGTAATTTTATTAGCATTTTTTTTTTTTTTCAATTTGTTTTGATCTGGGACAAATGAAATAGAAATAGGGGTCATTTTAAGGCTGTATAGAACAAACTACTTTACGGTCAACTCACCTTTAAGAAATCCATTATCCACGTTGTTTCATTTCTTTTTCATTTTATGTCTCCATTTTGATAAAGTATATGATGTTATCCACATGAATTAGATTTTGTTCGATGATTGGTTATTTCTATGTAATGGAGATGACTTTCTATATTTACAAACTTTTGGACAATAAAATATGTTTCAATACTTGTATCAATAAAAATATTATGAAAAAAGTATATTGATAAATTATAGCATTAAAGATTAAGTACACAAGTACAAAAAAGATATATAGGAGATACAGACGCGTCATTCAAGGTTATTGTTAACAAATCCAGCCGTCATCGTACGACATAAAAGTAAGTTCCGATAAACAACAGTATACACCATAGGTTAAAACCGAGCTTCACTGGAATTCGAGGCACTAGAATGATTAGGTTGAACGTTTTTCCAGTATAATGAATCTACGGTAAAAAAAAGAAATGAATGCAGAACTACAGTCACAAAGACTTAAAAGACCTTTCTCATTCATTGACCTTCATTACAATTCTCAGTTGATGTAAATATTTTGTCTTACACATATTTTATGATTTCAATTCAAAATTCCATATACACTAAAATCTCTTTCATATTAGTGTTATACAAATATATTTATTTGTGCAGTTTTGAAAAATGTAAAAACGACGTTTTAAACTGCACGAATACACGTAACAACAGTTGTTTTTATTTTGGTTGCTTTGACTTCAAGTCGTATATTGTGGCTAATCTCTTTTTATTAAAGGATTTCATTCGTATAAGAGGAGGAAGCATTAGCATTTGTTTATTTATTTGTATAGGCATGTTGATACCCGCCCCCTGGTGCATGATTCTCTCGCTATGTTGAAGACCTTTTTGTGCCCCTCGGCTGTTTTCACCTCTTTGGTCTGGTTGTTGTCGCTTTGACATATCTCCCTTTTTCTATTCTCAATTTTAATTATTGAGAACAGTAAGAAAATAAGTTAAATCATATATTTCCGTATAAAAATGTGCACACTGAAAGCACAATAATTATAAAAGAGAAGATGTGGTATGATTTCCAATGAGACAACTCTCCACAAGAGACCAAATGACACAGAAGTTAACAACTATAGGTCACCGTATGAACTCCAACAATGAGCAAATAGATATATAGAAAGATGTGGTATAAGTGCCAATGAAACAACTTTCCATCCTAGTAACAGTTTATAAAAGTAAACCAATATAGGTCTAGGTACGGTCTTCAAAACGGAGCTTTGGCTCACACCGAATAAATCAAGCTATAATGGGCCCCAAAAATTACTAGTGCAATCATTCAAACGGGAAAACTAATGGTCTAATCTATATAAAACGAAAAAAAGAGAAACACTTATGAACCATACAACAGATGACAACCACTGAACATCAGATTTCTGACTTAGGACAGGTGCAAACAATTGCAGCGGGATAACACGTTTTAATAGTACCAAACCTTTTCATTTTTCTGAAGCAATAGTATAACATTACAACATAGACTGACACACTATAAAATATCAGTTGGAATGACTTAACTCAATCAAAAGACGTAGTAACACAAATTTACACACAATGAACGGATAAAGTTGATCTGTGATACAATGTGAATATATATTTAATAAAAATAAGGGATGCTTAAAGTAAAAGTATAAAACCGCTGTGAAATGTTAAACAGTATTAAAAAAAACATCAACTATGAAAAAACAATTATGTCATAATATACACAGGTAAATGAAAATATTTTTGTTGGTATGTATACTTCTTCTTCTGTCTATTATGCTTTCGTTTAGGAATACAAAGAAATTTCTTGTTTGTCAATAAAACTAATTCAAAACTTGGTACATGTGGGGTGAATATCGACAATAAAACTATACAATTAGTGCTCGATAAAAAATCGTGTTCTTCATTTTAAGGTGCCGGAACAGTATTTAAGGAGAAAGAAAATAATTATGATGTCCATAGAACGAAGAAGTGACAAGTTGTATTAATTTCAAACAATTAAAGCTGGAAGATAGACCAGATACATGTTACAATAAATAATAAAAAAAGCATCACAAATAGTATCAACAGGTCAGATTAACAAGAGAGAGCTTGTTAAAAGCCAAAACAATTAATGATACAAAATCATGCATGAGAGACTAAAATCAACTAAAACACATCCCAGGAATAAAGTATTTTAACGCCATGGACAGTCAATAAGACATGACTTGTGCAATGCTATGTATCGACAAGGAGTAGGATAGTTAGTATTTACTTCTTTATAGATAAAAAATATCGTGTGTGTATCTCTATACATCCCGTTTGAAAAGAATACAGATTTAGTTATGTTTTAATTTTCTAATGACAAAAATCGATATTAGTGCCAATGTAAACTATATTCTAAGATCTAATTACAACTTTGGTAAGATAACCTTTACTTATAAGTTTGTTTAAAGGTTCGATGAGTTTACATGGATCATATAGTAATTTCCGCGCTTTTTATACAATATTGCAGTAAAATTTTGGATGTTAAATACCAATTTTATTAAATTTTCTACAGGTACAAGCAAATCTATTAATCAAATCTTTGTATCTATGAAATAATTTAGTCAAAGTGTTATGTAATTTATGGTAACGAAGTTCCTGACTTTAAAAAAAATCCATTACAGAAAGTTATATAGATGTCATCAACTTACTGTAAAAATGTATGCAGTAAAATTTCCGAAAATTCCCTTAACAAATGGCAAAATCAAAAGCTAGCATACATCAAATAAAGACAACTGTAGTACATCGCTGTTCCAAAGTCATAAATCGAAAGAGAGAAAACAAATCCGAGTAACAAATTTTAACCGAGGGAAGCACATCAATTATAAAAGAAAAACAACGAAACAACAGAACACTGATGTGCATTAAAAAAAAAACGACAACACAACATACATAGAAAGGAACTATTAATTAACAACTGCCATAAATCCTGACTTGGAACAGGTCATTTTAGGGAAAACATGGTGGGTTGAATATGGTTAAGTGACTAGTCAAACCTCGCGCTTGATGGTAATTTTGAATATACTTCTAAAATGATATCATGACTGCAACAGTGCAAATGAATACAAGTACACTAAAGACATACGAAATGCATAAGTGAATAAAATAATAGTACATTTCGACAAGATTATCACAGAATGACAACGAATAACTAAAATTAAGTTAGGAATATTACACAAATTCACAATATAATTACGAATTGTATGTATGTTACCCGAATGTATCAATGTAGATTACTAAAAAATGTATATAATTCAAGTTAAGGTATGTTATTTGATGTATTTTATAACAATTACAAAAAAATGAATATAGAATTATCTTAGTGATTGTGTAACTAACTGCACTATTCAATTATGTCGGCCTTCCTTCCAAATCAAACTGTGCAAAATAGAAATAATAAAATCTTATGTACATAGTTGCTTTAAACTAAAATCCTACAATTGAACTTAGTGATTAATTATCTTTACTTTTGCATACAAATAGAAAAGAAAAATTAGAATGACAACTACAAACGATAGAACACAAAACAATATCCAATCAGAATTGATGATAGAACTTCGTAACTAAATACATCAACGCTGAATAAACAAATACCAAGATACTTCGTATAGCAATGCGAATTCACACGAACCAAAATAGTCATATTCTGGAATAGGTCACGTTCGGTACTGTCATATTCCTATCCCGTGTACATGCATTCTGTTATGAAGAAAATTATGGATTAAACCTGGAGGTATAGTCACATGTCTTGACCAGGATGTGTGAGAAACAAAAACAAACATAATACGAGGTAGGTGAAAAAACAGGAATGTGTCCTTAGAACACGGATGACCCACTCGCACTATCATTTTTTATGTTCAGTGAACAGTGAAAGTGGGGTCAAAATTCTCATTTTGCATTAAAATAAGAAAGATCATATCATAGAGAACATGTGTACTAGGTTTCAAGTCGATTATACTTCAACTTTATCAAAAACTACCATCACCAAAAAACTTTAACGCACTATCATTTTCTATGTTCAGTGGACCGTGATTTGGTATTTAAATTAGATATTGCATATCATAGTTAAAATAATGTACTAAGTTATAGTTGATTGGACTTCAACTTCATCAAAAACTAACTTGACCAAAAACTTTTACCTGAAGGGGGACAGATGGACTTCCGAACGGAACGACGAACCAACCGACAGACGGACGAACGGACATACAGACCAGAAAACATAATGCCACTTTACTATCGTAGGTGGGACATAATTGCAAAATTGGGGTACAGTGGTAAACATTGTGCTATAACCTCAATAACTATCAAAATCAACTAAACTTTGTCAACAAAGACAAAATGGCTATTGACTTGTAAATCATTGTATGGTTTGACCTTCAATATGTTTTGTTTAACTCCCTTGATCACTCTGAATAATTCATGTATGAAATTTACTGTTGAGTACATAAAAGCTAGCTCCCTTAAGAATAAGCTTATCAACACTTTTTAACTAAATGAGGTTTTTGTTCAACTTACCATGGACCCCAGTTTAAGGCAAACATGCATTCTTGATTAGCATATACTATAATATATCAAAATAGGAAAATGTATGTACAATGTATATTAAACTATTTTATTTTTTTTTTAAATTCAATTAAAGTCTTTCAAAACTTGATATATAAGAATGTGTATTTTTTAAATGTTTTTTGGGGAAGTATAAATACACATCCACGTTTATTTTCGATATAGTAAATTACAAAAACATATTGCGAGGTTTTTGTCATGGTGAAAAATGCGACAGAGTTGTTACTCGCATTTTGGAATATTTTGTTTTAATTAAACAGGATTTTTCTCACAATCATAAAAATTAAAATCGCATTTCAGTCGAAATTGACAAAATCACAATAAATACACGCAATAATTTTTAAAATTTACAGTATAACAATTTATTTATTTATTATAAGGTCAAACTGCCTTCTACACTTGTTTTTTTGCATTTTACAAGTCATGCATTCTTTGGCTGACTATGTCTGAAAACTAAATTCCTGAAATGTGTTGTGGTGGTTGCAGTCTTTGGTGCCTATTTTTTTTAATTATCAATTGCTTTTAGCTTTTAACCAGTTTTCCGTAGATGCGAGCATTCTCAAACCGTACTTTCTTGATAATTTGAAATGTTGACACAATTTTCGTTTTTGTTATGTATTGTTTACTTATTTTTTAAATATATTCCCGTACTCCTTACAAAAAAAATATCATATTATCCGGGTTTTTTTTTATTTTACTCCATTTTTTTGTTGGTTAAAGATGTGTTTTTTTACATTGTTATGTATATCGTATTTATGTTGTTTCAATGATCAAATTTATTCGTTCAGTTTTTACCTGTTTTATCATGGCACCCTCAATGGAGTTGGGGTTACATATTCTATTTTCTTTTTTCTTATTTTCTTTATTAGTTTTCTTCAACGTTTTTTTTTTCAGCTTATAATAGTTATCAAAGGTACCAGGATAATAATTTAGAACGCCAGACTCATCAGTGACGCTCATATCACAATATCTATAAAGCCAAACAAGTACAAAATTGAAGAGCATTGAGGATCCGAAATTCAAAAATCTTGTGCCAAATACGTCTAAAATAATCTATTCCTGGGATAAGAAAATCCTTAGTTTTTCGAAAACATCTAAGTTTTGTAAACAGAAAACTTATAAACATGACCACATAATTGATTTTCATGTCAACACCAAATTACTGACTACTGGGCTGGTGATACCTTCGGGGACGAAACGTCCACCAGCATTGGTATCAAACCAGTGGTGTAAATAGTTATCAAAGGTACCAGGATTATAATTTAGTACGCCAGACGCGCGTTTCGGCTACATCAGACTCATCAGTGACGCTCACTTGAACTGTATGAACCAAAGGCCAGATGACTTTTAAAATGTTTACATCATTGAAAAAGCTCCAAATTATCTCCCTTTGGTGCAAAAATGCTTTTCCTAATGTATTAGTATATCTTAGTTTTTACTATATGTAGTTCATAAATGAATGCTCAATTTTGGATTTTATTGGGGCTGTAGATTTTGCTCTTTCAACAAATTTGATTCGGTCAAAAGTTGTTAATAAAATTTACCAAACATTTGGGAAAGTAAATCAGACACAACTTTAGTTAACCCCTTTCTCTTTACAACAAACGACTCTATTCATCAATAATCTATTTTTAGAGAATAGCTGAGGAAAAATATTGCATACTCTTCGAAACAAAAATAAAAATAGGAGAATTTGATTTACAGACACCTCTTCTGGTAAGTACATATCAGTATCGATTTAACATATTGAAACAAAAACCATAATAACATTCTATTAGTTCGAAGAAAACACATGACAAATGTGCTCTGGATGTAAACAGATCCGGCTCAACGTGTGACATTTTTAAGACGTTTTGCACTTCGTGTTCGTTATTATTGTTCTTAAGTGAACTCAGCCAGTTTTGGTTCAGCATATCTTTTTCACCAGTTTTTTTTTACTGAAGAACGTGAATCAAATGCCGATTTAAGTTGGATGTATTTATTTCCTAATAAAGAATTTTCTCATACTTTGAAAAAAAGACGTAGTTATGATTTTGTTTTAAAATATAACTAAAAATGTTGATCGCCGTGCTATGTTTCAAGCTACAGGGTATGCAAAATTGGCTAAATTAGCATACATTCATTATCCATGAAAAAACCCACATTTTGTGAATAAAAAGAAACCTAGAAGATAGAATTTTGAAATAAAATACGAGAAGACAGGTTTTATTAAATGCTTTAAGAAATTTGTTTTCTTGTTTAAAGAAATAAAAATTTCACTATTATTATTCAACTCCACCATTTGGAACTCTTGATATAATAGCGTCCTTGTGAGCAACAACCCTCTTTCAAGAAAATCATGATAGGAAATGCAAGCACGTGAATATCGTATCAATTGGAATATATAATTATATATACACCGTAAGCAGTTGCTGCTGGAATGTTGCTACTAAGAAATGGATAGTTCACAGTTGGAAAGCTGAAATCATCTCTTTTGTCGTAAAGTTTTATTTTCAATCGACCCTCATTGTCAATTTCTAGATGTAAGTCAAGATATAAGGCCAACTTAACTGTATCTATTGTATCCTTTATCTCTAGTTCTAAGGGATAGATGCGTTCGACAATGTCAACAAATTTTGAATTATATGGTGAAAGAACAACATCTATATAGCGGAAAGTAGAGTTAAAGTATATTGCTAACTTCTTACCTTTCTTCCTAAGAAAGTCCTGTATAAAGTCAGCCTCGTAATAATAAAGAAATAAGTCGGCAAAAAGGGGAGCCCAATTCGTTCCCATTCAACAGTCTGTTGAAAAACAAGTCCTCCGCACGTAACAAATATGTTGTCAATCAAGAAATCAAGCATCTTGATAATGTCAATTTGGGAGATTTTTTCGTTTGAATCAGAGTGATCCTAAACAGAGTAGGATTTATCCGTTCCTAAGACAAGATACTTGTATCTTCGTTGGCCATTCTTTTCTATAAAAAAAAACTACTAACTTTTCAATATAAAATTTAAAATTCTCACACATTAATTGTAAATCTGTCTCAAAATTTGTGGATTTGTGCAAATAACTAGACCGAGTGTGTACACATATAAAAGAATCCAAGATGGCGGTACAGTGAATAAACCGTAATTTCGATTTTAGTTGGATATTGATTTGTGTATAATTTAAAGTGGATACATTGATTTATTTGATCTTTCTTTAAGGCATTGTCAGTTCCGGTGATAATAACTAGCCATGTTAATCAGGAATGTCAGGCTCTAGCAACAATTTCATGGGATCATCAATTCTCTACTCAGGTAAGTGAACAAATCAAGACTTATAAATAAACACAAGACATTAGGAAAAAGGTATGATACTCGGTAAAGGTGAGGTGTTTAAAGGTGAGGTGTTTAAAGGAGAGTGTTTGGTGAAATTGAAACACAGACCGAAATACCAAAGACTATATGAAATGACAAACAGTAAAAGAAAAAAATCCTAATGGCAAATCCGAAATATAATCATCGGAAAATATTTTTTTAATGAAATCTTGAACAAGCATACAAATAGACCACTTTCGAGTTTGTCCGTCATCGGAAAACAATAGTCAATTATGCGCGCTTTTAAGATGGCATATACCAGATAGAGGGGATCGCCTGCATCCCTGCACTATAAACGTGCATCAAGCGTCTAAGTGATCATCATTGTGCAGGATAAACTTGAAATAATGTTTGTTTCGTACATTAGGTACTCCATCACAATTCCCTCATGAAAGCAGTGCTGGTGGTCAATTATGAAAATTCAATTTACCGATTGATTCGTGCAATATAGCATCATAGTTTTCAAATCACTCGCTTAACATTGGAATGGAAGTGACGATGCCCCTAAACGCACAAATTATGTTCACTAAAACCAGAAGTTCTTTTTTACGAAAAAGGGTCGAACTCGAAAGTTGTCTATGGATCTATTCAATATTGACATAAATATTTCAATCGAAAATAATATTTTAAATAAGATTGTTTTTATAGTAGTGAATCTTTTCTATGCTCTTAAAAAGAAGTAATTTCAAACAATTTTTCAACCTAGGACTTTATTTGAAGTGCCGTCATCAGTGCCATGGCATGAATTAGCAATCCTCCTGAATGCAAAATTTAAACATGAAACAGAACGAGGACTAACTGATGATGATCTTAATTATCTTGCTTCAAAAATTTTTAGTAAAAATCCGAAAGTGTATGACTTCTTATAGAGGTCATGTATTGAATATATATATATACAACTCGTCTAAACATCAACCCAACAATGTTAGATCTGTAAATTTGCTTTCGCAAATTGTTTTGTTCTTCCCTCGCCGGGATTCGAACCCATGCTACTGTGATATCGTGACACCAAATTGCCTGCACTGCAGCCGTCCCGTTAGACCACACGACTACAGAGCCCAGGTGGTCGTGTGGTCTAGCGGGACGGCTGCAGTGCATTAAGTATATTTAAACAAAACGCATTTGACTAACAGGTCGAACAACTGATGTTCTTTAACCCTGCTGACTGCCATTGGCGATTGCCAAATAAAATTGATCACAAGATGTAACAAAATGGGTCTTAATATAGATTTAATACTTAACAGAAAAAAAAATTAATTTGTGGCCACGATGTTATGCCACAAACATACGGTGTCAATATTTTTTTTATACACCAGATCCGGATTTCGACAATAAATGTCTCTTCAGTGATGTTAGGGATCGAAACGGTATTTGGAAGGCCATATAAAAAGTACCCTCATTTTTAGAAAAACTCTTGAATTTTAAGAGTCAATATAGGATGAACGGATCACATAAACCGGAGGGAAAATATGTTACAAGCCCAAACAAAAAAATATAAACGAGTCTAAATTAAAAACTACGTTCAAACCTATGATTGCGTTTGATAAAAACCGCAATTTTTAAACGTGTGCATGTAAAACAAATTTCGTTGTAGAAGGGTCTTAAAACAGCACAAACAACATTTTCCCAAAGACCAAAAAAGTGAAAAAAGTATATTTAAACAAAACGCATTTGACTAACAGGTCGAACAACTGATGTTCTTTAACCCTGCTGACTGCCATTGGCGATTTCCAAATAAAATTGATCACAAGATGTAACAAAATGGATCTTAATATAAATTTTATACTAAACAGAAAAAAAAACAGATCTGGATTTCGACAATAAATGTCTCTTCAGTGATGTTAGGGATCGAAACGTTATATATATCTATATATATATACAACTCGTCTAAACATCAACCCAACAATGTTGATCTGTTAATTTGCTTTCGCAAATTTTTTGTTCTTCCCTCGCAGGGATTCGAACCCATGTTACTGTGATATCGTGACACCAAATCGCCTGCATTGCAGCCGTCCCGCTAGACCACACGACCACCTGGGCTCTACTAAAATAAAGCTTTCAGTGGACGTGTGTTACCTTTCCTCGTCAGTTTTAATCTAGCGGCGTACTACAGTACATTATATATAAGGCATGGAGATGTTATTGTTACAGATCAGCTTAATTATCTATAGTAAAGGATCCTACAAATTAATGTAAGATACAGTCACAGAAAATAATTATATTTATAAGTACGTCTGAGTCAGTGACAACTCTACAACAGATTTATCCATCGGATCGCCATCAATGATGGTGATACATGACTGTGTGCATAATGTATATAATACTCGTCTAAACATCAACCCAACAATGTTAGATCTGTTAATTTGCTTTCGCAAATTGTTTGTTCTTTCCTCGCCGGGATTCGAACCAATGCTACTGTGATATCGTGACACCAAATCGACTGCACTGCAGCCGTCCCGCTAGACCACACGACCACCTGGGTTCTACTAAAATAAAGCTTTCAGTGGCCGTGTGTTACCTTTCCTCGTCAGTTTTAATCTAGCGGCGTACTACAGTACATGATATATCAGTCATGGAGATGTTATTGTTACAGATCAGCTCAATTATCTATAGTAAAGGATCCTACAAATTAATGTAAGATATAGTCACAGAAAATAATTATATTAATAAGTACGTCTGAGTCAGTGACAACTCTACAACAGATTTATCAATCGGATCGCCATCAATGATGGTGATACATGGCTGTGTACATAATATATATACAACTCGTCTAAACATCAACCCAACAATGTTAGATCTGTAAATTTGCTTTCGGAATTTTTTTTTTCTTCCCTCGCCGGGATTCGAAACCATGCTACTGTGATATCGTGACACCAAATCGCCTGCACTACAGCCGTCCCGCTAGACCACACGACCACCTGGGCTCTACTAAAATAAAGCTTTCAGTGGCCGTGTGTTACCTTTCCTCGTCAGTTTTTATCTAGCGGCGTACTACAGTACATGATATATTAGGCATGGAGATGTTATTGTTACAGATCAGCTCAATTATCTATAGTAAAGGATCCTACAAATTAATGTAAGATACAGTCACAGAAAATAATTATATTTATAAGTACGTCTGAGTCAGTGACAACTCAACATCAGATTTATCCATCGGATCGCCATCAATGATGGTGATACATGGCTGTGTACATAATATATATACAACTCGTCTAAACATCAACCCAACAATGTTAGATCTGTAAATTTGCTTTCGCAAATTGTTTGTTCTTTCTTCGCCGGGATTCGAACCAATGCTACTGTGATATCGTGACACCAAATCGACTGCACTGCAGCCGTCCCGCTAGACCACACGACCACTTGGGCTCTACTAAAAAAAAGCTTTCAGTGGCCATTTGTTACCTTTCCTCGTCAGTTTTAATCTAGCGGCGTATGACAGTACATGAAATATAAGGCATGGAGATGTTATTGTTACAGATCAGCTCAATTATCTATAGTAAAGGATCCTACAAATTAATGTAAGATATAGTCACAGAAAATAATTATATTTATAAGTACGTCTGAGTCAGTGAGAACTCTACAGTGGATTTATCCATCGGATCGCCATCAATGATGATGATACATGGCTGTGTACATAATGTATATACAACTCGTCTAAACATCAACCCAACAATGTTAGATCTGTGAATTTGCTTTCGCAAATTTTTTATTCTTCCCTCGCCGGGATTCGAACCCATGCTATTGTGATATCGTGAAACCAAATCGCCTGCACTGCTGCCGTCCCGCTAGACCACACGACCACCTTGGCTCTACTAAAAAAAAAGCTTTCAGTGGCCGTGTGTTACCTTTTAAAAGAGATCGATGTTGAATCCATCGCATACCTCCTTTAACATGCTTTTTGGTTAATGAATTAACCATTATCTGTATTGGCTGTTTAAATTGTAAGAACAAAAATCTATTTTATTGTCTTGTTGATTAGTGGATTTGTCTGTGTCTCCTGATAAAATCAGGGCAGGTTATTTAAGAAATGAAAAAAATATATTATTGCAATGTCCCAAACGGTGCACATAGTGTATCTATTCAAGGCTATCAATACCTAAAAACAATTATCCATTAAAACTTTCCATAAATATCGCGTAGTCTCGAGTGCCCTTTCAATGCAATTTTCCATAAGAATAATGTTTCAAATGGGCATACATTTTTATGCCCCACCTACTATAGTAGATGGGCATAATGTTTTCTGGTCTGTTCGTCCGTCTGTCCGTTGTTCCCGCTTCAGGTTAAAGTTTTTGGTCAATGTAGTTTTTGATGAAGCTGAAGACCAATCAACTTGAAACTTTGTACACTTGTTGTTTATGATATGATCTTTCTAATTTTAAAGCTAAATTAGACTGTAGATCCTAATTTCACTGAAAATAGAAAATGAAAGTGGGAGTTTCAGGTTAAAGATTTTGGTCAAGGTATTTTTTGATGAAGTTGAAGTCCAATCAACTTTAAACTAAGTACACGTGTTCTCTATGGTATGATCTTTCTAATTGTAATGCCAAATTAGATTTTTTACCCAATTTCACCACGGTCCATTGAACATGGAAAATGATAGTGCGAGTGGCGCATCCGTGTACTTTGAACACATTCTTAGATACCAAAGGGACAGTCAAACTCATAAATCTAAAACAAACTGACAACGCCATGGCTAAAAATGAAAAAGACAAACAGACAAACAATAGTACACATGACACAACATAGAACACCAAAGAATAAACAACACGAACCCCACCAAAAACTAGGGGTGATCTCAGGTGCTCCGGCAGGGTAAGCAGATCCTGCTCCACGTGTGGCACCCATCATGTTGCTTATGTGATATTTAATCCGGTATATAGTCTAATTCGGTAGGTCACATTCATGAAAGGGAAGGGGATTGTAGTTACGACGTAAGGAACATGTCCGATATCATTTGTGAAACGGTCAACCAAATCGTGATGGCGTCTGTAAAAACGAAGGGATGATTTCAACTTCACCATTTGAAACTCTTGGTTTAATAGCTTTCTTGTGAGCAGCAACCCTCTATCAAGAAAGTCATGATAGGAAATACAAGCACGGGAATATACATTTGAAAATTTGACAAATATTTGTAGACGATCGTTTACAGTGCATTTTCCATATAATTCATATGGTAAGAATTTTACATCTGAGAGCACTTTCAAAACTGGTACGCATGGACCCAACATTGGCTTGGGTTGACAGGGGGGTTACAAAACACACAAAAACCTATACCTGTAGCAGTCATGTCGCTGACATAAGCGCTGACATAAGTGGTCATGAATCTAATTGATTATGTAAACTAGTTTATGATTTACTTCTGCGTTATTTAAACTATTGTCATTAACTTAAGTCAGTGATAAAAATAAAGTTGATACATGGTTATATAAATCATTCAAAATTTTCCAATAATAAAAGTAAAAACACAAAAAAACTAAACTCCGAAAAAAATTCAAAAAAGAAAATCAAAAATCAAAAGGCAAAATCAAAAGTCCACACACATCAAACGAATGGATAACAACTGTCATATTCCTGACTTGGTACAGGCATTTTCTAATGTAGAAAATGGTGGATTGAATCTGGTTTTATAGCTAGCTAAACCTCTCACTTTTATGACAGTCGCATCAAATTCCATTACATTGACAACAATGAATGAACAAAACAAACATACTCAAAGAGTAAAAATGTCAAAAATAAGGGAACAGCAGTCAATAATGTGTTTTCATCTCAATATCACTGTAAAAACAATAAATTTAACGAAGAAGCACAAAAAGATCTTAACAGTGTTGTAACTGGATAACACAAACCTTAAACTACATGAACAAGCTGGTTTGTTTAACTTCAAGAAGTTGTCTGAAAACAATTCGCATAACTTGAATAATGTTTTGTTCAGACTTTTTAGTAGACCATAAGATCAAAATGACCTTTTCAGACTTAAATTCGTTTCCAAGTGTTTGATCGTGAATAGGATAAGATCTATATCTCCATTAAGCTTATGACGTTCATAGACAATGCTTGTCGAGGTAAATTTAATCTCTTCTTTTTTTAATTATATATTACAGGAGAATCAAGTAATTATGCAAGTTGCTACGTAACATTTGATATGTTCTGTAAGGTGTGTATTCCTAGAATAATAACATTTATTTCAAGGATAGT
This sequence comes from Mytilus edulis, assembly GCF_963676685.1. NCBI lineage: Eukaryota > Metazoa > Mollusca > Bivalvia > Mytilida > Mytilidae > Mytilus > Mytilus edulis. The sequence continues at coordinate 72,180,382 of NC_092353.1, read as the reverse complement.
TGTTTGTCTTTAATCACCATATAAACATATTCCTTTCAATGATATACTCCTGTTCTGTAACTCGATATGATACAGTTGTAGAATTTTTTAATTTGTTTATCAAACAAACAGTCGTTTCTCATGCTATTTCAGAGCTAACGTCTTTAGGTGGCACCTGTTCATATTCGATGACGGTTCGTAGCAGACAACACTTATCCAATGTATCTTCTACATACATTACCTGTAAAATATTAAATAATTTACCCATAATTTTAAGATTCTAAAATGGTCTGTATTTAACGGAAAATTGATACACGTCATCGTATTTATTATTCTTTTTCAGGATAAGTTGAGGAAGCATGAGTTCACTTTCTGGGACCTGTTTTATAGTATCATGCGTGTTACAAAGGATCATTTATATGTCGCTTGGAACGAAGGGTAAGTCTGTTTTTTTACATTTCAATATGACATTTGTTTAAAGGATTTAAATTTAAAGATTAACAAGTCTGGCAACCAGTGGACATGTCCACTGGCAACCAGTGGACATGTCATGGTGCTTAAAGGACCAAATAGGAGATTATACGGACGGACGACCTTTATATACATATATGATATTCCCCGCATAGCGTTTTTTGTGGTGTAAAACATTAAATAAATAACAAAATGTTTACTTGAGACGAAAAATATGATATATCTTAATTAGATATAGGAAGATGTGGTGTGAGTGCCAATGAGACAACTCTCCATACAAATAACAATTTAAAAAGTAAACCATTATAGGTTAAAGTACGGCCTTCAACACGGAGCCTTGGCTGTGTAAAACCATTCAAACGGGAAAACCAACGGTCTAATCTATATAAACAAAACGAGAAACGAGAAACACGTATATATTACATAAACAAACGACAACTACTGTACATCAGATTCCTGACTTAGGACAGGTGCAAACACATATTTACTTTTACTTTAGAAACATTGCTGGTTTTATAAGTAAAGCCAAAGCTGAGATGTGTATGAAAGAAATTTCATTTGCCGTTTAAGTGCGTCACTGTTGGGAGGAGTTTCAATTTCTTACAGCCGTGGCAGTAAGTACTTTGGCTTAATTATGTTTGAATTAAAAGAGAGTGGCAAATACATCAAAAGTGGCTTCGAACTAGTTTGTCAAAAACAACAAAACGAAAAACGATTAAAAGACATACAATGGTGTAGAACACTAAAACTTTAAAATAAGCAACTCGACACTCACCAAAAAGGATATTTCGGGTGCCCCAGGAGGGTAAGTAGGTACTAATCTACATGTAGCAGTTTTCTTGTTGTTCATGAAAGTACAAACCCAATGAAGAGTTGAATTAATTCGGGAAGAGAAGGACGAGGTTGTGATTAAAACATTTGGAATATTTACGTTGTCATCTGTTAAACAGATATTCCAGAACAGTCAAACAAACCTAAATTGTCAAAGGGATGATTTCAACTGCCTCCAGTGATACTCTTTGATCAATTGTTTTCTTCTGAGCAGCAGCTCTAGTCTCAATCATGAAAATCTTTAAATAAGACAAATATACACCAGACGCAAGCTATGCTTTTAGTAACAATTAGAACCATATATGACATTGATAATTATTTCCAAAATAAAAAAAATAATGTTTTCCTGAAAAAAATATTCATTCAAAAATGTGTACCTGTAATGTTTGTATTAAAGAATTAAGCAGATTATCCCTATTTTTCGAAATTTTCCTTCCAACTTACTGACTGGTAATTTCCTACCTTAGCGGAGTCGAGTTATATGAACATTATCGCTGAAACTAAGGGCGCACGTGGCGTTTCTTATAAAATTGACACTGTCGTCATAGGTAAAAAAGCAATAAACAGATTTTCAATGGTCATCTCAACTCGATTGCTTTTCTCACTTTCGACGTACAGGCTCAAGCGAGAAAATCAATATCGTTGTGATGATCAACAATGATCTATAATTATAGGCAATACTACCCCAATTTCTTATTTTCAGTGCGGTTAACAATCCATATTTCGCGGTTTTGTATTAATTAAAACGATATGTCAAAAACATTATTAATGAAAAACAAATCACTTCACATAAAACACTACCATAACATGCAAGTCTCTATTTATGATTTATTTTTATTACTACAGATGGTGTTCATCACACGTCTCCTTTTACATGTAAAGATCTACAGATACGATCATTGCCACTTCTCATAATGGACACACCAAAATGGACACATGTATACCCCAATAAACCAAAGGAACACATTTTTGGGACAAATTCTGATGGTCAGGAAATTCTGATAGTAACAAAATATATATTTTCTAATTAATGCCAAACTACATGTATTCATAGTGGCACAGCCTTATACATATACACACAATAAAAACTGTAACCTAAATTTCCCCTTACATTTCAGCAATTATTACCTTCCTCATTTGAATTAATTACAACATCAAAACAACAATAACATCGTTTGAATACATAACGTTAAAATGTACATTCGATCAGTAATGCAATTTTTGCAAGTAATTAAAATTGCGACTATAAAGGCTTCAAAAAATTAATGCTTGTTTCATGTTCCATATTATATCACATTTTGTTTTTCAGATTCTCCGAAGACAGATGGAAAGTCCGAGTATGAGAAATTTATATGGACAATAAAAATGAGGTATTCCGAGGTTTTTTTCAATCAGTTAGTTTGCGTTTACTCTCTTGTTCCATATTTTTTTTAAGAAAAAAGCAACAGACCCGTTTTTCATTTAACGTGATTTATTTAGATAATGGTTAAAACATTATATTATGTATGTTTGATTATGTATCATGTAGAACATTTCATAAACTCTTGACGTACGCATGTTTTTTTACTGCTACTGGGTTGGTTTGAAAAAAAAAATTACTTTTAGCGTAATGTGTCGTTTTAGTGTACATGTACCTGATAAAGTTTTACAATGAACACTTGTCACAATGACATCGGAATAACGACTAAGCAAATATGACAATAAAAATAAATGTTTCACAATATTATATTTCTGAACTTTTTCCATAATTTTTGTAGTTCATCAGAAGACGAACGAGAAGATATCACTGATCAGGAATGTGACGCTGCATTAATGGAATTCATAGCTCGCACCGATTTCGATAAACTTTTGAATGAAGATTTTGAGATGAGATGATACACTAGCCGATAACTTTCTCTTTTGTCTCCCACGCAAAGCGCTGCGATTGACATACAAATCTGGGTGTCCGTCCGCTCGGTCATGCCCCTTTGATATATTGATAAAACTGGAAATGTCATTATTGGCGCTCTCATGTGTACAGTTCTTGCAAGATTTTCGTATGAATATTTTAAGGTTTATGTCTCAGTCTCAATCGTAAATCAGTGCTGCTCATTTAATTAAATAAATTTGAAACATTGATTGCATGGGAAATTGCACCATTAGTACTCTCATATGTACAATTCTTATATTTATCATAATAGAAATCGCATAGCATGTCCTCTGAATCCTTCATTTCTTTATGATATTTATAAAATGTTATGGGATTTTTTTAAGTAAGTATCCTTGTATAAATAGAAAAGGTGCATTTCGTCGGACATTCGAGCTCAGCTCTTTTATTTTAATTGTTATGTTATTGTTATATTAAAACAAACAATACTTATTTAAAGCTTTACTTTCTCCACTATTGGTTCAAATTGCAATTATATGGCATTGTATTACGAAATACACTTATAGAAATCAGTAAGGCTGTTATACATGTTATGTGTGATGACCTGTCACCACTTATTTTAGATTTCGTAAGGCGACTAGCAACGCATTGAACTTTAAAATGCGTCAATAGATATTTTTCAAAATCATTACTAACTTAAGCATTGGTGGTATTCTCTTTCGTCGATAAGAACAGGATGGCTAATACAATGTCGTTTAAATAAAGGCAACAGTAGTATACTGCTGTTCAAAACTCATAAATCCATGGACAAAAAACAAAATCGAGGTAACAAATAAAACCGAGGGAAACGCATTAAATATAAGAGGAGAACAACGACATAATACTAAAATGTAACACACATAGACAAAATCCCACGAAAATAACAAATATAACATATACATAACAACAAAACCAAATACATGAATTTGGGATAGACAAGTACCGTGACACGTCTTATCGCAATGAGAATTTACACTAAAAAATAAGAGAAAACAAACGACTCAACGTTATATTGTAATACACACAGAAACGAACTATAATATAACAATGGCCATATTCCTGACTTGGTACAGGGCATTTTTAAAGGATAAAAATTGTCGTATAATGTACATTTGAAAATTTTGGTATTACTCCACCCGTGTAGCTCCTTCCCTGCATATAACCAAGTTCAGATGATGACATATAGATATATAAACAAAAATGAGATACGACGCATATATATTTATCTTAACTCCTAAACATTTCCAGTAATATGATTGGTTAAAACCAACAGAGTTAGTTAAGAACCATATCAAGAAATCAACGCCACTTTGCTTATTTGAATATTATACTAAAGAAATCGGATACGGGTCACGGAAATTACATTAAAATGATATGAAATTTTGAAAAATGTCTATTTTAACTTAAGTGATAGACAGGTTGCCGGGGCAGAAAATTATTTTACACAACAATATACACCATTTAAACGAAACATAATGACTGTTGTTGCAAAAATACAGGTTCCTGAGCTATTTTAAAAATCGAAGCCAGAGGCTTTTAACATTGCAGTGTAAATAAAGGGCTTAAATGGCTGAAACGTCAAGTTTGAAAACTTCGTGTTGAAAATTGACCGCCTGACAACTTTACGGAAATATCAAAGTGATTGTAAATAAGGACTCTGTGACGGGCAACTTATAATATCCGTGTTTTAAAGATTTTAATGATATCAAGCCAGTCCAGTTCAAACTACTATCACGTGGTATAATTCGTTTTGTTCATTTATCACCTGGATTTGAACCCTCTGCTTCTGTGACAACGTGACTTCACCGCCTGCACTGTGCCAAGCGTCTTGGGCTATCGAACTGTAGTTAATTTCCTTGCTATATGGTATCTATTGGAAAGTTGTTTCATTGGCAATTATATCACATCTTCTTTAAATATAGCTTTTTTAGTCGAGTAATAAAGTGGCGAAGGGATATTGGAATGAATCAACGTGAAAACATTGATATCCCGACCAAAACAAAAACAGCAAAATTCCACCATTGGGTTCAATCAGTAAAACAATGCCGCTTCCGGGTGCGTGATTTAGCTGGTCTTTTAACATAAATGTAAACTTGGATCCCGCTCACACTAGCATATGTTTTTTTAATCTATCTACTTTTAATCGATGTAAATAGAAAAAAAATTACATGCAATCGATCAGACCGAGTCATCTAATTACCCGTAAAACTGTAACCATTCTGTATAAATAAAAATAATTAATAGAAGTATGTGTTAATACAATGATACACACGCTTGACAAAACATAGATGAAGTTATTTTTTCTATTAAATGCCAAGTTCAAATTTTAAACCACAAAATTGCAGCAAGGAACTTGCATAATCACTGGGTAAATGTGATCTCCGTAACAAAGATGGCAGACGTTTCTGGTCAATATTTTTTGTCGATTTTGTAAAAAAAGTTAAACTGCTAAATGGAGAAATTGGTCGTCGAAAAAAATGCGATGATATAGGTAGCTGTAAAAACTGATATCCGTAACTATTTTAATCTTTTAGAAAAGGGTATCTGTAACTGTTGAGTTTTGATTTTTTTGCCTCATTCATTATCTTCGATGTATTAGATCGGATGAACAGTTTGTCTGCAATAAAATTGTCATAAATTAGTCAAAATATTAGCAATTACAAAAATACAAAGTGAAGAAGCTAACAATCCAAATGCAATCAAAAAGAATACCGTGAAATCTTATTTCCCAGGCAAAATACCTTGGCCGTATTTTTGGAAGTTTTGGTCCTCAATGCTCTTCAACTTTGTACTCTTTTTTACTTTCTAACTTTTTTTATCAGAGTGTCACTGATAAGTCTTGTGTGGACGAACTTTGCGTCTGACGTATTGAATTTTAGACCTTGCCCCTTTTGTTAGCTATTTTTCGTATGTTTCTCTGTCCTATATGTTCTCCCATTTATTTGTATTGTAGTCCTGGCATGTAATTATGTCATGTTAATATTATAATTAACATTGCCATTAAAGCGGAAGGTTTGGCATGCCGCCAAACCAGGTTCAACCCACCATTTGTTTTCTTTTAATGTCCTGTACCAAGTCAGGAAAATTGCCATTGTTATATATATTATAGTTCGTTTCTGTATGTGATACATTTCAACGTTGTGTTTCTATTATGTCGTTTGTCTCCTCCAATATTTGAGTGTTAATTCGAGTTGCTATACGACGTGTCACGGTACTTTTCTATCCTAAATTCCCGATTTCGTTTTGATGTTATATTTGTTATTCTCATCGGATTTTGTATAATGCTTAGTTCGTTTCTGTGTGTGTTACGTTTTAATGTTGTGTTTCTGCTGTGTCGTAGTTCTCTTATATGTTTTTCAGCGGAATAATTCAATTTGAACAGCAATAAAATTACATGTGAATACATGGTAGTGCTGTTTTCATGAACCAATTTGAGAAAAAATTGCGTTAGATAGAGATTTTCTTTTTTTTTTTTCTTCTTGAAAATAATTAATTGAATGTATAATTAATGAAAGAAAACTAAAAAAAATTTATTAAATAGGCGTTTTTAGCGGTTCTTAAAACATTAACTATAAACCTGATGCTGAGATGCTAAGGTTATAGTAGGCTTTCAAAGAAAGGTAAAACTTGTTGTTAAAAATACACATAATTATGTGTATTTAGATGCCGTTTAACAAAACTGTAAGTGACATTTTAAAAGTACACATCTGTAACTATAACACGGAAATTATTAACATCAAACTCGTCGAGCAAGATATGGCGTAAGTAGTTCTTGATATTTTTGTTCATGGTGTCCCTCTGTGTTGTCTTTAGCTTGTCAGTTTTGTAGAAGAACGGTTATCATCTGTTTCTTTGAAAGTGTTTGGTTTACTAACTAATCCGAATCAAAGCAAACGGATGATGGCAGAGTGTGTAACAATGTACAAGACAGTTATTATATATAACTCGATCATCCAATTTACCTCGCCATAACAAAAAAAGAAACTGTTCATTGTGTCTTTTTGTGTCGGAATGTATAAGTACCCGGCCACGTCCACTTGTATTTTTGTCTATCTGACGAGTTAAGCTTTTTCAACTGATTTTTATAGTTCGTTTCATGTTGTACTGTTATACCACTGTCCCAGGTTAGGGGGAGGGTAGGGATCCCGCTAACATGTTTAATCCCGCTACATTATTTATGACGTGTATGTGCCTGTCCCAAGTCATGAGCCTGTAATTCAGTCGTTGGCGTTTGTTTATGTGTTACATATTTGTTTTTCGTTCATTTTTTTTACATAAAAAAGGCCGTTAGTTTTCTCGTTTGAATTGTTTTACATAGTCTTATTGGGGCCTTTTATAGCTGACTATTCGGTAACGGCTTTGCTCATTGTTGAAGGCCGTATGGTGACCTATAGTTATTAATGTCTGTGTCGTTTTGGTCTTTTGTGGATACTTGTCTCATTGTCAATCATATCACATCTTCTTTTTTATATTAAGTTCAAGTTTATCAAATCTAATGGAATTCAAATGTTAACAATCAACCCCGAAAAGATATATAAAGCCTATTTCAAAAAACTTACGTTCTTCAAACCAAAGATCCACAAGCATCACACACTTCTTATTGCAGGACAAACCCATTTGGATATGTGTGTATACAGAGCACTCGCGATGCTTTTTTTATGAGCAATATCATACTGTTAATACTTAACCCTCCCCCTATTTTTGTATGTTATATTTGTATTTCATTCTTTGTTGTCTTCCTATACAATGGCGTTTGTTTCTCTTTGGTATTGTTTACATATCTAAATTCGGGGCCCTTTACATTGACTTGGTGGTACGGGTTTGTTTATTGTTGAATTGGTGTGAGATGGCCTACAGATGTTAATTTCTTTGACATTCGGTCCCTGTGGAGAAGCAATCTTGTTGTCACTCGCACTAAATTTTCTTAATGTTGTAAATCATAACTTTCCTTTAATTTAGTCCTGGTATCTATGATGAGTTTATTTTCTAGAGAGACAAAATATCTTTCGTCTATCTTGAATTCAAACTGCATCTTTCTTGGATTTTCATTGCGAATTTAGAAAAATTGTTTTTGAAATTGTTCATTAGTTTATTTAATGCATGAACGAACAAATAACTGAGAACGTATCTAAATTGAACAGAATTCATAGCTTCAAGCATAAAAATTGGCAGTGTCTAAGAGTTGTTTCGCCAACAAAAGCTGTACTTTCAGGCAAAAGTAAATACTTTAAATGCATTTCGATGATGACTTTCAAACATTTTCATCTTGCGACAAACTAGTAATGAGAACCTTTATAGCTGACTATGCGGTATAGGCTTTGCTCATTGTTGAAGGCCGTACGGTGACCTATAGTTGTTAATGTTTGTGTCATTTAGGTCTTTTTATGATAGTTGTCTCATTGGCAATCATACCACATCTTCTTTTTTATACTTTCTGTTTATTGGCTAACTACAAAATATAATTTGTTTTTATTATAATACATGTAGTAAAATTACTTTCAAAATACGTTGTTTAACAGTAATCCTCGTTTTTATCAATTTGAATAATATAATATCCAATCCATGCAATCGTATAGTAATATCAAGAAAGAAAAATGAATCATAACAGGACCAATTTTATGAAATACACATCGTTATCAATTGGAATTTCCCCTATCGTTTTCCGTCATTGTTTAATTTTAGTAAACCTTTATGTGAACTAACTCATGTAACTGGTATCAACATTTTCACACTTAATATTATGAGTGGGGACATCGTATCAATTGTTCTATTTATATTTAATTTCTTTAGAACTACATGTACATGTATATACGGTAATTGAACTTTATACTTTTAATAACAAAATCAATGTTCACTTCCGCGCTTGCAGTGTAACTTGAAATATTGATATGATCGTCAGGTTATTGACGTATTTTTGATCTAATAATAGACATTAAACTTAACAATTTCGATGAATTTACAGTCTTCTGTCTGTTCCACTGAACCCGTCTTTTGTGAAAATGCGTTATGTATGGTACATGTCTATGTTCAACTGCAAAATGAAAAATTACAGATCGCAAATATAAGGATTTCTTTTTCAATCTAATTATACAATTGACCGTATTCACATGTACACAATCATGACCGGAAAAGACTTATACCCTTTGACAATAGAGAATTTCTCTTAGGTTAAAAATTTAAAATAAACAAGTTAATTTTTGATATTCATTTCCGCATAATTTTAACAAAGTATGTGCAATATGGAACATGTGAATGAATACAATTAAAAATTAAAGGTCAATTGTTCATGAACAATTCAAAGGTCTTACATTTTTTCTTTTATTAATTGCCTTCGTAGTTAAAAAATTATATGGTTTCTAAGGACTTTTATGTTCATAATAAGTGGTTGGTTGCTAAGGACAAAAATCATTTCCAAGGATAAAAATATTTAATTTACTACCAGTATTAAAAATATCATATGTACTGTTCGAAGTATTTAAAGTTAAAAAAAAAATAAGTGCTAAAAATGAGTGCTAAGGACTTATATGTCGTTGCTAGGGGCATTTCCAGTGTTAAAATTTCATATTTGTTTTATTCATAGCCTTCTCAGTTCAAAAATATATGGTTGCTAAGGTGTTTTATGTCGTTGCTAGGGACCTGACCTTGACCTAATTATCTTATTATGTAGAACATTTTTGCAATTCAAAGTTTCTTTCTATATCTAACCACTTTTAAGTTATTAGCAAACAATCATCATTTCAGACCCAAAAAACAGTTTTGGTGCCCTAGTTCCATAACGGTTGGTCCAATAATTTTGAATCTGCACAACAAATGTAAATCTCGACAAGACACACATTTTCTCCGTTACATTTTATCAGCCATCTTTTACGGTTATTGAGTAAATCCGATAACAAGCCATGGTCAAAATCTAGGTCATAACCTTAACCTTAGGTCACTTTTCATGGTCACGTGCATTGATGATCATTGGTGATGATCCTAGTTGGCAACAACTTACTGTTTCGAAGTTTTAGGGCCAACCGACATTGGTTAATTTTCAAAGGGGCATAACCCTACCAATGAGTCGTTGAATCTTTCCGATCAATATGTAACGAAGAAGCAGGGTCTGTTCTTGAACAAATTCCATTCTTTGTTTTTTTACCTATCATGGTTATGGGGTTAGAATTGTCACAAGGTTTTAGGTGTTAGGGGAGATAACCGCTATAAAAGAAATGTTACGGGGACGTGCCCTCACCACAAGATAGCTTTTGGTCAACCAATACTAGATACCTAATATCATTTCAACATGTCGCAAACCTTTTTGGGGGGAAATTTCGTTAAAATTTGGCGGAAAGAATAATAATAATAATCAGAAAAAGAAGAAAAAACAGTAATGGTCTTTCCTCATAGAAAAAGGAAAGACCTTACAAAACTGCTCTCAACACATGAAACAGAAGCTATTTTATAGAGTGCGCGAATGTTCTTATATTTCCTATACAGATAATGACTTGTATTCAAATCTTTTTAATATTTGATGTGCATTCAATGAATTACCTTTTCTTGACTTATAATGCCTAGTAAAATTAATAATTCAATATCTAATGGTTTTGCTGACCTTACTTGTTCGAAGCGATATAATTTTCTGTCCCTTGTATGATGCCAAATCCTAATACCCATATGTCGCATTAGACACATGCAGTTGGGTCTGTAGTATCCTAAATTTCAAGTTCATTTTTCACAGAGAACAATACGATATAAAAGGTAAATAACTTCGATGTAGTTAAGATATACGTATTTTAAAATCCAACCTCATTATTTATTCTTAATACATTACATGTATGTATCATTATAATACGTTATAATACGTTATTTTGATTGCATAACAGCAATATCGCGTCATTCTGATATCAATCTTCATTTCAAATTGATTTTTTTTTCGTGTGATGAAACATGCGATGGGTTCAATTAACTGCTATTTTGTAATTACTATAGTGTTTTATATTACTATCCATCCTATATTGAGTATAAAGAGGCACCATTTCCTTTCATTTAACCAAATAATTCAGTGTTTGTTATTGTCCTGGCTTTTTCGCGAGCAACTGTGAAATCGTCTGGGATTTTAAACAAATTGTCCGGATGTTTTTACAGAAAAATTGAATAAGAAAAAAGGTATTCTGGACTTTGAAAAATGACTTTTCTAGTTTATAACTGTAATAAAGTGAAGGACAATATCAATATATACCCATATATACCCAATAAATCATCAAAACACATTACTACGTTGATCAAAATGACGCTTTTTTTTTTAATCTAATGCAGATTTTCTGTTCAGAGAGCGTTCTACAACTACTTTTCCGTGTTCATTTAGAAATTACTTGATCCTTAACAAAGCGGTGTTTACAAAATGTAGAACAAAGTGCAGGGAACTCATATTCATTTTAACTTCATATCATGCTACTTCTGATTTTACAGTTAATAATATTTCTTGTGATGAACCCCGGGGATTAAAAAAGTAAGAATCCTTATAGACAACCGTGATGAATAAAAAAAAATGCTATGTAATACAAGATTTTCTACTTAAAGTGTCCTGTCCCCACCCTCATTAAAAAAATATCAATTAAAAAAAAACACACATACACACACACACACACACACTCAATCCACCCCATTTGTATTGCCATTGAAAATAAAATTTGAATAAAATTTCATATATATCAACAATGAGATGAATATGTATATTATATGCTATCGCTACCTATATTGTCTAGTGCTTTGGTCGACATCAGCTAGGAACAGCATTGTAATAGAAAGATATCCATATATTTCATTTTTAGGCACTTTTCTTTATATTGAAAGGAAGTGCTCATGGTGTTTAGTTGCTGTATGACCAATTATTACATATGCATAATCAGACTTCTTCTCACAGTAGTAGCATTCGGTTCCATTTCTTAAACATTTGTTAAACAATAAAATAAATAATACAAGATACAGACAAAATGGTAATGAATTATTATTATATTCTTTTAAAAACAAACATATATCTCACCTCACAAAATATGTATGTACTTCTCAGTCCAAATTGTCTATGCCATAAGTTTCATTAGATTGTTGGCATCACGAATATATAATGTACATGCAATTTATAAGATGTGAGAAAAAGAATACTTACAAACTAGTATCTCAATTGTTTGTAAAACAATTGAAAGGTCTTTCCTGTAAAAGTGATGTTTTCGTAATGTACCTTTCGTTTGATATACGACAAGTTTACCTTCTGAAACTTTTCGCTTACTTTTTTGCGATCGGAATTATGATATATGTAACATAGAGTAGATGAGCTTTCATTAGATATGCGACAACGCCATGTTCTAGAAAGTTTGCTTTTTGCACTTAATAACCCTATCAAAGTAATTTTTGGAGGTCGGGAATTTGATATTTCAAATGTACACATCATGACCTTTCATTTGATATGCAACAACCCTATCTTAAAAGAAATTTATTTTTTTGCCCTCAATGACCCCATCCAACCCATTTTTGGGGGACGTCAATTTGAAATTTGAAATGTATGCTTTATGTTCTTTCATTTGATATGCGACAACCTTACCATCTGAGAAATTTGAAGTTTGCACTAAATGACCCAACCCTTCCCCCTGGGATGAAAGGGGGGTTTAAAATTTTCATTTTTAAGTAGAGTTTACTAAGACCTTCAATTTAATATATCAGATGACCCCATTTGACAAAGTGCAAGTAATGATGCAATATCAACTATATAAATAGAAGTTATGAAACTTACAAAGTCAATGCAAAACTTGAAAATTTCAAATTGATTTTTTGGTGTTTTCTTTCCATGGAATGGTTTTGGTATTTAGTCAAACATATAACTATGTTAACCTCTTCAATTTCTAAAACATTTTAAGTGGCAAGCTCTTGTTGATTCAGAAATACATGCCTCCGCTCGCAAAACTTCAAACTGCATTATCTTTAAAACGACAATAGTTATCTCAAATCTGTTAAATGATAAATGATCTACAGTTGAAGGACAACATTATAGAAAAAGAATTTGGACAATTTCAAAGTTCACCAAGGTCACAATTAATCATCAAATATATGATGCAATACCAAACTTAAGAACCGGAAGTCACAGAGACATGGGACTATCACCATTCAACTCAGGACTATTTGACCTTTCAAATATCACAAGGTCAAGGTCATTGTATACTGTGAAGGTCAAAAGGTGAAATTTCATCATGGCCTGACATTGACCTCAAATTGAAGGTCTTGAATTACTGATCATCTTTGCAGTTTATAGTAGGTTGATATATGTTACCTTTAAAAAGATATACACACAATACTATACTGCTAAGAATCATCCCGTTGTAACTTTTAAACAGACATTTTTGGGCTTATTGTATAAAATGTAGAGCTCGTCGAGAGGAACATTTAATACACAGTATGTATACAGCAAACTCTTATCGTTTTCTTAATATGTAAGCTTGAAATTGCAGCGTAATTTTTTTTGCACTCAGTGACCTTTGACCTTGGGTGCAAATTAAAGGTCACATGAATTAAAGAATATTAGTGAAGGTCCTTGGTCTCTACGACTTTCGGTTTTCGAAATATAATTTTTCTAAAAAAAAAAAAATTTCAAGGGGAATAACTCCTTAATAGGGTACATTACCTCCTAATTTTTTCATGTTTATTAACATTGCCATCTGTGCCTGTACATGCTGCCATTTTCAATTCTATGCTATCTCTAATACGTTTTAAGAAAAATGCAAATAAAAGAAATGCTACAAGGGGATATAACTCTCAAAGGAGATGATGAAATCCTACACAGCCTCATCTGGTAATACGTCATAATGAGATCTATCGATGGTCAATATTTGGTCTTGATGACTTCAATAGAAACGGGGGGAGGGCATGTAAAAAAAGTGTTGGAAGAAAAACAAAAACATTAGAAAAACATTAAAAGGTCTTTCCTCACGTAGGGGAAAGACCTTAACTAGTATCTCAATTGTTTGTAAAACAATTGAAAGGTCTTTCCTGTAAAAGTGATGTTTTCGTTATGTTCTTTGTACGACCTTTCGTTTGATATACGACAAGCATACCTTCTGAAACTTTTCGCTTTTTACACTTAATGACCTCATCCGCCTACATTTTTGAGATCGGAAGTATGATATATATAACACACGGTAGATGAGCTTTCATTTGATATGCGACAACGCCATGTTCTAAAAAGTTTGATTTTTGCACTTAATAACCCCATCCAACCAATTTGTGGAGGCTGGGAATTTGATATTTCAAATGTACAAATCATGACCTTTCATTTGATATACATCAACCTTATCGTAAAAGAAAATTTATGTTTTGCACTTAATGACCCCATCCAACCAATTTTTGGGGGACGTCAATTTGAAATTTGAAATGGTCGCTTCATGTTCTTTAATTTGATATGCGACAACCTTACCATCTGAGAAATTTGAATGTTTGCACTAAATGACCCCACCCGTCCCCCTTGGATGAAAAAGGGGGTTAAAATTTTCATTTTTAAGCAGAGTTTATTAAGACCTTCAATTTGATATATCAGATGAACCCATTTGACAAAGTGCAAATAATGATGCAATATCAACTATATAAATAGAAGATATGAAACTTACAAAGTCAATGCAAAACTTGAAAATTTCAAATTGAATTTTTGGTGGTTTTTTTCATGAAATGTTTTTGGTATTTGGTCAAACATATGACAATGTTAACCTCTTCAATTTCTAAAACATTTAAAGTGGTAAGCTCTTGTTGATTCAGAAAAACATGCCTCCGCTCGCAAAACTTAAAACTGCATTATCTCTAAAACGACAATAGATATCTCAAATCTGTTAAATGATAAATGATCTACAGCTGAAGGACAACATTATAAAAAAAGAATTGGGACAATTGTAAAGTTCACCAAGGTCACAATTAATCATCAAATATATGATGCAATACCAAATTAAGAACCGGAAGTCGTAGAGACATGGGACTAGCACCATTCAACTCAGGACCACTTAAACTTTCAACTATCAAAAGGTCAAGGTCATTGTAAACTGTGAAGGTCAAGGTAAAATTTCATCATGACCTTTCATTGACCTCAAATTAAAGGTCTTGAATGACTGATCATCTTTGCAGTTTATAGTAGGTTGATATCTGTTACCTTTAAAAAGATATACACACAATACTATACTTTTAAGAATCATCCCGTTGTAACTTTTGTTAACAGTCGGACATTTTTGAACTTATCATATAAAATGTAGAGCTCATCGAGAGGAACATTTTATACGCTGTATGTATTCAGCAAAGTCTTATCGTTTTCCTAATATGTAAACTTGAAATTGCAGCGTAATTTTTTTTTGCACTAAGTGACCTTTGACCTTGACTGCATATTAAAGGTCACATGAATTAAAGATTATAGGTGAAGGTCCCAAGTCTCTACGACTTTTGGTTCTCGAAATACAATTTTCATAAAATTATGTACAATTTTTCAAGGGAAATAACTCCTTATTAGGGTTAATAACAAAATAATTGTACATGTTCATTAACATTGCCATCCGTTCCTGTACATGTTGCCGTTTTCAAATCGATTCTATCTCTTATACTTTTTGAGAAAAATGCAAAGGAAAGAAATTCTTTCAAGGGGATATAACTCTCATAGAAGACGATGAAATCCTATTCAGCCTCACATAGTAATACTTCATGATGAGATCTACATTATGTCCAATTAAGGTCATGATATCTTTAAAACCAACGAGGGGGGGGCCATGTTGAAAAAAATCAATAAAAGGGAGATAACTCCTAAAGGGGATGATGAACTCCTTAACAGGGTCATTTGGTAATACATCTTGCTGAGGTCTAGCGATGGTCCATATTTGGTCTTAATAACTTCAACAGAAACAAGAGGCGGGCATGTCAAAAAAATGTTTAAAGAAAAAAAGGAAAAAAAAGAAAAAAAAACATTAGAAAAACAATAAGGTCTTTCCTCACGAAGTGGAAAGACCTTAATGAACGATAAAATTGAGAATGGAAATGGGGAATGTGCCAAAGAGACAACAACCCGACCATAGAGCACACAACAGCAGAAGGTCACCAACAAACGTCTTCAATGCAACGAGAAATTCCCGCACCCGGAGGCGTCCTTCAGCTTGCCCCTAAACAAATATATACTAGTACAGTTATAATGAATACCATACTCAACTCCAAATTGTACACAAGAAACTAAAGGTGAAAATTATACAACACTAACAAAGGCCAGATGCTCCTGACTTGAGACAGGCGCAAAAATGCGACGGGGTTAAACATGTTTGTGAGATCTCAACCCCCCCCCCCCCCCCCATATACCTCTAGCCAATGCAGAAAAGTAAACGCATAACAATACGCTGATGTAACCAAAATAAATAAACAAATGACAGTAATACATAAATAACATCAGATACTTGTCAATATCATGCAAATAAACTCATCATAGATACCAGGACTAAAATGCAAGTGTTAATACAGCATGTGCCTTGAAAGTACTTAATTGCAAACTTTATTTTATAGTTTTTAAATGTAAATACACCAACATATAACAATTTTAGCAATACGAAATGTGGGGAGTCACTCCATAAAACAAAGACACACTCGAAAAAACTCGGACTAATCTCGAAAAAGACCGGACACGAAGAAATGACTTTAGTTTTAAAATGTCAATATCCATGCAATAAAAATATTTTTTCAAATTGTCTGAATATTTTAAGATATATCGATTCCATATAAAAAAAGAAGATGTCGTATGATTGCCAACGAGACAACTGTCCACAAGAGACCAAAATGACACAAGCATTAACAACTATATGTCACTGTAAGGTCTTCAAGCATGTTTACTATCCGCCCACATTTGCATTGGTATGTGTGTGGAAATGGCTTTATTCTGTATTTTGGAATAAAAGCATATTAAGGCTAAATTTAACTTTTTTAGCAAAAACGAATGTCAGAATGATAATATATTTTTTCTCTCAAATACTAATATACCTTGTATAACCTTGTATATCAATCTCAAGCTGATATTCAACTTCTTGTCAGAAATTAAGTCTGTTTGTTTATATTTTTGGTCATATTCACTCGAAAAAGTGGTCACACTCTAAATTTAAAGCCCGATCAAATCGCGATAAAACACTATCCGATTTGGCCGGACACTTTACCTCCCGTGACGATCTTCCAGAATAAAGTGCACAATTAAATAATAGAAGAAAAAAAATTTGAAATCGTGTCTTCGTGATTCTTATAAAAACCTGTAATTATATGTATTGAATGCTTCTTTTAGTAATTGTAAAGGGTTCCAAAAGCGTTGAATGGGCGCAAAATTTAGAATGAAGGGCTTCCGCTTCATAAAGAATGTACTTCGTTCAACGCTTTTAAACCCCAACAAAATAACAAAAAAGGAGGATTAAATTCTTAAAACAAGAAAAATCAACTGGGAAATGATTCAGACAGACAAATTCGTATTGATAAAAATATATTATAATTCATTCTTCTAATTTTAGGTATAGACCCAACATCAGAGAATAAAGAGTACGTAGAGACGGAGAATATAGTGCTTAATATTATCAATTTATAAAACGATTAATATGATTAAGATGATTTACTTCCTGATACGGTACTATTACGCATTCTATTTGATAATGATTATCACTTGTACAAGAAGAACGTTTTATCAAAACGAGAGTGTAAATAAAAATAAAATTCCGGCATACTGCAAAATACTAAAGAATTCATTTGTATGTGATGGGAATAAAACGATGAACAGAATACCATTTATTCCGAGCTATATCAACAATCTTACTATACAAAATGGTATTTTTTCTAATGTAACAGGGGAAACGTTTTATAACGTAGAAAACAGTTCAGTTAAAATTCTGATATTAAAAAATTGCATGATACAACTCATAAGTAAAGATGCTTTCAAAGGGTTAAATAAAGTGATTGAATTTGATTTGTCTGGTAACAATGGACTTGTTTCTGAAGTTATTGCTGAGAGTTTACATAGTATGTCTGTTTCAAGAATAGAAAGACTATATTTAACACATATTGAATTGACACACTTGCCAATGAACATGTTTGACGGGCTTATATCAACACACATATCTGAGATTTATCTTAATCACAACTTTATAAAGTCTCTAGATGGTGAAGTCTTCAGGAAATTGATCCACTTACGCATACTAGATTTGTCATGGACAGGAATTTCTGACTTCAACTATAACTTTGTAGGATTATCAAGCTTAGAGACGTTATCACTCTCGGGTACATTGTTTTCCAAGGTCCCTAATTTTTGCAATGGAAACCAAAGCTATCTTCCGAATTTGAAACGACTTGATTTAGGTAACAGTAATATAAACTCTCTATTTACTTTTGCGTGTTTGGATAATTTAAGAACTCTTCATTTAATGGGATTATCTCTTCGTTTACTTAACAACAACACCTTTTCAAATCTGAGATCCTTGGAAGTATTAAATTTGGATCGACTTGGAACCCAGCTTCAAAGGATAGAACCTGAGGCTTTTAGTAGTAAATCTCTGAAAAAACTGACGTTTTCCGTCACTAGTATTTTGTATTTTAATGAATATAATATTGAAAGATTTCATCCACGATCACTTTTTTTTAATTGCAATCAATTGGAATTTCTTGACCTGTCTAATACTAGATTTCAGTTATCCGAATATCACTGGTTTCAAATTTTTAAACCATTGACACGATTGAAGGAACTCAGACTAAAAAATGCCAAAATTGGAAATTTACCAACTTTCAAACAAAATATTTTCCCAGTGTTGGAAAAACTTAATCTAGCTTCAAATAGAATATCATCGTGGAAAGATAGTGAAACTTTTAATGAAATAAAATATTTGAGAATTTTAAATCTACGTGGCAATCGTATTTCTTTAATCAACAAAACATCTTTTCCCGAATCATGGAATAACGGGAAAGGATCTTTAAAAACACTACTATTAGTGGGAAATCCATTTTCCTGTACCTGTGGTCTAGCATGGCTAAGACAATGGATGGATACTACTTCCGCAAAAAACATTACAACAGACAAACACGTATGGAGATGTTCTATTTCAAATTCTAAAGTACTGGAATATTACCCCATGCAGACATTTCCGTGTTTAGTTACATATATTATACCATCGTTGATGGCTCTCTTTGCAATATTGGTGACAACGTTTATATGCTATATATTTCGATTTCAAATAAAACTTAAACTGTACCGGTGTAAATCGAGGAGAGATGGTTATAACTCGATATCGAACAAAGGATATGTCTTTGATAGCTTCGTAGCATATAGTTATAACGACCTCAATTGGGTGAAACAGCACCTGATTCCAAAACTTGAAACCCATCATCATCTTAAGCTTTGTATACGGGATCGTGATTTTCGACCAGGGACGGTATTTTCAGATCACATAACAGAAAACATTGAAGCAAGTAGAACCTTTCTTCTTATACTGTCCGACAATTTTGCAAGAGACAAGTGGTGCAAATTTCAGTTAGATATTGCAAACCATATTGGGATTTCCAGAGGAGATTTGACTATTGTACCTGTTATATTAAAATACATAAGCTTTAAATCCTTAAATGAATCAATTTATAACGTAATTAACAATACGGATTGTATGATATGGTCAGAAGATGGATCAGCGTCAGAATTCTTCTGGACAAAAGTAGTCGAGTGTATTCATTGATGTTACACTAAGAATGAAAATCGCGACTCAGAGTATTAATTCTGAAATTCTGACGTAAAAAAACAATATTTCAGGATTAGTTTTTTGAAATATTACAATCTTTTCTATAAATGTTCGTTGTAAAAAGGTTATATATAGTTTAGCTGATGTATACTTTTTGGCATGAAAACGGACTATGAATTAAAATATATGGGAAAATATAGAAGTAATAGTTACACATGTATACAGTCAGACTCTGGAAGATTTCATAATTCCTTAGTCAACCAGACCCACATTTATTGCCATCACTACTAGAAGGATAATACAGACACACAAAGAAATAGGTAGAAACATATTTCACTTTTAGGACCTAAAAAAAGATGCTACAATACATGCTTACCAGGGGGAAAACACCATATTCTCGATAGAAAATACTGATGTAAAAGAAGGTTAATAGATCAGCAGGTTTTCATTCAGCAAGGATGCATTTGTCCCTTAATTTTGACTTCGAAGTGACCGTATTGGACAGCTACGACTGCTTCAGAAAACAAAAAATGGTCAAATACGCATAAATATAAGATAATACTCAATGGGGACCGAAGTTGCAGAAATCAGTACTAAAATCCACTTCTTTGACAATTTATTTGCCAAGAAAGCAGTTCAGATTTTGTCGATACTGCAACAGACTGACAAAGAGACACATCAATGTACATGTATATGTATTTTGCGGACTGTAATACTCTAAAGCGATGCTATTAAACAAAGTAACACTTGTTTTGAATTCCATATCAACATCAGAAGTGTCTGGTTATATACAAACCACCACTATTTAACAAAAAACCTGGACGAAAAAGGTTTATATGATTAATAAAGAGAAGTACGTTTATTGAATTAGATGCGCATTGTAACAGTTAATGTATTTTAAGTGATGCACGAGTCATCCAGAATCATCTACAAACATTGGAGCTGATCAAACCATAATAGAACAAATAATCAGAACTGTGCATGAGGTAGATACATTATACTTGTATATATATATATATATTTTGACTTAAAAGCATTAAATTTGAAATATCTTTTTTAACTCATCGGTGACCTATATTTTTTATTATTGTTTTCAAATAAGCTGTACCATGTGTACATAAACTAAATAATTGTAAAATTTAAGCGATTTCTTATATTAGGTTATTTTTTTTTATTTCGAAATTACCTCAATTTCGCCTATTAGTTCAACAAAAAAAAAAGGATTTTAACAAAAATGTATGCGTCTTTTTGAGGCAGATTGTGAGCTTAAATGAACGGTGACCCCATTTTTTTATTTCATTTTTCTTTTAAGTATATGATAAAGTTTATTTATAAAAAGATATAGCGAAATCCTATATTTGAAAAAAAAAATTGATTTATACCCAGGAGCCCCCTTAAGGTGGTACCTAACACTACAGGGAGATAACTCTGTAAAGTCAGCTAAACGTTTTAATTACATTGTGTTGTAAAGGGAATATTAAGCTTCTCAATGATCAAAATTGGTGTTTGTCAAACTGCTATATAACCAGTGTAATTTTTCTGACAAAACGGTTGGTTCAAAATTTTTGAAATTTTTATATTTTTGTTAAAGGGTCAAAGTAAATACATTGTCAAAATTTTATGAAAATTAAACGAGCCAAATTAATTTTAGTGAAAGTGTTGGGTACCACCTTAATACCATTTATTTGTCTGTAATTACCTATGAAGGATGCCGATTGATTTGAAAGAAAAACATGATTTGCAATTTGTTCTAATTTTCTTATTTCACATCTTAGAAATCATTTGGTTTTACATTACTAGTAACTATCAAAATAAGATGTATAATGTACATTTATCCCATTTGCAATAAAAAAAAATTAGCATATGAAATTTGTTAGGGCTTTTTGGTTTCGCAAATTTAAAAAAAAAGGGTCTTTCCGTTTTGAATTTTCTTTTAGTTCGGTATTTTTGCTTTTCTTCTTTTCACCATCGAAAACGTTATTTGAAACGAAATATAGTAGTACTTAAAACTTGTTTCAAGTGTAACGTATTACAAACTTTGCAACATCATTTATAGTCATTAGTATAGCAAAATATTTTTGAACTGGTTAAGGTTGATATGTGTTTTCAACTATTTGAAACCATAGATAGACGCTTGTACTTTTCATTTGCTTTTCTGTTTTATGCAAACAAAAAATCCAAGGTCAACTGCTTGTCTCTTGAAAGTTATCTCCATTACTTTTCACTTATATCATTGATAATTCATTTCTGATATACGTATAAAACGAATCCCAAAAGACTATTCTACAAAAGTTCACCTGATTGCGAACAAAAGATTCGTAGAAAAACTACTTGAACCATGTCTACATCTTTAATTTGTTTAGAAATTGCTGTTTTTTCTTGTGTCTTGATGCTCTCATTGACTTATCAACTATAATATATGTTATTGTACATCCAGATATTGTTGGAATTAAAAATTTGTTTTTCGACATTGGAGTTTTTTTAGAATTGATATCAGTAGTTTTATAGTTTACTTCAATAAAAAAGCATTGTGAAAGAGAATTATTCAATTTTTAAAGGTGAAAACTTTTTTTTTTACATTCAATATCTAGCAGGTTGAAGATATCTT
Organism: Mytilus edulis; assembly: GCF_963676685.1. Lineage (NCBI taxonomy): Eukaryota > Metazoa > Mollusca > Bivalvia > Mytilida > Mytilidae > Mytilus > Mytilus edulis. Next base: position 72,157,860 of record NC_092353.1, on the reverse strand, counting down.
ACATTTCTTTTTTAATCACTGTTCTCCAGAAAGATCTAGCATACAAAAAATGAACGCGTTTAATTGACTTCTAGATGCTACATTAATTAAGTGTAGCAACATGCAGATATGTCCTCACAGTTTTTGAGGTACAGGGAAAATATACCGATCCATACAATAAACAAGAACTATCTTTAAAAAAAATATCCGACGTATTTAAATTTGAGTATATGTTTAAAACTATCATTTCGATAACCTTCGGACCTCTTTAATAACATCCTCATCTGAATGTAACTACAAGAAATTCTTTACTAAGTCTGGTTATATTAAGGCAATAATATATAAGAATATTATGATGACCTAAACATTTTATTTGTCAAAATGTCCAGGGCAAATAACAAGAAACAAATATACATTTACTACTGTTAACGTTAAACTTAATTATGGTTAACAAAGCTAGCTACTATTGGTAGTATAAGTAGTATATTTCTGTTTACATTCACCAAAACCCCGCGGAAATCTCACATGCGTAGGTGCGTTCTAAAAGTCATGTACGTTCGTACAACAAGGTTTACATTAAACATTATATAATTGTCCCGAATAAACAGCTGTCATGGATGCAAAGAGCTATTGAAGAAACAATTATTTTAATAAAAATATAAATCTTTGTAAGATCTAGTTCAAATACTTATAGTTTTTCACATGCTTTCCATCACGATATAATTTTCGAGACGTTTTTTTCAAACACAACCAAATCATTCACCATGACAGCATTTTGTCCAATCACAGAAAGGATTTTCGAGCATGCGTATTCTGTTGCCATAGTTAAGCGTCCTTAAGTTCAAAGGGCACAAATCGAAAATATACCGACTACGTCGGAAAAATCAAACGTAAAAAAATTCAGATAGTAACAAATAACGTCAACTGTAGTATACCGGTGTTCAATAGTCATAAATCGATTACGCTAAAAAGATCCGGGTAACAAACTAAAACCGAGGGAAACACATTAACTATAAGGTTTAAGCAAAGGAACAATAAAAACTCGGAACTGTAACGAAAACAAACGTCAACATACATAGAAACGTAATATTTGATAGGATCTGCTTTATTCCTGACTTGATACAGGACATTTAAAGAAACAAAATGCTGATTTGAACCTGGTTATGTGTCTAGCCAAATATCGCGGTTATATGGCAATTTAATTTTTAAAAAACCCACATAAAATGTATACATTATGTCAATAACAAGTCATGGTTAATTTATTCTTTCATGCTTATCAAGTATATTGAACAGTAAATAAAACCTACATACTCAAAGACATTAAAACGTACCAATTTATCGAATACGGTTAAACAGGTTTTGTTTTGACTTTAACTATACATGACAAATAAGAAAATTTTATCTTAGTATAAATCACGCAGAAACCGTAACATAAGATTGCTATCAAAACGTTACCATTGTTGAATGTCTAAACACAAATTCAGTATCATCAAAATAAAAAATATAAATTATAGTTTGATTTTTACATACTAAATCATATTTTCCTCTGGTTATGAAGGTTTTTTACGAGTAAGAAAAAGCTGTTTCAAATAAACCCAAAATTTCAAGCTGCTTTACTTTGATAAGATATTCTCTCAAGATATTTATAACTTGATTATTTACAGCTAATACATAACATAACCATGTATTTATTTTTACAAAGAAAAATCACTGTCTTACACACATGATCCAATTCATGCAATTGACCAGCTGGTTTCATTGTTAATGTTTCATCCTATGAACACTTACTAAAAGTGTTTGCAGATGAGATAAAAGTCGGAATTAAGATAACAAAGAGACATTATTCATTTGTAGGAGAGAAACTGACAACATCATGGAAATAAACTTAAACAAAATGACAGTCCACAAAACACCACATGGATAACTTCAGACTGGGCATTACACACCCTTTGGTGAGTACTCCGTTGAAATGAGGCACCCGGCTTGGATTTATTGTCAAGACTATATCAGCTGATAATTCCAGTTGTACATTTATTAGTTAGATCTTAACCCAATTGTATATCGCACATGTATCATTGGCCCTTCCGAAAGGTTGACACACTGTATTTCTTAAGAACATGGATTTAAAGTTAAATATACGCAAATAATCGACGCTATTTGAGCTGCAGTCATTCCTGTTGGTTTTTTTTAAACCAAAAAGTCTAGATCCTCTCGCTTTAATAAATTTCCGCTACTGAATATTCGTTTTTTTTTGCATAGCACCAATTCTATTTTCTAAAGGCAGTTCACAATATAACCAAAATGAATGCAGAAAAAAATATTGCTTGATAAAAGAATGAGTGGTTGGATCCAGATGAAAAAGTCACCATGTTGCTCAGATGACAGTGCTTAATTTGTTCATTTGTAAAAAAAACAAAAAACGCAATAGTTGCAAATAATGACGTGATATCCCGTGTTTGTAATATGTACAGCAAATTATCAAAACCAAGTCATTGTAATCATGGTCAAATTTAGCACAAATGTTTAGTCATTTAGTAACTTGTTTTTGTGGTAAGGAAATTCTTGAATAGTTATACATGTATTACGTTTATATTGATATATAACGTTACTACCTATACCAACATCAAATTAGGTTTCAAAACAACATAAAAGGTAAAATAACAAAAATACCAAACTCCGAGAAAAATTTAAATCGAAAAGTCCATAATCAAATGGCAAAGTAAAAATCTCAAACAAATCATACGAAAGTTCATTCATATATCTTTAAAATGGTTGTTATTATGAAGTCATTACAAAGAATTTTGCTTTGAAGATCACGTGATTCTTAACTTTAAACTTGTTTGGCTTTTTAACTATTTTGATATGAGCATCACTGATGAGTCTTATGTAGACGATATGCGCGCCTGACGAATCAAATTATAAGCCTGGTACCTTTGAAAACTTTTCAAAATATTAGGGATCTGATTGAAACAATACCGAAATTAAACGAAGTACAGACTTATCTTTTACGACATCGAGATTCTTTCTATGTACACATATTGGTATTTACCCGAATTTCGTTTTTGAATGACCAAAGATGTGTCTCCCAATAATATTCTGACGTAAAGCAACGATTACTTGTCAGTATTGACGACAAATTGTTCAAATTATGATGCAAACATTTGGAGAAGCTTGTGAAACCAATAAAGAACCTATCACTTTATTATTCATTGGACAAAACAAACATACATAATGGTATAAATGTAAAAAAGGGGGAACATTTGTCAACATTTTGTTATTATCTCTATAACCATAAAACAAACAAGCATATCTACATTGGCTAGAGGTATAGCGGGAGGGTTGAGATCTCATAAACATGTTTAACCCTGCCGCATTTTTGGGCGTGTCCCAAGTCAGGAGCCTTTGGCTTTTGTTAGTCTTGTATTTTTTTTAATTTCAGTTTCTTGTGTACAATTTTGAGTTTAGTATGGCGTTCATTATCTGCTGTTGTCTTTTCTATGGTCGGGTTGTTGTCTCTTTGACACATTACCCATTTTCATTCTCAATTTTATATACACAACCATTTACGGGATGTTTAAGTACAGAGCAAAGTCATATGTAACAAAGAAACGCAAAAAATGACAGATAAGAATACAAACATTATCATAGTTTGTTCAAACCATAGTTTTTTTTCTAAGAATAGCAATATGCCATTCGTTTGTCGTTGGTGTTAAAAAAAAAGAACGTTCAAAAGGATTTTGAAACTGATATTGACGAGGAAAATATTTCTCAAACATTTTTGGAAATAGAACACTAACCTAATTCAAATTCAAATTACTATAAAGCAGGTAATGTTATGTTTACATTTCCTTTAATCAATGTGTTCTGTGTTTGGTCCTTGTCCTGTAAGCATGGCTAGTTTGTCAAGGTCAATAGTTTTTTCATCTTTTGAAATCTCAATTGCATTTCACTTATATCATTATTTATTAATTGATGGAATACGTATTGACAGAGTCCCTAAAGATTTATAAGCTGATTAACTCATTTTCAACTAATTGAAAACAAACTATTCTTAAAAATATTATTTGGTCTTAATTTGTATCAAAATGACAGTTTTGACTTGTTATTATCAATAATCATAAAAAAGTAAAGTGGTTTGATTAGTTAATTGGTCGTAATGTTTTTTTGCAATTCCAAGAGGAAAGTTGTTTGATATTGTTTGATGTTACCAATTTGATTGTCAACTAACTTTGCGCGAAGGCCGAATTAGAGAACTATATAAGCAGGAGAATGCAGATAAACAAATCATTTTCTCAAATTCATTCATTGGATTCACACTGACAAAATGGACCAAAAGGGAGAAACTAAAGAATCAGTTGAAGGGTTATGGAAAGATTTTTCAGAAAGCACCGGATTTCATGGTTTAAACAAAATGACATTTGATAAGAACTATCCAGGACGTTTAATTCGAAGGTATCAAATATTGTTTCTTTTACAACAAAATGTTAATATGATGAATTGTTTTAGATTTGGTTGTAAAGTTGTCCCTTTATTAAACTGTTTGTGGTAATAATACCCTGTATGCGTTGAACATAATTGTGTCTGATATTAATATTTTGTTTCTAGGTGGCATTATACCAACCTTTTATCAATGGTGTTATTTTTTTCTCATGATGCAAGCTTTAATCCGTGCATTTAGTATCCATTAATCTTAAATGTTATAAATCGGAGGCTGACTACATCTTTATGTTTACGCCCCTCAGTTCCTTGATAACAATATATTTATTTTACATTGAGCAAGTTATGCATCTTTATCAGATAAACATTTAACATAATAGATTTTGAAGATAACATTATCAGAAAACTGTGTGTTCTACAGGGTTCACAAGTTCTTCAACTTTCATCTGATACATTAACTACTATTATAATATATGATACATTATTAAAGATTTACCTTTATGCGTTGGAACTTTATTGTTTTAAATATGTACAACTTTCCAGCATGTTCTTTTTTGACAGGGTCAGATTAGATGACGTAAACAAAGTCTATCCAAACTATTTTTGCAAAGAATTCCGTTCAGCCCGGTGCTTGGGGTCGTCGTAAACATGCAGTCCGTGCGAGTTGGTTTTGTTTTGTTGTTGCTTCGTGTTGAAGGCCTCAATGTGACTTTCAGACGAAGAACAGCAATAAAAGCATTGTTCCTTTGCTTTTTGTGTGTGTGTTTTTGTTGTTGGGCATTACCTGATTAAATGTCATGTCGGAAACTTCATATACTTTGTTTTCCTATAATTGATTTACGTATCCATATTGTAATATATGATTAAAGATATTGGATAGTTTTACAGTCTGATATTTACATAGTTATATATAGAGAGAGAGATCGATCTTTTTTCTAATGTAAAAGAAAAGAGGGACGAAAGATACCAAATGGACAGTCAAACTCATAAATATAAAACAAACTGACAACGCCATGGCTAAAAATTAAAAAGACAAACAGAAAAACAATAGTACACATGACACAACATAGAAAACTAAAGAATAAACAACACGAACCCCAACAAAAACTAGGGGTGATCTCAAGTGCTCCGGATGTATAATGTAAATGTCTTGCCTGAATTTAAGGCGACGAGTTTCATGTATAGTTTTTGTTTTCTAAGTAATGTGATGACATTTTTCGTTTTGGTCATAATGTTAATTTCTTTTATATAAATGTTTTGGTATGTCGGCCATCTTTATGTAGATATTTTGAGATTAGGTACCATTATTACCATCTTATTTAGATTATTAGTATTAATTTAATAAAATAGACAAATATCTGTAAAAAAAACCCAAACCTTAGTTAATCGATAAACGAACATACAGCATTAATGAACATTTAAATTATTTGTAAAGAAATAATTTGTCTTCACCATACTTTAACAAAATCAAGCTTAACTAAGTTTTACTTTAAATTGTGATACCATCTTGTTCAATTTAGTTATTGTTTGTCAATAATAATGATTTCATCATGAATCTATAAATAAATGTAACTTATTGTTTTCAGTGTAGTCTGGTCAGTGGTATGGTTAGCCAGTGCTGCGCTCCCCATCTATATTATAATAACTGAGTTTTTGAACTACTACAGTTATCCATCACTTTCCTCTACGTACATGTAGTAGTCCTTTGTTCATTTATGTATCATTGCCATTTTGCTTAGTTTCGTATGTTACCTATTCTGACATCGGACTCGGACTTCCTTTAAACTGAGTTTTACTGTGCGTTTTGCTATGTATTTCTTTATGCTAGAGGTGTAGGGGGAGGGTTTAGATCTCACAAAACATGTTTAACCCCGCTGCTCTCAAGTCAGGAGCCTCTGGCCTTTGTTAGTCTTGTATGTTTTTTTAATTTTAGTTCATTTATATGTTTTGGAGTTTAGTGTGACGTTCATTTTCACTGAACTAGTACACAATTTTATTTAGGGGTCAGCTGAGCACCACCTCCGGTGCGGGATTTTCTCGTTGCGTTGAATACCCATTGGTGGCCTTCGGCTGTTGTCTGCTCTTTGATCGGGTTGTTGTCTATTAGACATATTCCCCTTTTCCATTCTCAATTTTATTTCAAAGCAAAACGTTATGACGAATTTGCCAAGTTAGACTAGGAAAAGGCTGAAAGATGAAAACTGTCGTACAATGTAACGATTATAATTGTCGTACAATGTCGTACAATGTAACGACACTATCACGAATTGGTTGATCCATACGATGTGTCTATGTCTAAACTTACTAAGGACATTTATACCACGTCTTATATTGTGGTTTACCATTTACGTCGTTTAGTCTTTTAATACCGAACGTGACCTATTCCCGAATATGACTGTTTTGCTAAAAGTGAATTCGCATTCCTATAAGACGTGTCTCGGTATTTGTTTATCCAACATACATGTATTTAGTTGTGATGTTTAATTTGTAATTCTGATCGGATATTGTTTTATGTCTTATCGTTTGTAGTTATTTCTATTTTTTTTATTTTCTATTCGTATGTAAAAGTAAAGATAATTAATCACCCAGTTCATTTATATGATTTTAGTTTAAAGCAACTATATGTTCAGGATTTATTTGTTTTACAGTTTGATTTAGAAAAAATACCGACATAGCTAGATAATACAATTAATTACACAATTACTAACACAATTCTATATTAATATTCTTGTAATTGTTATAGAACACATCAAATAACATAATTGCAAACCTAATCTCGATTTATATCCAATTTTTAGAAATTTACCTGTGACGTTACTTTTTGTGGCGTTGATACGTTCGTGTTACGGACAGTTCGTAATTCTATTATACTGTTTTTGTGTACTGTCCTAAATTATTTTAGGTTTTCGTTGTTATTCTGTGGTTAATATGTCGAAATGTACTATTTACTTTTCTACATTGGTTAGAGATATAGGGGGAGGGTTGAGATCTCACAAACATGTTTAACCCCGCCGCATTTTTGCGCCTGTCCCAAGTCAGGAGCCTCTGGCCTTTGTTAGTCTTGTATTATTTTAATTTTAGTTTCTTGTGTACAATTTGGAAATTAGTATGGCGTTCATTATCACTGGACTAGTATATATTTGTTTAGGGGCCAGCTAAAGAACGCCTCCGGGTGCGGGATTTTCTCGCTACATTGAAGACCTGTTGGTGACCCTCTGCTGTTGTTTTTTATTTGGTCGGTTTGTTGTCTCTTTGACACATTCCCCATTTCCATTCTCAATTTTATAATTATATTATTTATTTAAAATGTCTTTTTTATATGTCTATATGGCGAACATCATTCTTTCCTTTCGCACGACGTTGAATAACCGTCCACACGATAAATATGATAAATTCCAACAGCTCTGTAATAGTAAGGATACTGGCACCAAGAAATAGGCCCATCTGTCCTCCAAGATTTGCTGCAAAAGAGTATAATTTTATTCAGTAAACTTTAGATATGTGTATTTATCACCCTTGTAGATAAATTTAATGACTCTTTTATGTTTTGCATATTTTCAAAAGTACAATTAATTGTGTAAAATAAATTTCATTCAAAAAAGAGTTTTGGAATTTCTTAAATCTAAAATCTGAAACGTAATAAGTTATTTTGTAAAGGAATATTTCCTAGAACTTCAGTCTCGAACAGCTAAGTGACCAATAAATCACACGTTGAGTTCATGTTGTTTCAGTTTCATCCAAAAGTTCTAATGTGTAAATGAATTGCGATTAATTCAATGATACTGCATTCAGACAGATCCTCGTGTATAACCACATAGGTAAAGTTATATTTGATTTAAATGTTATCTACAAACTTGTGCTTTCCTATTTTGTAATGTAAATGATGAGGTACAAAGGAATGTAGAGAAAGGATCAGTAAGACATGTTAGCGTAATCAAGTTTGTCGAGAAATAGAAGAAAAAGCATCCATAAAACCATATAATTTAATTTTGATGTAACGCGTCTTCTGATTGGCTGACGTTATTTTGTTATGCGTCCATAGACATAATTTAGTCATGTGACCGCGACGTCATCAGCGTTTTTTCATGGTTTTTACAGTTTAAAATGGAATTTAGAATTAAATTATAAGAAATGACTGTAATATTTTTTCTGTCTATTCGAAATAACATAACATCGAAAAAACACAAAAAATGTGGTGCACACTGTTAAATAACCCGCTACGCGCGTTATTCAGTGTGCACCAAATTTTTTTATGTTATTTCTTCATAGACAGAAAAAATATTACAGTCATTCCTTAATTAATGTTACAAAACTTAATTCGTGAGAAGGCCCAACTTATTTATTAAAAATGAACAACGCACAAACGTCAATGGAAGACAAGAGACCATGTCATTGGACCAAATTATCTAAAAAGAAAACTGTTTTCATTACTCAATATGTTATGGTTTATTTCCCCCATGCATCATGCATTATCCAGATTTGGAACAAATTGTTGAAAATATTGGTATTCAATGCTGTTTAACTTCGTAATTGCGAGGTTTTCTTATTGTTCTGATTCGAGCGACGAAACCATACGAGAGTTTAGCGTATGAAGTATAAGCTTGGTAACTGTGAATAAGATTTTACCACCACTTGGTCAATACCACGCTGTTTGAAGTTCCTGAGAAACTCATAAGCTCATAGGTCAGTATGAGTCAGTTCTCATATTTTGAAATGAAATATCATTGATACGGAAATTTTATGTTAATCGACAGTTCATCAAGTGTTAAAAAATTTTAATTACTCGAAAAAGTAGGGTACCCTAACATATAGATGTTTGAGCCATGTCATGTACATCCTGTTCAACTTCATTATTTATTCGAATTTCCAATTTGTTTGTTCGAGCGACAAATGTGAGTCTTATGTTAACAAAATGAGCACCTGGCATAATAAATCGTATGCCTGTTATCTTAGATGAGTTTTGATAATATTCAATTATTTAGTTTTTGCTCAATTCCCGCTTCACTATTACAATGTTAATCAATCTTTTCCAAAATCACACATATTTGAAAAAGATTGGTTCGATTGGCATTTTTCGATATATACAGTTCAGTTTAAACCTTTTAAATAAACTCATCATAGATACCAGGACTAAATTTAGTATATACGCCAGACGCGCGTTTCGTCTACAAAAGACTCATTAGTGAAGTTCGAATCCAAAAAACTTAAAAAAGCCAAATAAAGTACGAAGTTGAAGAGCATTGAGAACCAAAATTCCTAAAAGTTTTCCCAAATACAGCTAAGGTGATCTATGCCTGAGGTAGAAAAGCCTTAGTAATTCAAAAAATCAAAAATTTGTAAACAGTAAATTAATATATAGCTCAAATGTATCAATTGTGCCGAATAATAAATAAACAAATAGCTGATTTCCTCATTACTTTGTTAAACCTCATTCATAGACGGATTTACCGGTAATTGCACCTAGATAATCAATTGATGAAAAAATAAATATATTTATTCAACTCATACGACGAGTTAATTCATCCCTATATAGCTACATGCATACGATTAAACAAAAGGAAAAGAACCAGCACTTGTGTTTCATTTTTCACATTGGAGTCTATAACAAATAAAGTGGTTGATCGAAAGAAAAAACAACATCTTGACAGTTTGATAGATATATTAGAAAGCTCTATCAGCAACTCAAGGAAACGTTACATAAAGTGCGGTCTATAGAAAACATCCTGAGCGTGGTTTTTATAGCAGGATTTTCAGCCTATGACAAAACTTCACGCCGTATTGCAAATGGAAGACTTTCCAAATCAACAATTTAAGCAAATGTTATGTAAAATGTTTATCACGAGACATATGAAAATAAAGACTTTAAAAGTGTCGTGCGTCAGAAGTGCTTTACTTAATACACCTACATCAGAATCCAAACATGCCAAACACTTGAAAGCCATAGATATTACATACGTTGAAATCTCATGCAAACCAAATTCATGTTAAAGTGTTATTTTCATTAACTAGCACTTAGTCGACAATGCAGGTGGGCTATTCGTCCCCTGAGGTTATCATTATTTCAGTAGTCCATGCTTCGGTGCTGACACGATTTATAAAATATTTTTCTAAAATAGCCCCGTAAGTTTTAAAAAGAAACTAAGGTTCAAACTCCCTCAAGCAAAGTTGACCTATTAATTTCGTTCAAAGGGCTTTTCTAGATTTATCTTCACCAATTATATGTCCAATAAAAACAATACAAGGTAATTGCTAGATAACTTAACAGTATATCTTATTGTGTATATCCTTCATTCCTTTAAAATAACTAGGACTTGAGGTTAAAAAAACCTAACAAAATAAAATAAAAAATACAATATGAAGGCAACAAACAAAAAATTAGGAAACCGAATCAACTGCAAAAAAACCGAGACAGAATGCTTCGCTAGGGTAATTTTTTGCTGTTTTTCATGCATAACCATCCATGCGAATCCACAGACAAATATCACAATCAATAATAGGACACAAATGGTAAATTTGGGATTTATAGATCTAAGACTGCGAAAATATGTCCCTGGTGAGTTGAGACCAATTGGAGATAATGACAGTAAAACTTATGGTAACTACAATCCCCTCCCCTCTTCATGAATGTGTTCTACCGAATAAGACTTGTTACCGGGTTTGTACTAACATGAACAACACGACGGGTTCCACTTGTGGAGCAGGATCTGCTAACCCTTCCGAAGCAACTGAGATCACCCCAAGTTTTTGCTGGGGCTCGTGTTGCTTAGTCTTTAGTTTTCTATGCTGTGTTTTGTGTACTATTGTTTGTTTGTTTGTCTTTCTTTTTCTTTGTTGGCCATGGTGTTCAGTCGTTATGGAGCAGTTAAGTGTAAAAAGCACTCCACAGTTTATAAATACCGTATACTGTGAATGTGCACGAAAGAAACGTATCACCTTAATAATGTAAACGCCATTCAAAGCCTGAGAAATTGGAAAAGAGAGGCGAAAGATACCAAAGGAACATTCAAACTCATAAATCGAAAATAAATATATGACAAAAAAGACAAAAATACCAAAATATAAACCACATCATACAAAACACAACATACATGTAGAAAACATGGACGTTGGCTATTGGAAATTTGAAATCATCCAGTTTGTAAAAACGGATCATTAAAACTAGGTAATAGATGATTTAATATTAATGTAAACGTCGGAATTTCTTTAAACAGAAACTGAAAAAATCCTCCCGACAAGCAAGGCCGTAACCGAGTGAATATACACATAAGTCAGATTACATAATCATGAGAAATTGACTAAATGTACCCCACTAAAACCGGGTATCAAGTCCTTTGCTGCAGCAAAATGACAAGCTATTACTATGCGGCATCCCCATATTTGTCATGGATTATTAACATGATTAAAGAGATCAACCAAGGAAAACCGAAAAACTAATTCCAAGTCATGCTGGACTGTGAGCTATACAAAACCTCTTATTATAATCCTGGTATCTTTGCTTAGTTTAAATTAGGCCGACCAATATAGATCTGTCCTGGCAGGAGTTTATCTTATCTACCTAATAATGAAGTAACACCGTCGTATTTAGGAACTTGTTCTGTTACTGTTGTTGACAGGTCTTTCAGATATATTCGAATCTTCAGGTAGTGGCTTTGAAAATCATTTCTACAATATAATTTATAACTTTTAGATTTTGAAATTCATTAGATAAAAAGACGCGAATGTTTAACATGTCAATGTGTATATTTTATTATAGGTTAATTTTAGTTTTACAAATACCTTTACAATTCCAAAACAGAAATTATGCAAGTCAAATTTTATCAATAAAATAACTTATTTTAACAATACACAATATAATTTTTAGTTTAGCATGCTTGTTTGTTTCAGTATTTATTGTGACATTTGTTTGCTTTGGACCATTTTTAATAATTTCATATAGATAAGTTAAAAGTTAATATGTAACGATTTTTGAGACGTTATACCAAATCAATTATGAACAACGAAAAAAAAAGCAAAACAAACCAGCTGCTTGTAGTATAATTAGGAAATAAAGCTGTTCCAAAAATATTTGCGATACAAAGAAAATTTTCAAAGATTTTAACAAATTCAAGTTTTTCATAATAATCATCTCATCTAGGGTTTTGAGAAAAGTGTAAGTTCAAGCTCATCTGAGAAAGCCTTTAGTACCTGAAGATATACATTATGTTTAGCGAGTAATAAGGTTTACTTTTGTTCAAAATGATTTTATGTCTTTCGTTCTTAAAGTCATACTGTTTCGTTTTATGGAAAAATCATTATGTTAAGGTTTATGGTAAGTCAATATTTTTTTCTGCACATACTTCCAGCTTCCCCTTCCTCTCCGCCCCATTCCCCTCCAATAAATTCCAAGTTAAATGTATGTATATATTTTAAAAAAAATACAAAGTACTAATAACACTAAGATGATATGGTGCCAAACCTAAATTATAACCCAAGTAATTAGTATGCTTACTTATTCGCTACGGATGATAATACTTGGTCATACTTAATGACCCGGCATTCTGGAGGACAAACACATAATGTTGACGACTGATATATAGCCCCTGTAAAAGTAAGTAATGTAGGACTGAATAAAGGTATGTCAAATAAGAAAATGAGCATGTTGCTTTTATACATTTGTTTATGTACCTCATTTAATTGAAAGAATCGGTTACACTTCTTGTGAAAAGATATAACATTTAGATATGTTTATATTCAATTGTTTCTTTAAGTGCATGTCTAAGAATACAAAAAAAAGCTTTTGTTCATTTCAGATTTCTATTGACCTCTCGGTTTTCGAGATTTTTCGTTCCTTGTTAAGACTGGTCTCCATGTCCTCTACATGTTTAGATCTTACATAGCAAGGTATCAAAACTTAGTATTCACCAACCATGTTTTGCCCAATTACATTTAATCTCCACGAAAAACATAACTTATTTTTCGGAAAATTGAGAAAAAAATCAAGTTTTGTCGTTACTGTGGTTTAAAGCATGACCCCAACTTGAATTTTTTGGAATCCATCTGCAGAATGCGTCAGTGATCGTGTCCCAATTATGAAACAAAACATGGCCACAGAAACCATATCATTACCATAACAGGTAGCAATATATGTATAACTATATAAATACTTACCATAAAGATCTGCGGCACAAGTATTGGTATGGTAATCATCGACGCAATATGTTTCATTTCCTAATAAGGAAAATTAAAAAGGTCAACTTCCGGTTATAAAACTTTTGATGACTTTTTCAGAATATAGTACGAAATAGGGTTACAAATAAGGACAAAATAAGGTCAGCTAAGTAAAAGAACCATTGTCCATGTATATCGTATATCGGGACATTTTTACGTCCTACTAATTTGGATTTTGTTTGCAGCAAGCAGTATGCATTTTGAAGCAAAATTAAGTGTATGCGAACATTTCACTGTCTACTTGATTGTTGTGTACTTGGCCAAGATTTAACTGTCCCTTCGTAGATTCAAACTGCGATAAAAAGACGACATACGGTAGTACTTTGACCTCCCTTTTATATTAATTGGTTTTCAACCACCAAAAAAAGAAGTATTAATCGTAAAATTATTAAAACTATCGATCGATATAATTTAAGAAAACTTGAACAGCTAAGGCTTCAAATGTGTTTTTTTTTCCTAATGCATTTTGTATGTACTACACTATAAAAGGTCAAGGTATGATAAGGACCTTTTCTTTTCTCCATTTTCTTAGAATTTGTAATCTTCAAAGTTGAAGCCTATCCTAAATGAGAAATGATATGTAGTATCTGGTCATCCATGTAGTACCTTATAATGTGTTCATGTTGGTACAGACTATGAAAACATAATCTTTCAATCAGTTTAAGAGGGTAGACCTTGGTACAGTCAAGTTTCATCAATTTATTTTAATCATTTACCTGAGACAGATTGGAAATAGTCTATGTAACATAGAAGCTTAGAAAAAAATTATGAAAATGTTTGACACAAATGTATTGATGAATTCCATAGTTATTTCCCTTAACCTAGGTCTATTTCCTTAATTGAGATCTGGAGCTGGCATGTCAGTAACTGCTAGTAGTTCTTTGTTCATTTATGTATCATTGTCATTTTTCTTAGTTTCTTCTGTTACCTATTCTGACATCGGACTCTGACTTCTTTTAAACTGAGTTTTACTGTGCGTATTGCTGTGTTTTTGTTTATTCTACATTGGCTAGAGATATAAGGGGAGGGTTGAGATTTCTCAAAACATGTTTAACCCCGCCGCATTGTTGCGCCTGTCCCAAGTTAGGAGCCTCTGGCCTTTGTTAGTCTTGTATGGTTTTTTTTTAAATTTTAGTTCATTTATATATTTCGGAGTTTAGTGTCCATTTTAACTGAACTAGTACACAATTTTGTTGTCTCTTTGACACATTCCTCTTTTCCATTCTCAATTGTATGACCTTAAAAAGACTATGAACGACGAAAAGTGAAAAAAATCTACATCTTTGTAATGTTTTGAAAAGACAATTGACATCAACACCAACGTACTCAATCATAAAGTTTTCAAGCGTCTACCTTACTTTTATATATCTTCCGTAATATGAAATATTCTGATGGTTTCATTGGTGCTCTTATAAGCTTGCATTGAAGTCCTTTTGTGGGCGGTTATTTGCCCTTAAATGTCGAACAACTTAGTGATACCAGAGTCGTGAGACTAACAATTTAGTATGCACATTTCGTTAAAATAAGAGACAAAGACATAATGGGCTCTAATCAAAACAGTTTGAATGATACATCAATAACGCAGTTATAGGGCTTTTTGAAAACCAAATCTGGAAAACTAATCTATGCCTGGAGGAAGAGAAACATAAGTGTTTCAACGCTTTGTATAAAAAGCTCGACAAGTTATTTTAAAAAATTGCACTCAATATTTGGGTCCAAAAAGGGCCCATACCGAACTTACTCCTAAACAGAAAAGAACCGCATCAGGTATATGTCAATTAACATAGGGGTGCTGAAAACTAGGCTGATGATATTCCCTGGGACCATGAGCACTGAGTGCGTCAAATAAGATCTTTGGTATCTTATGATATGATTTCAGTTGGTCAGTTAAAAAAAAAAATTTACATTACGATTTACCGTATTTCCATTTTTCGATGCATTAATTTGGTAACTGCTAAAAATACCTGTTGGAGAAGGGTTCATCGTGCAGCTACACTCTTTCTTTAACATTTCGTTAAAACATTTACGTTTGCAATCAACAAAGCTGTAATCGGTGTCGTCTATACAAATCTGATTTCCATACGCTATATATGGACTTGGTAAAGATTTATACTGTAATATATAAACTTACTCCTTAATAAATTTGACACATATGAGTTTTTGAAAATTTTAAATATAAATTGAATAATTCATTGATGAAAAATGAGGTTATTTGTCAATCTTTTTTATTTACAGTAAACAAAATCAATCATCCATTTAGTATCAACGTTCTTCTCAGACACTGGTGACGTTGAACAAAGTCTGAGTAGCAGCTGTAAGCTCTTGAATATCGAATGAGTTGGGAAATGTATATTCCATATATGCAGGTGAAGTTGGTATATTGCTACTAAGGTGGGAGAAATTGATAATTTCAAAATTAAAATCGTCTCGTTTGTCATAGAATTTACTTACTTTTCGAGATATTTTGGTTTGAAATATGCATATTTTATGTCAATACTTTTCCGAAAATAAAGCACAACTATCATACGGAAAGAGAAATTTTCACCCAGTTGGCCTTTAAGAAAGTCCTGAAATGATGGCCGAATGGAAATACATTTTTGTACATCTTACAATTATTGGTAATAAAAAGTAGTAGACAATTTTCTTGTCAATACAAATGTTTACCGAAAAGAATCTATAGTTGATTGATTCTTGCAATTTCTATATATAATTAATTTCTTGAAGCAGTATATAATCGATTGCAAATTAAAAAGTGGGTTCATCTGCTAAATTTTAGCTAGAAATAGAAAACCTAGTTTTTTTTAAATGCCGGTGATCCCATTTCACTTGTTTGGCGCTACATAACGCATAGGCGGGTCCAGGGGGTCGGGGGGGGCTTGTCCCGTGCCCCTCTTTTGTGGGAAAAATTCGGTTGATTATATAGGGAATCACTGAAGCGTGACTGGAGCGCCCCCCCCCCCCTTTATGAAAATTGCTGGATCCGTCACTGTAATAATCGTCTCAATGTAATTCTCGCCGTACATCAAAACTTAACAAGTATTACTGTTATATACGAATGTATTGATGAAAAAGAAGTCAAAAGTCTTTAATTGCCTAAAACTTGTGCTATTATTGAAGAAGGATATCTGTTATCCGAAATATCTAATATTTGTTCATTTGATAGTTATTTAATGGTGATGTTGTACCCTTTTTGACTTGTTATATATTATATTTTGTAGTGTACAGAATCATATTACATGATCCATCGCCCTGTAAGATTGATCGTTGACTATTTATTCAGTAATTTTATATATATATATATATATATATATATATATATATATATATATATATATACCCTCGATACCGTATCGTATGCCCTTAACTAGTTCCTATATACACACAATTTATAAGCATGATATTTAGATACAAGATTTATTCACAAAGTGTTTAGACCCGGGAGATGTTATACTTGATATATAGTATAAAGACTTGTCTATTGTTGAAGACTTCTTATTGATCTCTAGATATTTAAGAGATAACTTTATCTTACCTCCTATACATTTCTAGAAATAGGACTGGTTAAAAGCAACGCATCAAGGCCGTGTATATTCCATATTAGGTTAGTAGGCGAGGCTTATTTCAATACACGGTTAATAGTGGTATTACGTCCCTTTGTAAAAACAACACGGTGTTGAGGAAAAATCTTACAGGTGAAAAATTGTTCATGAACGATTGATTAAAATAAATTCATAAAACACATTTAAATCTATCAAGTTGTTATTGTTGGCATTTGTTTTTGTATAGACCAATGGAAGTAGGTTCTTCATACAAGTGGTATTGAAGACTTGATCACTTTGATACGCCACTAGTCTATATATATACCACATGTTGAGATAGTCGGTAAGAGAAATTCGTTACATAGTGTGCTTCGCTCTCACCCCATATGGAATTTACTGACCCCATATATATCGTATTAGGTCACTAGCACACTATGTAACTAATAGTATTGTATTGTTTTACTGTCGAAAATTGAGTTTACCTGGATGACCCCCTAAGCTTCAAATACAACACAGTAATCTCAATTATAATGCAAAATTTAAAAATCATTTAATTAAAGGCCATTATTTTGCTGTAAAATGTTCAATAAACAAAAATTCCGCGAAATGATGTTATTATTTTTTCGCACCTAAACTTTTGTATGCCTCAGGTGTCAAACGTTAACACCAGGTGTTTTCTTGCTTCTTGTTCGCCACAGAATGTTATACAATTTGATAAAAAGAAGATACATGTATCTAGGTGCAAACAGTGAGTTTTTGCTTATAATTGGAGGAATTAATTCTAGAATTCAAAATGTCGGCTTCACTCAGTTATGATAATGTTACTATGAGTGTCATTCAATCAGAACCATCCGATACAAAAAAATAGACCTATCGTTATTTGGGAAGCTGCAACACAATAATAAACCTGTCGTTATTTGGGAAGCTGCAACACTTGACGCAAGCATTTGCGACACTTGACATATTGACGTCATACAACAATCACTTTCCCTTTGTGGCGTCAGACATTTTCTCTTGTGACGTCAAAATTTCACGCGAACGTTTGTTATGTCCAGTAATGGCGGATAAATAGCAATAACTTAAAGGTGTATTGCATTTATTGATTGTATGGTCATTTTGGCGTTATGTCGTTATCTCGCATCTTTCTTTTATTCATACATGTATGATAATGCGACTAAGTCAGGTGAACATTCCTTTAAAAATAAATTTCTATCAGTGGCCTTTGATTGGTCGGAAATGGTCATATGAAAAAATACAATTTATGCTTTTCAGATGGTTGCAGATTTTAAACCTTATAAATCAAAATGGAAGGGTTTTGATGATATTGTCAGAACTGTAATTTCAGCAATTACATCAAACTGATTCAATGATATAAAAAAAAAGATCTATAGTTCGACCAAAACTTAAATAACGAATACTGACCTCTCTCCTGTGAATTTCTATAAATGTTTCAGTGCCATTTCTAACAGTTCTACCATCCCTCAACATATTTGGATCTTCTTGTGGATCATGAATAGCAATCTGATTAACACAAAAAAAATTCTTTTGACAATGTAAGGAACAGTAGAGCATTGGGCACCAAAAGGGCGACAATTGACACTGATTGACGCTCACAGAATCAACGATGTTTCTCCTTTAAGAGCGCCCCCCCCCCCCCCCCCAAAAAAAAGGAAAGAAAAGAAAAAAAACAAAAAAAAGACATACACTCATAAAAATTCAAATAAGTTTTCAATCCGCTTCCACCCAAGCCCAAAAAATACTAGACGTCCAAAAAAATGGCGTCGGAAATTTAATTTTTTTAATGGACAAAATATAATGCTATATTTCTCAATAAAATACGTCTTAAAGGTGTACTAAGGTCAGTTATAAGGAATTTTTGTCAGATGTTTCGGACTCCTTGGTTTTTTCCAACGATACAAGGTAAAATAATTTTCCCCACTACACCCATTTTTCTTTTCATATAAGACTTCAATAGCTCATAAAAAGTCATTTACCAAAACTTAAGCAGATTTTAGATTTCTTTTCTTTAAGTTTGAGACCCAAATAATACCAATGCAAATATAAGGTAAAAGTACGAGTAAGCCTTTTCCCGTCATTTTTTTTTTTAATCAAATATCTCAAAAGGGAGCTCCATAACCAATTAATATTTTTAACTTATTTTATTCCTTAACTAGTTCTCTTCTTACTTATAGTATCAATTTTAAATTCCAGATTATTTTCTTAATTTCACCTGAGTACATTCTTAAATTATAACACGTATTACAAAATATTTTCAAACTATTGTTTTTTGTATTATTTGTAAAAAGTACATTCTTTTTTTCCTTGTGTATTTTAAATGAAAAAAAAATAACAAAATAGTGAAAATTTCTGAATTTACAGTTACCAACAAATCATCCATTTCCCTCAGTTAACAAGCATTTCATCTGTATATTCTACTAGGATTACAAGTTTCCCGTCATTAAAAATCATACTGCGATTCAAACGAATGACATCAGTTAACAAGACAAATAGAAGACAAAATATCCTCTTGATGTGTCAATTTAGGCACAACTGTTTATGGTTCACGTTTCAAAGTGAAACTCTTGGTCTATGACGTCAATCGTTCTCAATTTTAACGATGAAACATTGTGTGCAAATGTTCTTTGTGTTCGTCTTTTGAAGCTGACAATAATTTGATCTTGATTTAAGACTAACAACGTAAACATTATACAAGTCATCAAGTCATTCTGGTTTTACATCCGATTTTCATATATTGAATGAAATAAGGAGATGTGGTATGATTGCCAATGAGACAATTATCCTGCAGAGTCTAAATGACGAGGATTTACATAATTATATGCCACCGTAAGACCTTCAACAATAAGCCAAACCTATACCATATACTCAGTTATTAAAGGCCCCGACATGACAAGATATGAAATGGTTCAAACCAAACAAACCATCTGCTTTATTTATGACCAATCAATAAACGTTTAGCATATATCACAGACAGCTACCAACGACAACCACCGAATGGCAGACTGCTGTCACGGGACCTGTAAATAAAGAACGTGTCGGGGTTAAACATGTTTGTCAGCGCTCAACCCTCCCCTAACCTTGGACAGTCGTATAACAGTACAATATCAAAACAAGGTAAAATAATCAGTAGGAAATGGCTTGACTAACCAGATCGACACATGGAATTACTAGCATAAAAATAAAAGACACGAAGTACCGGTCTAAGAGTACTCGCAGTTACTGAAAGCTAGTGCAAAGCCAATAACAACTGATATATAAACGATTTTCTACCATACTCATGTATCAATCAAAACACATCCACTTGATTTAGTGTAAAGACAATCTGTGTTACCCAAGTTTGGCATCAACGGAGATTACTTAAAAAAGTACATTGGAACGTGAAATCATTTCGTGGAAACTGATATTTTGATTCAAAGGAGGAAGATATCAAGTGTAAAGTTGAAACTCACAAGTCGAAGAAAAATTAACAGTCATCTTGTTCATGTTGCTATTATTGTTTAAATGACAATGAAAGTTTTTTGATACAGCAGAAAGGTCCGTCGTGTTGTAGAATTCCTCTGATAAGTTTTTACTTTATAAATAATGAAAATCTACTTGTATTTGTAGTGTGATTGTTTTTGCAACTATATTTGAAGGTTGTATCTTTTTTTCATTATTACCAATAGGCTATTTGCCAATTCCCGTAATTGACCCTGTAATTAGAGATCCCTCTTTCAGTTGTCTCCCTTATGAGGGACATTAATTTTTATTTATAATGGTGAGCTAGCAGAACGAGCAAATTTACGTGTGCGTAATGTGAGTAATCTTTAAGGTTTTTAAATTATTTTTTTTTTAATTACATTGATTTGTTTTTAATCTAAATACTTTTGACATAAGAAATTATTTCTTATGAAAAATTAGTTAAACCGCTGATACAACACTTTCAATTCATCATACTTTGCATTGCCAATAGCCAATTTTGTCCGGTATGGAACCAGTCGGACTATTGACAAAGGGAAGTAATTTGTTTAAAAAGTGTGTAATAACAGAATCAAATCGGTAATTGGCAAATGGACTATTGACGCTGGACTACCATATTCCTTACTTTCCATAAGTACTTAGAAAATACATGTTTTACGGCGCTCCTACCTTTAATTTTTATGACAAATCATTTACTCATAATGGAAGAAGCTCATTCTACAAAATATGTTCTTATGGTTTATTCTAACGAACAGTGGGCGCTTTGGATACTTTCGTTGGGCCATTTTAGTTCATAGTTTAATTTGACAAGCACAGCTGTATTTCAAAAGGTTATTAACATCAGAAATGATTATCGAAAACGAAATCATTAAACAAAGAGTGATAGCAGGTTAATGAGATAAAAAAAATCAAACGCAAAGCGGGAAAATAGAAGCGTCGATTACTTCATGTCTTCCAATAGTTACGTCATTTTGACGTAATTTTCACTTCTTATCCAAACCTTCATGTTGACATACACGCATGACATTAGAAACAATTCCACTGACAGGACTTATAACTAATTGGTACTTATCAACAATCGATATAGAATGGAACTCTTTCTGGAACACCTGAGTTAATTCTGGATTTTAATTGGAGTATCTAAAATTTGGTGATGCATTCTTTATTTATGGACAATCATTGATCTTTGTAACCATTTTATTTTCTGAATGCATGCTCCTAAATATGTTTTATGAAAAATTAAATAAACATTGAAATAGTTTCATTCATAATTGCTAAAGTTGTGTTGCGCAATATCAATGATATCTTTTAATTTTAAATACCTGCAGTTCTCTGGATGTTGTTTGAAGAAACAGACCAGACGATATTCCATATTGACTTGTAACAAACGCTTCATTTGCATTAAATCTTCTACATACACAGCCACACATATAAGCAGTCTCATAAAAGTAAAAATCTGTATATTCAACCACTGGTATTTCCGAGTGACCCACAAAAGATTGATCGAAATACAATGATACGCTGTTAAAATCGGTTGGATTTTGGGTACACAGTGTAACGACAGGAAACTGAAGTTTTTGGTCAAATCGGAGGTACGTTGAAGAAAGCGATGGGTAACTGTAGTAATTCAATAACTCCGTTACAATTATATAGATGAGCACTGTAGCACACGCAAGCCATACTAATGTCCAGACTAAACTGCAAAATGTGTTAAGATAATTTGGATGAAGGTTAATTCATGAAAACAAAAATGTCTGTGTTTTTTATTTTCTAATGACGCGTCTTTAAAAAAAATTTCTTTTATTTTGTAGATGTTTGGATTGGTTGTAAAATAAAATAAGATGACATTCATTTCTTTTTATATTGTGATATTAACAGGAAAATAAAAAAAAGTTTCGTTTGGTTGGTTTTGTTTGTTTTAATTTTTCGATAAATGAGAACACAAACTTTATAGATTTAAATGTTATAGATAAAATTACATATATCCTCAACCGAAGATCACACATTCAGGTAAAGAAGCATGATTCCTTTTTAAACCAGTATGTAGAACTGATGACATCAGACTCTTTCAACAAAAATCTTAACAAATATTTACTTTCATAATGTATATAAATGATATTGTTGATTACTGTTTGTTTTCATTCTTTAATGGTGTGTCACATGCTTTGAATATAGTAGTGTAATGACAATAAAGATTTGAATTGAATTGAATTGATTTACCTCATTAAAGGTTATCAAGATTTTGATGATAATCTTGCTCATTCAGTCGATTTTATTGTAATGTGTATATATGAAACTCGAGCCCAATATGGAATTTACTGACCCCGTATATATCGTATTACGTCATTACCATATTGTGTAAAGAATTTATCTTCCTTACTATCTAAATATTGGAGATATAGATAAAGTCATTATAATACGTTTTTTTGATTGGCTAACAGCTATCTCGCGTCATTCTGAAATTAATCATCATTTCAAAATGAAATTTAACATGCATGATGGCATGAGCTTCCACAATTAAGTGCACAGGTAAATTAAAAAAGAACTTGATAGAAATCGTGTTTTTATGATCATAGCAAAAAATATAATAAAGTATTTGAATGCTTCTTTTAGTAGTTTCATAGGGTTGTAAAAGCGTTGACCTTGCGCACATTTTTAGAATGAAGCGCTTCATACAAAATGTACCTCGGTCAACGCTTTTACACACAAATAAATTTACAAAAGAAGCATCCAATTCTTAAATAAAGACCATAAAATAAATGGTTGACAGCGTGTATATAATTTGACATCAGCACACAAACCACCAATTGTATATTTTGAATTGAATAAAGGTATCTATAAAAGGATAACTCCAATGAGGTCATCTCCAAATACGACTTACCTCCGAATATGTACTTGCCATTAGCAACAAATGAAACAGGAACGCCCTACTATTCTAGACAATAAATCTGTTCAACCCCCCCCCCCTCCCCAGTGCTTGACAGTTTTCGTTAAGTTGATGCCGTTTATGTAATTAGTCATCCTGTAGATTTGTAAGCAGTTTTGTATCGGTATGATATAGCCTATTAGATGTTTTATTTTTAAGCCATTTTACTGTTTAGTTTTGTATTGTCCCCTTTTGCTACCTTTTTCTTCATTTCTAAAACAGCGAAATCGTAGCTTCAGTACGCTACACTTCATTTGTTAGTATCGAATAAGACAATACGTTTCCATTATTTCGAAGTTTGACCTTTCTGAAGATAAAACCTTGTCTAGTGAGGATATGTCAGGTATAAATCACCTTCCAAAAATAAAAAAAGAGTGTGGGAATGATTATTCATCTGAAACACATTCCACTCACCCCAAATCCCGTCTGCCATAAATGGTTATGTGATCTTCAAATTTATAGCATGTATAATAATCTGTATTTGAATTTAATTCATTAATTTTTCACATGGTAAAAAATCTATAAATTTCATTATAGCATGTATAATAATCTTTATTTGTATTTAGTTCATTAATTTTTCACATGTTTACGTAAAAAATCTATAAATTTAAAACAATACCAATTTATTTACATACAATTTGTAAATATGTTGTTTTAACAATTAACAATAATCTTAGCCTCAGGTTATTCTCTTTTCACTTAACTAATTATTAAGTACAAATTTGTACCTTGATTAAAATGCCGGGCAAAATCAATCTGCGCCATTTACAGTTTTGAAAAGGTATTAATTGCACCACTCTTTATTTTTCTGATGATATCAATTGCGCCAATAAATGGCATCAAATTGCGCCACATTTACCTGTATATTTTTTACCTATAGCATATAAGAATCATGTACTATGAATAAATAACTTTCAGATTAAACTCAACACTTATCAAAATTGAGAAAAGTCACCAAGAAATAAATTGTTCAGTAGAGAATAGTTTTTCACATTTAAAGATGTCTGATTGAGATGTATAGTTAAGTCGTAGTGTGCTAGGCTGTGTACAGATGAATTTTGTACGGTTATTTTGAGTGGGGAATTAGATCATTTACATGAAACTAATACTCAGAAACTAGACAGACAGATTTTGACAACAGCATGCAAACGAAAAGCATGATATGTTTATTATTACTTCTGAGCTCTTCAAAATTGACGAAGATTTGGAAAAGAAAAATTTGGAATATCTCAATCCATGTACAGAGAAAGAAGGAAACTGCCCCCATCTGAGCCAAAAAAATCAACCCGAATTTCATGGAATTCTTGATGATATAGTGTTGTAACAAACGAAGATGATGACTTTGTTTTGTGTAAAAATCATTTAAGAAATATAATTTCATAAAATTGACGCAAAAAGATGATTTTTCAATTGGCGCAAATGATACCTATGGTTTTTAAAATGAAGTGGCGCAGAAGTAGCATTGGCGCAAATAAGTTGTGGCGCAAATGAGTTCATTTTTGGCGCAAAAAGATATCGCCCAAAATGCCAAAGGCAATGCTTTTTTTAATCTATCATATTTATATGTTAACATTCTGTACTGATGGGTATTATTTAAACACTTTCTACAAAATTTCAAATAATCAGCATTGAAAGACGAATGGTGATTAAATGTAACAATAATGATAGAAAAATGAAAACTTTTAATTTTGAAAATAAATCTTGTTCGAATGTTTTCATTGTTAAAAAGTGAACGTACTGGTATATATGTATATATAAGTTTCATTCTATTCTAGCTGGTTGTTATTTTCATGATTTTGTTCTAAATGATATAGCTCTTACATGTCTTTGGATAACATTAATTGAAATGTAATTAATTACATTGGCAATGTAATTGTAATTGTAATCACATTTAAAAAAAATCAATATAATCGAAATGTAATTAATTACTTTTGCATGTAATTGACCCAGTTCTGATTATGACTGTTTTACTGCATATAACTGCTCAACAAAAAAAATATTGGTATATCACCAATACTGCCATGACTACCACCAATCACTAGTGTTATATACAATGAAGGATGTTTTAACCTTGAATTCATTTTTTTTAAAGAAAATTCAATCATCTGAAATCTTTCTTAATGAGGTCAAATGTAACACCGTTGATAAACGAAACGTTTTATGGTTCTCTTTTGGCGAGATATTAATTTCTGACGAAATTCCCTTAATGCAAATACGGTCTTAATAAAAAAAAAAAAAATCTTTCAGATGGTATAATAGGGACAAAGTTACAACCATATGTAAAGTACAAGTATTATTACACGTTGTAAATATTGATTATAGAGGTCATAAGCATGATGAAATCATACGACTCCTTTTTTTTAATTTAATATTGTATCGAATCAGAATTTGTACCAAAATAAATTAAATAAATAATTAAACAATTGATACCTTCGAACTACACGTCCTGGATATGTCTTGTCAAACGTCATTTTGTTCAAACCATGAAATCCAGTGGTCTCTGTGAAATTTGTCCACAACCCTGGTCCGGAATATTCCAATTCTTTTTTTTCGTCCATTTTTTAAATGGTGGGTTAAATGAATAAATTCACGTAAATGAATTGTTTATCTGTCCGCACCTGACTAGTACGATCTCTGTGTTCGGCCCTTACGCAAAGCAAGTTGTCAATCAGATAAAATCATCGAGCTTAATCGATCAACTTTTCCTCTTTGAATTTTGAGAACAACAACGAGCTTATAGCTAGAATACGTTTCTTTTTAATGATTTCTGATAATAATAAGTGATAATTAACGATACACAAGAGCAAGTTTTATACAATTAAAGAATTAATTGAAAAGGTGTTGACCGGCTTATGAATCTATGGTGACTCAGCTAATACGCATACCAGATATTAATAATTAATTAGATAGAGGAAAACAATTGAAAATTATTTCAAGTGACCAACACAATAGCATTGAAAGACAAATCGTGCCTACAAGTCCAAAATCTAACACAGAAAGCCAATTCAAAGACAACTTCATATCTTTGAATTTAAAACTGAAAACATAACTTTAAGTAATGATTTACAAGACAAAACAGCAAGTAGTTTACAATTAAAGATGTAGTTCTCGGTTCAAATAATCTTTGTATGAATCTATTGTTCTCAATCAAATTGAAAATGTGTTGACCGGCTTTTGAATCTATGGGGACTCTGCTAATACGTATATCAGAAATAAATAATTAATTAAATAGTGGAAAATGAAATGAAAATAATTTCAACTCACTTTAACATGTTTAACATGAACTATTTTAAAACAGTGCTACAGCAGGGACTGTATTTTAAATATGAGCCGCATGCGCACAGCAACGTTTGTTTGAGGTAGTATTGACGCATAAGCTAGTTTAAGTTGATATATATTTAAGTCATATTTTTCCTGGTCATGTTCCGTGTAAAACAAAAATTGTTGCTGTTTTTTGTAAACAATGTTAATTTTTGAACTAAACAAAAGTGAAAGGAAAGATAAAAACTGTCTCATTTTACATTTTTTTTTTTTTTTTTTTTTTTTTTTTTTGTCTCACATGAACAACGTTACACTGAACAACGTTACACTGAAAATAAAGCAACAGTACTTCTTTTTCTTTTAGCAAGAAATTGTTGGGTAATTTTTTCGTTTATTGTTTTGTACATAAATCAGCTGTTTGTTAATTTTTCTCGTTGTTATTAATTTACATTTGTCATTGTGGTATAGATTTTGCTCATTGTTAAAGGCCGTACGGAGACTTATTACCGAAAACGTCTATGTCTTTGGTCTCTGGTGGAGAGTTATTTCATTGCAATCATACCACATCTCTATATATCTATACTATTAAACGAGAAGACCTCATTTTGGGTGTCGCTTCTCTTCTTTCCACAATAAATTAATCAACACGTCTCTGTGACCTATAGGTACAGTGCATAGTCGCATTTGTCATCCATTTATATGATTATTCAGATTGAGTTATTTTGGGAGAAAAACGAGAAAAAAGGCATCCGGATATTGTCCCGTCATTGGACGAAATTTTAAGTCAGATTAGACTTCCGGTTTGCGTTTTTCTGTATACTTTGAACATACATATACTACGAATAAAGTGTATTTTAATTCTATCTGCTATCATTTTCAAGTTTACTTTCCACGGCGGTCACAGAGTTTATTAAATGGAGAGGGTCTGTATATTACATCAATTGACCACCATGGATCGATTAGTAAACTTGGAATTGAAAGTAAATACACTTTATTTATATAGTAATGAATGTTCATAATATACAGATAAGCGCTAAAATTATTCATATAAACTTTTGGTACCTTTTCTGAAATTCTCCAGTAATTAAATATTTTACAAAATTCATTTAATACAACAACTAAAAAAGATGTGGTATGATTGCCATGTTGAGACAACTCTCCACAAGAGACCAAAATGACACAGAAATTAAGCCCATACCGCATACTCAGCTTTAAAAGGCCCAAAAATGACGATTTAAAACAATTCAAACGAGAAAACTAGCGGCCATATTAATTTATGTACAAAAAATGAACGAAAAACAAATATGTAACACATAAACAAACGACAACCACTGAATTACAGGTTCCTTACTTAAATGTTCATAACATACTAAATGTATGTTCATATTGAAATTGATAGAAAACCAAAAATTGGGAATTTTCGAAATGAAGGAGGAGGGGTTAAAAAAAACACATTTTACTGTCCCCAATAACCTATGACTTATGATACCTTTGCTGAAATTCTCCAGTCATTCAATATTTTACAAAATTCTTCCAACAACACTTTACATACTTTAAACTACGTTCTGAATGCCCGCGATTTCGCGGGTGTGTTCTAGTATATATTTATGTTTATATCGAGTAGTATGACAATCCGCAGTTTTCGGAGGACAACTCGATGGTTATTTGAATGGCGTCTGGACTGAAAAACATACGAAACACGGATAAATATTATCGAGTCCATGCATTGTGAATTGTTCATTTTAGACTTCTTATAAGTTATATATATATATATACGCTTAAGCAGATTTTAAATCTAATATGACAATTTTAGTCAAATCTGTGAACTTAGATTTGGCAGTTAATGCCCATCTAGTATGTACAAATTATATAAGTAATTAGTATAACGATACATTATCATCAGTTCTAATACTAAGAACAACAACTTTATTTAATAAAAAATTTCCGTATTCTTAATTAAAAAAAATAATATATTTGAAACTACGTTTGTATGCTATTTTATTTAAAGTTATTTTGTTGTTTGTTGATTTGGTTTGTAAGTGGTTCTCGGTATTTTTTATGATTAAACCGTAAATTTCATGTTTGAATTGTTTTACACTTGTAATTTTGTATACAAAAAATTATGTTGTATGATTGTCATTGAGATAACTCTCCACAAAAGACCAAAATGACACAGAAATTAACAACTATAGGTGATCGTACGGACTTCAACAATGAGCTTAACCCATACGGCATAGTCAGCTATAAAAGGCCCCGAAATGACAATGGAAAGCAATGCAAACTAGAAAACAATTTATTTAAAAAAAAAAAAACACAAAAAAACCACAACCACTGAATTACAGGATCCTTACTTTGGACAGGGACATACATACATAATGTGGCGGGGTTAAACATGTGAGCGGGATCCCGACCCTCTCTCTAACCTGGGACAGTGGTATAACAGTACAACATAAGAACGAACTATAAAAATTAGTTGAAAAAGGCTTAATCCAATGCTCCGTGTTAAAGGCCGTTCTTTGACCTATACTGGTTTACTTTTTACACATTCAGACATGTACCACATCTTCTCAGTTTATCTTTTTTTTTATCACTTTTTAGTTTCAACTGACTTATTATACCGATCTAATAAATCAAACCCTTCCATGAAAAACTCTGATTTATAAACTTATTTTGGTTTATTATATTTTCTAGTTTCTGTTTTCAGTTGATAAGCTCATCATTATTTATATTCGTTTTTGATATATAAGTCTAGATTTTGCGTTCGATTTTCTTTTAAATATAGAAATGAAAAATCCATGTTCGGGTGTTGTGAAGTGACACCTTTGCGTGTAAGGTATTTCATTTCTATTTTCGTTACACACGGTTAGAAAAATTGGTACCGTTAATGTTATTAAAAGTTCGTTTGATTGATTAAACTATCAGGATTTTCTTTTGCATTTTGCGTGACCTTTACTACTCGCGCTCAATGTCATTTCTATGTTTTACTTACCTTTAAAGGATGCCGATACCGTTAAAAACCACTTTTACAAGTCCGTTTTGATTTGAAAGAAAAACATGAATTGCTATTTTTTCTATTTTTTTTTTATTTTTTTGTTTCACTTGGAAATCATTTGAATTACGTTAACTATCAATTTGTTATCCATCAGAAACATAATGAAATTATTTCTAGTTAACTAGGAAATTAACATATGTAATGTGTAAACTTGAGCTTTTGGTTTTGCAAATTGAATAGGGACTTTCCGTTTTGAGTTTTCATTAGAGTTAATTTTTTTAATATTTGGATTCAAATTTCACCATCGAATATATTTGAAAATCTGAGTAGCTTCATGTATAAAGTCTTACAATAGTTAACAAAGGTACCGGACTTATAATTCAATACGCCAGACGCGCGTTTCGTCTGCATATTTACTCATTATTGACGCTCAGATAAAAAAAAAACAACGTTAGAAAGCCAAACAAGTACAAATTTGAAGTGCATTGATGACCCAAAATTTCAAAAAGTTGTGCCAAATACTGCTAAGGTTATCTATGCCTTGGATAAGAAAATCCCAAGTACTTTGAATAATTCATACTTTTGCAATTAGTTAAAGACAAGCACCAGAGAACGGCCCCAATTTTCGTTTAAATTATAAGTGACGTGCTATGGATTACAATACTATATGTTAGAAGTTTAACATCTTTATTTTTGTAAACATCGATAGATTGGTAAATTTCCGCTGTTTTTGTTCATGCTTTGTTGATGTAAATACCTCAAGATTCGCGAAACGGCAGAAAAATGCAGTTTCCAAACCTTTTTCTTCCAGTCGCTCTTTTTCAACGACAACGCGAGACCCTTCGTATTTCTTGTTTGCAAATTATTCTCTTCATTACTTTTATTTGCATGCATAAAGTATTTGCCACTGGACGGTCAGAAAACACCCTTCAATCAATCATATCTCCCCCAAAATAATAGTACTTTAAAGACTTTAAACATAATCAAATGAATAAAGGATTTGTTTACATTTTTAATCGGATATTCACATGTGACGTCAAAGTAAAACAATGAATATTGAATATCAAAGAAAAAAAACGCAAGATAGTCAAAGAAAACATGTTTGACCACCAGACGCGTGTATTCAAAAGACTATCAATGACAGTGGAATGAAAAAATGTTGAAAGACCAAACAAGACTCAAAATTCCAAAACGTTTTCCAAATACAGCTTATGTTGTCTATAATATTCCTGGAATAGATTATCCGTAGTTTTTCAAACAATTCAAAGTTTTGTATACAGTTAATTTATAAATTTGACCATTTCAATGATAATTCATGTTAGCACAACGGGCGGACTAGTGGACATCGTGTTGCTGCATGGATTGTTTGTGTTATTAATTTTTAATGTGCTAGTCAAAAGGCTACAGTCCGCAGGAAGACATATTACTCTACCTGGACTCCATATATATACTCCGAACTAGTCTTTGCTCTAACCCCTTAATGCAAAGTGATAAACGGACAATCAGAAAATGCCGTTTTTAAAGTCTTTGTTTGGACACGACCGGGGTCAGCACCCACGATATCCGGCATTTTAATTCAGTCATTATATTCATTTAATTGTATAATGATTTATTTGAAGGATGCATATTGTAAGAATCTAGTTTATATAAATTTTCGCTTAAACATACACAAGTCAGGAGCCTTTGACCTATGTAAGTCTTGTATCTTCTTCTTCTCCTTCTTTTTTTATTTTATTCCGACACTTATTTAATTTTTAAACATTGACTTACGATATTTTACATACTGTGTATAACCATGATAATCATAACAGTCTTTTACCGTTGATCTCAAGGTCAATATAATTGATGTTTTGTTCTTGACCTTTGATTTTCATGGTTAAATGATTGAGTCGTATATGTCCAACCCTAAAACCATATTTATATACTTACAGGGTATGTCAATTTCTTTTTACTGCACCATAGGATTAATTCTTTGAGGTCATATCTCCGTTATATAATGCATCATTAGTTATCACCAACATGGTTTATATCCTCACCTCTTGTCTTGATAAGTAATTCTTAATTCACCATATGTTTTGTACCCTGAGCACACATTTTGCATCCCCACCCCTACTTCATATTAATTCTTAATATCCTGGATTATACATTTTATTCCAGGCAAGGTCTGTTTGTGGTACTAGTCACTTCTCTTTCATGTCATTAACTGTTAAATATCTCTGAAAACTGTTCAAACCCGAACCCTAAACAGTAAATCCTTCAAAGTCTTGTTTTAATGAAAAGACCATCACATTGATGAAAAATAGGTTTTGTATGTTTGCTGTTGCTAATCAACATGTAGATTTCTATGCTCGATATGGTATTCGTCAAAAAAAGTAATGATAATCTAGATGTTTATATTATAGTGTAACACCATATGATGAAGTATATTCATTCAATATAACTAAATTCATACTTCAGAAGACATAAAGAACGCCATCATTGCACGGTTGCTATGCATTTGTTATGTAGCTAAGTTGTTGATTATAGCACTTAATGAACTACAATCGAACTAACTTTTCATTTCTAATTGAAAATTGTTCATTAACAGACAATCAACATTACATTTAATTTAATTTATTCAATAAAATGATTAATTAATGTGTAGTCTTAAATTCAAACATGTTTTTCTGTTACTGAGCAACATTTGTGTAGCTATGCTCAATTCAGAATTTGTTAAAAATAAAAAAAAGCAATGAAAGCATCTTGGATTAAAACACAATATGGACTGAAAAATCTTCAAACAACTGCTAACTTCATACTTAAGAGGGGGCAAACACACATTTTTGTTGCTAGGTTTTTTTTTTAAGCATGAGGTAAACGAATTCAAAAGGACTTTTCATTTGTGACTTCAAGTTCTTCTTAGACAAACAATATCATTTGGAAACATTTAAGTTTGTACTTATAAAGCAAACTTTGATTCTTAATTGCTAGTCAACTTTCCTTCCACCGGTACACAATAAATTAGTTGTATTTTCATGTTTCTACACTAAGATCATCATTGCTATTAATATAAACTTATTTTGAAAGGGTTAAAAAAAAATGCCACTTATCGTACTTTTTCCTTTATAAAAAAAATTACAATATAATTACAAACTGCTGCTACCTCATTTAAAGTAAATAGTATGCGAAAATTGTTGTCTTCCTTTAGAACCATAACGAGACGGCTGTACTTTTTATGTGCTTTGAAATTCTATGTTATTGATCTGTATAAAAAAATTTCTTCCAAGGTCAGCAGTTTGTCCCTTGGAATTTTCGTAATTATTTTTCACTTATTTCATTAACAATTCATTTCTGATATACGTATTATCCGAGTCCCCAAAGACTATTGATCTGGTCTGCAAAAGTTAACCTGATCGAGAATAAAAGATTTGAAGAAAAGCTATTTGACCTAAGCTCTACATTTTTTAATTGTTTACAAATTGTTGTTTTTCTTGTGTTTCACAAGATATTATCATAAATCATCGATGAACAACGTGTTATGTTTTGTTCTTATTCTCAAAATTCAGAGGAAAGGTTGACTGATTAAGGCCCCTTTGATTAAGCTCCCTTTCATTAAGCAACTTTGATTTATTTTATTGTTCAATATTGTATTAACAAAATTGTATCAGAAATTTGTATTTCGCTAATGGAGCACCATTATAATGTATATCGATAGTGTTATATTTTACTTCTATTTCAAAACTTTCTAAAAGATAATTTTTCACTTTTATCTTAGGTTATTTAATCCTTTTTTGTGTAAACATCCTACAAACGGTTAGTGTCAGTATTTTATTATACCAATTACAGTTTCTGTACTAACCTAAATGATGAACAAAAACAATTACTGAGTTTGAAAATAAAATAATGTGTAAGGGTGTAGGGTAAATCTCTTAATTTTCAATATTTGGAAGGTTAAAGATATCTTAAATTTCTACTTCATTACTGTTATTTCTCAAGAACGATCTAACCTGAAAAGAATGAACATGTAATATTGTATTCGTGATGCTAAAGTAATCAAGTGAAGCAATATGCAGATATCATGGATACATGTATGTATCCACAGTACGGGGAAAAGATGCCAATCAGGACAATTAAAGGTTCCACGAAAAATAATTCAGATAGTTTTTATCTTATTATGAAGCACGAAGAAACCGTAAAATAAGGTTGTTCACAAAACTTAACCATTGCTGCTTGTCTTTATAAAAAATGATGTATCATCAAAATAAAAAAAAAATTGAATATGTTTAGATTTTTGCACACTAAATCATATTTTTTTCTGGTCATGAAGGTTTGTTTTACGAGTACTGAACAGCTGTTACAAAACCAAAAAATTAAAGCTACGTTACTTAAGGCCCTCAGTTTATTCATAACCTGCTTATGTACAGCTTAGACAGTAATACATGACAAAATTATGTAGTCAAATTTTGCAAAGAAAAATCCCTGTCATACACATATGACCCACTTGTCATTCTTTTTCCATTGTTAATATTTTAGTTTTAAAGCGTTTTCAGGATAAGATAAAAGTCGGAACTAAGATTCTAAAGGGACACAATTCATTTGAAAAGTGACAACATCATAGAAATAAACTATAAACAAAATGACAGTGTACAAAGCACCTCATGGATACTACAGACTGAGCATCACACACCCTTTGCGGAGTACTCAATTCCATACTTTTATATCATTGGCTCTTCCGGAAGGTTGACTTATCGTATTTTCTTTTCTTAAGAACATGGATTTAAAATTCCGTTAATAATCAACGCTACTTGGGATGGGGTCATCCTGGTTTTTCAAGAAAAACCGAACGGTTTAGACCCCCCTTCACTTTTATAAAATCCCGGGACTGAATACTTGTTTCATTTTTTTCATATCATATCTGATATTCTTCCTCAGTCATTATTAACCTTCCGTCATTACCGAACTGAACAATGAAATAACGCGACGGGTGTCGTGTATGGTGCAGGAAATGGTTACCCTTCCGGAGCACCTGATTGCACTCCCGGTTTTTAGTGGAGTTCGTGTTGTTCCTTATTTCTTATTTATAACTGTTGATGTAAATGTCCTTTGGTTTTTTGAGTCTGTGTTTACTCCTTGGTTTTGATTGTTATTGTCTCATTACACAGCAACAATTTTATTTTCTAAAATCAGTTCACCATATAATCAAAATCGACGAAGAAAAAATATTGGTTGATAAAATAATGAATTGTGGGATCCAGATGAGAAAGTCACCATGTTGCTCACATGACAGTGATAAATTTATTTCTTTGTAAAAAATAAATAGCTCAATATTTATATAAAAGGATGTGATATCCTGTGTTTTTAATATGTTTCGTACAGTAAGTCATTGCAATCATGGTAAAATCTAGCACAGGTGCGTAGTAATTTGTGGAAAAGAAATATATATAGTGTATATACATGTTTTACGTTTATATGGATATGATACGTCACTACGAATACCACCATCTAATTATATTGAATATAAAAACAGCATTGAAAGTATAATAACAAAAAATACAGACTTCCGAGAAAAAGTCAAATACAATAGTCCATGTCACGTAATATGGCGTCATTAAATAACAACATAGCAAAATAATGCTGATTATAGTTTGCAGTGTTACATGAGGAACAGTTGCCGCAAGGTTTAACTCGAAATATGGAGTCGAAAAGATCAGTAATAAAGCATTTTCATTTGGTATCAAGACCATAGCAACAGTTTTCATATCAGTATATTTTTAAATACCGACTGTAATTTCATTGCATAAATACCATTAATAAACAATTTAGAGCTCGCCAAATAAAAAACATGCTTACCAGTTATTCAGTTCTTTTTAAAACCTCTAGTTTGCCATCTCAGGTTAAAAAGTAATGATATGTCTGGAACTGAAATAAGTCAGGCGATGTTGTTATTTGTTTTAAATGTATAAGTGTTATTGAGAGAGCAAAAATCAAATTCTTGAAAGTTTTATCGCAAAGAAAGAAAAATGCTTCTCCCTTGTGGCATATCAACCTTCATTTAAATCTTTTATATTAGTAGCAATGAGTGCTATCATATTCTTGACCGTGTACATGCATTCCGTTATGTAGAAAATTGTTTGGAAAAACCTGGTGGTATAGTCACTATTATTGACAACGATGTGTGAGAAACAAACACAGACACAATACTAGGTAAAAGAACTAGAATGTGTTCATAGAACACGAATGCACTACCCGCACGTTCATTTGTTATGTTCAGTACACAGTGAAATTGTGGTCAAAAATCTGATTTGGCATTTAAATTAGAAATACAATATCAATGGGAACATGTGTACTAAGTTTCAAGTTGATTACACTTCAACTTTATCAAAAACTACCTTGACCAAAAATTTAAACCTGAAACTTGCACTTTTATTTTCTATGTTCAATGGACCGTGAAATTTCGGTCATTAATCTCATTTGGCATTCAATTAAATTGGACTTCAACTTCATCAAAAACTACCCTGATTAAAAAGTTTAACCTAAAGGGGGACAAATGAACCAATAAACGGACGGACGAACGAACGAAGGGACGGACGGACGAACGGCTGCACATACCACAAAGCATAATGCCCCTCTACTATCGTAGGCCAGTCATAAATACAAAATTGGGGTCCTGCGGTAGACATTGTGTTATAACCTTAATCACTATCAAAATCATTTAAAATATGTCTACAAAGACCAGACGGCTATTGACTTGTGAATCACTGTATGGTTTGGCCTTCAATATGTATTGTTTTACTCCATTGATCACACTGCATAATTCATGTATGAAATTTACTGTTGGGAACATAAAAGCTAGCTCCCGTAAGAATAATCTTATCAACACTTTTTAACTAAATGAGGTTTTTGTTTAAAAAAACGTGTTATTCCGTAAGCAGTTGCATTGCTCAATACAACTTTTCATTCATGATAACACGTGCTCCAACAATAAAGTGCACAGGTGAATTAAATAATAAAATATATAAAATTCGTGTTTTCATAATCATAGGCAAAAAATGTAATTATAAGTATTGAATGCTTCTTTTTGTAACTTTATAGGGTTGTAAAAGCGTTGACCGTGCGTACATTTTTAGAATGAAGCGCTTCCGCGCTTCATACAAAATGTACTTCGGTCAACGCGTTTACACCCCAATAAATTTACAAAAAGAAGCATTCAATTCTTAATTAAAGTCTTGCAAAACTTGATATATATAAGAGCAGTAATTGAACTTTAAACTAGGTTTTATTTTAACGTGGCTTTTTATGCTCGATATTATGAGTCTGATTGAATTAATACATAAGTATATAATATATATCTTTTTAATGTTTTTGGGGAAGTATAAATACACATCAACGTTTATTTTGATATAGACTCGGGTTTTATAAACTATAAATTCAGAAATTCTTAACAGGGTTTTGTTATTTCGAAAAATGCGACATTTTGAAATATTTTATTCCATTGAAACAGGATTTTTCTCAAAATCGAAAAAAAAATACAATCGCATTTAAGTCTGAAATTACAATTCAAAACATTTATTTATTTGTTATAAGGTCCAACCGCCTTCTATACTTATTTTTGCATCGCACAAGTCATGTACTCTTTAGCTGTGTTTGTCTGAAAAACTAAATCCCTGTGATGTATTGTGATGGTTGTAATCTTTAATGCCTTTATTTTAATTTTATTATTAATTGCTATAGGCTTTAACCATTTATCAGTAACTGCGAGCACTCTCAAATCATATTTTTGACTTGTTGACACAATTTGTAATGCATATTTGTTATTTAATGCTTACTTATTTTGTTTGGTATCTAGTTGCAGTAATCAAACAGGGGCATTTTCTACGAGATATCAACAACAAATTATCAATGAACATACATTTGGCAGCAAGTCTCTTTTATATGTACACTCTTTGATTAGTATTTAGTTTGATATAAATCTTTACTATAGGTATCGTACTATAAATGAAAAATATTCCCGTATTACTTACAATAAGCATTCATAACTAAACGCATCGAAGTTAACCGTTAATACCGTATCCCACAATAATATTCATTGAATTTATTATTTTCCGTTCGGAAAATGATGTTTCTTATTTATACGACGATATTCGTTGAAATGTTGAACACACAGATTAATTCATATCAACAACTGTGGAATAATGTATTGATAATATATTATGCAATGTTTATTGGTCGTTATGGTTAGAAACCAGGAGAATCGTGTTGTATATATGTTTATTTCATCCAAAAGGAAGCGTTGTGTAGATTTAGACGTTTGTTGGGAAAGTCAGTGGTTGGGTTCTAGGGTCTGGGGTGTTTGAGAGGGATTCCTTTGTTTGGTATCGGGAACATTTAGAGATCATCCCTATCAAGTAAATAGTGTGTTCGCCCTGGAGTATATAAGAGTGTGTGCGGGTTCTGTCGATATTCTTATTTAGAAGACCAGTGTAGGCACGTTACATAGCTGTAAGTGATACTGTCGGGGACAACTTGTACTGGGGACAAATTTAGTCCTGGTATCTATGATGAGTCTATTTACTACCACTGGGTCGATGCCACTGCTGGTGGAGATTGATTTCCCCGAGGGTATCACTAGCCTAGTAGTCATCACTTTTGTGCTGACACGAATTATCATTGATATTGTTATTTTTCTATAAATTAACTGTTTACAAAATTTAGAATTTTTGTAAAACTAAGGCTTTTCTACCTCAGGCATGGATTGTCTTATCTGTTTTTCGCAAACTTTTTAGACATTTTGGTTCTCAACATAGTCAATGCTCTTCAACTTCGTACTTTATTTGGCCTATTTAACTTTTTTTGATTCGAGCGTCATTGATGAGTCTTTTGTAGACGAAACGTGCGTCTGGCGAATATACAATATTTAGTACTGGTATCTATGATGAGTTTATTTACTACCACTGGGTCGATGCCACTGCT
The DNA here is from genome assembly GCF_963676685.1 of Mytilus edulis. Lineage (NCBI taxonomy): Eukaryota > Metazoa > Mollusca > Bivalvia > Mytilida > Mytilidae > Mytilus > Mytilus edulis. The sequence goes on along the minus strand of NC_092353.1, from coordinate 72,119,093 downwards.
AGTGGAGATTTATTTCCCTGAAAGTATCACCAGCCCAGTAGTCAGCACTTTTGTGCTAACATGAATTATCATTGATATTGTTATTTTTTTTATAAATTAACTGTTTACAAAATTTTTAATTTTTGTAATACTCAGGCTTTTCTACATCATGCATAGATTGTCTTATCTGTATTTCGAAAAACTTTTAGGAATTTTGGTTCTCAACATACTCAATGCTCTTCAGCTTCGTACTTTATTTGGCCTTTTTAACTTTTTTTTATTCGAGCGTCAGTGATAAGTCTTTTGTAGACGAAACGCGGGTCTGGCGTATATACCAAATTTAGTCCTGGTATCTATGATGAGTTTACTTGTACTGGTTAAAAAAAGACAGTAACACATGACAAAACTATGTAGTCATTTTTTAAATGAAAAATCACCGTCATACATATTACCCAATTGTCATTCATGTTTTACTTTTTATATTTCATTTCACTTCTGAAAAGCGTTTGCAAGCAAAAAAAAGGTACATAATTTATTCGTAGATATAATTCAGGCAGCAGATCCTGATTCTAAATCGGTAGGCCTCAATCGTGAAAAGGGAAGGGGATTGTAGTTACGACATAAGGAACATATCTGATAGCATCTATGAAACGGTTATCAATACGTTCAACCACCTCGTGATGGCGTCCGTAAAGTTTACGAAGGGATGAGTATATCTTAACCATTTTCAACTCTTGATTTAATAGTTTCCTTGTGAACAGCAATCCACTATAAAGGAAATCATGATAGGAAATGCAAGCCCGGGCATATGGTATCAATTGGGAGATATATACTCCGTATACAGGCGCTGCTAGAATGTTGCTACATAAAAACGGAAAGTTCACAATTGGGAAGCTGAAATCATCTCTTTGGTCGTAAAGGGACGGCTCATATGGCAGATTTTGACATTTCCGTTCAGTTTATTTCGGTAATATGGTATAATCGAATATATAGATAGTAAAATCACCAAAAAACTGAACTTCGCGGAAAATTCTATTAGGAAAGTCCATTATCAAATGGCAGAATCTAAAGCTCAAACACATCAAACGAATGGATAACAACTGTCATTGTCCTGACTTTGTGCAGGTATTTTTTTTAATAAAGAAAATAGTCGATTTAACCTGGTTTTATAGCTAGCTTAATTTCTCATTTGAGTCACTGTCGCATAAAATTCCATTATATTGACAACAATATGTGAACAAGGCAAACAGACATAATTAGTATAAATATTAAAAAGGGTGAACATAAGTCAACATTGTGTTATTATCACCATAAAACAACAAAAAACATTTACAATGGCACAATAACACAATGACGGGGTGTTTAAATACAGAGCAAAGTCATATATAACAAAGAAACACAGAAACGCATATAGTCAAAAGCATATAAAAAATACAAGAATACAAAAATTATCATAGTTTGTCAAAACCATGTTTTTTTCTTAGAATAGTAATATGTCATTCATTTTATCGTCGGTGTTTAAAAAAAAGAAAAAAGGACGTTAAAACGGTTTTTGAAACAGATCGTATAATATAAACAAAATGAGGATGTTAAATTTGATGTATGCCTTTTTGTTCTTCTTCGTTACATTTGTTGTTTTTATAGTGATTAAGATGATAACACAATGTTGACTGATGTACCCCTATTTTTGACATTTTTACCTATTGTGTCTGTTTGTTTTGTTCACGCATCGGTGACAATATAATAGAATTTGATGAGACTGTCATACAAGTGAGAGGTTTAGCTAGCTATAAAACCAGGTTCAATCCACCATTTTCTACATTTGAAAATGCCTGTACCAAGTCAGGAATATGACAGTTCTTGTCCATTCGTTTTTGATGCGTTTTGTTATTTGATTTTGCCATGTGATTATGGACTTTCCGAATTGATTTTCCTCTGAGTTCAGTATTTTTGTGATTTTTATATTTTTTTTTTTTGAAACAAATATTGAATTGATAATTACTTTAACTCAGGTCATGTTATGTTTACATTTTCTGTTTTATTCAATATTGTCTAAGTTGTGTTGTGTGTTAGATCATTGACCTGTAAGCATGGCTAGTTTGTCAAGGTCAATTGATTTTCGTCTGTAATAATCTCCAATACTTTTCACTTATTATTATAATTATTTATTAATTGATAGAAAACGTATTGACAGAATCCCTAAGGATTTATAAGCTGACTAATTCATTTTCAACTAATTGAAAACAAACTATTCTAAAAAATTAGTTTTTTGGTCTTAATTTGTATCAAAATGGCAGTTTTACTTGCTATTATCATAAATCATAAATAAGTAAAGTGGTCTGGTTAATTGGTGGTAATGTATTCAGCAATTCCACGAGGAAACGTTGTTTGATCATGTTGATATTGTTTGACCATTTGATTGTCAACTTACTTTGTGTGAAGGCCGTATCTGAGAACTATATAAGCAGCAGAGGGCAGATAAACAAATTATTTTCTCAAATTCATTCATTGGAGTCACACTGACAAAATGGACCAAACGAAAGAAGCTGAAGACTCAGGTCAAGGGTTATGGAAAGATTTTTCAGAAAGCACCGGATTTCATGGTTTAAACAAAATGACGTTTGACAAGAACTATCCAGGACGTTTAATTCGAAGGTATCAAATTTTTATTTATATACAACAGAATGTTAATTTGATGAATTGTTTTGAACTTAATTGTAAAGTTGTCCCTATATACACCTATTATTATTAAAACAATGCATTTTGAAAGCGCATCATATAACACTACAGGTACTTTAAGGTCTTCCCATGTTAAACAAATATACACAAATTCGTCCATACACGAAATTTCTGAGTTAAAAGTAGACCAAAATAGGTTTAAAAGTAAACAGCATCAAATCAACTATAAAAAAGTTAAGTTTCTAAAAATTTCATCAACTTGGTTAACATGAATTAAAAGATTTTAATGAATAAGTAAACATTTCAATACTTGTTATCTAAGGTAGATATTTTCAAAATTGCTGAAAGCTACTGTTATTTTGTATTTATCAAATATGTTACTAAAAGACATCGGCTTATAACAAAATGTTATATCAAAATGTATTGAAACACGTCAAACTAAAAGACATCGGCTTATAACAAAATGTTATATCAAAATGTATTGAAACACGTCAAACTAAAAGACATCGGCTTATAACAAAATGTTATATCAAAATGTATTGAAACACGTCAAACTAAAAATCAAATCAGACTGAAAGGTATAAATATAACTATAGCAAGTTAACATCAATCAAATACATTACATTACGGTTCCAGGTCTAATTTATAAGCGATCTTTATTGAAGTACCCATTTATAGCAGATAAACATTCTGCTGTTGTCTGTTCCATGGTCGGATTGTTGTTTCTTTGACACATTCCCCTTTCCATTCTCAATATTATTTAACATAATAGATTTTAAAAATGACATTCTCAGTAAATTGTGTGTTTAACAAGGTTCTCATTTAACACCTTAACTACTAGAATATATATATGCAATATAGTTACAGGTTTACTTTCATGCGTAGAAACTATATTATTTTAAAATTAAATACTTTTCAGTCTGGTTTTTTTTTGACGGGGCCAGGTAAGATGGTGTTACATCTAACAATATGCAAAGAATTCCACTTATCCTGATGCTAGGGGTAAACATGTAGTGCTTACGAGTTATTTTTGTTTTGTTGTTGCTCCATGTTGAAGTGCTCAATGTGACTTTCAGATGAAGAACAGCAATACAAGCACTATTTCTTTGCTTTTTGTGTGTTGTCGTTGTTGTGCATCACTTGATTTTATGTCATGTCGGATACTCCATATTCTTTGTTTTCCTATTATTGATTTACGTGTTGTGAATTCATCAATATTCGTTGCTGTCGTGGGTACAGGTGAACCACGAGTACAAATGTTCAACGAATAACAACTTTTAAATAGACTTTATATATAGAGATTGGCAAACCATGAAATCAAATATCCACGAAAATGCAAGTTTTCGGCAATCCATGAAAATAGAATCCACAGTATTGATGTTGCAATAACATTAACGGTACCAATTGTCCTGCACCAGATGCGCATTTCGACAATACATGTCTCTTCAGTGATGCTCGTGGCCAAAATATGTAAAATCAAAAGCTTATATAAAAGATGAAGAGCTATGATCAAAAGCTTTGCATGAGGGAGATAAATTCCTTAATTTATAATAATTTTTAATATTTTGTAACAGCAAATTTAATAACACAAAAATTCCGTATTTTCATGCCAGTACCGGAGTACTGGCTACTGGGCTGGTGAGACCCTCGATGAAATTGTAATAAATGATTGAGGATATACTAGATTTACTATCTTATAAATTGCGAATGGAAATGGGGAATGTGCCAAAGAGACAACATGTTTACATTTATATATAAAGAGAAAGCAATCTTTTTTCTAATGTAAATGTCATGCCTGAATTTAAGGCGATAGGTGTCATGTATAGTTTTTGTTTTTTGAGTAATGTGATGACATTTTTTGTTTTGGTCATAAAGTTATTTTTTATATAAGTGTTATGGTATTTTGGCCATCTTTGTCTAGATATTATGAGATTAGGTACCATCATTTCCATCTAATTTTGAATTTAGAGTATTAAGTTACTAAAATAGACTTATAGAACAATATCCGTATTACAAATTCAAAACCTTAGTTAATCAATCAACTCAATGCATCATTAATGAACATTTAAAATATTTGAAGGCAATAATCTGATGTCACCATACGTCAACAGAATCGAACTTAATAGATGCCAGGATTATAGCTTAATACGACAGAAGCCGCGTTTCGTCTTCTCTCGACTCATCAGTGACGCTCAGATCAAAATAGTTATAAAACAAAACACGTACAAAGTCAATGAGCATTGAGGACTCAAAATTCTAAAAAGTTGTGCCAAATACCGCTAAGGTAATCTATTCCTGGGATAAGATAATCCTAACTAACTTAACTTACTAATACTTTAAAATTTGACCCCATCTTGTTCAATTTAGTTATTTAATGTCAATAATAATGATGGGATCATGAATCTATAGATAAACGTTACATATTTTTTCAGTATAGTCTGGTCAGTGGTATGGTTAGCGAGTGCTGCACTCCTCATCTATATCATTATAACTGAGTTTTTGAACTACTACAGTTATCCTTCGCTTTCCTCTACGTACCTTCGATTTGAACAAAAACTTCAGTTTCCTGTCGTAACAATTTGTACTAGCGATCCCATCGATATGGACACCGTGTCATTGTATTTCGACCAATCTTATGTGGATGAATCGGAGGAAATACCAGTGGTTAGCTATACAGATTTTTATTCTTACGAGACTGCTTACATGTGTGGCTGTGTATGTAGACGATTTAATGCAAATGGAAAATTTGCAACAAGTCGATATGGATTATCGTATGGTTTGCTTTTTGAAACAACATCCACTGAACTTAAGGTATTTGATTGAAAATCGAATTTCTCTTTCTATATTTTTTTTATTGAAGTGTTGACCGAAGCAAATTTTAAATGAGATACAAAAGAAAATGTGCACACGAAATACGCAATTACATCCCTAAAAATTTACTAAAGCCATAAAATTAAGACTTATATCAAGTTATCCGTTAGGTTTTCAATGCATTGTCACGGATATAACGTGCATTCAAATGTATTTAGGTAATTATTATCAAACGATAGTGCAATGAGTGCAACACACAATTTAAGCATTGACATAAATTTATTAACAAATTCATGGTTTATAATATATTTGCACTTTTGTGTAAATTGGCTGTTCAGGAAGTATGTGTGTCTGCACGCGTGTGAACTAATTGAAATAATACCTTGATACGTATTTTAAAAAAAGGAGAAAATGGTGTTTTTTTTTCATTTGTTTAAATATACATAAGCAATAATACAAAAGAAATAAGTAATTATAAAGGTGGTCTGGTTTAATTGCCAATGAAGCAACTAAGTTCACATAAAGGAGATTTAAACAACTATAGGCCACCGTACGCCGTAAAAAATCAACGAAATATATGTACAGTCAATAGATATAGGAAGATGCAGTAAAGTCTGGTATAATGACAAATCTAAAATAAGTTTAAAGAAATATAAGAAATACTGATTTTTGACTAAACAATGTGCCAAAAACAAAAAAGGACAAACAACAATTGATAACTTCTGAATAGCAATCGCTTCACTTTGAACAGGTATATATGCAATTGGGACCTTCACATGTTATCTTTCATGGCAGCATGGTAAACAGTAGATGTTCAGTACTTATGAACTATACTAATATAACACATCTTTCTTCTTATTAACGACGCACGAACTTTCGATATATAAAGAGATTTTTAAAAGTGTAGGCCTGAAAAATATGAACATTAAGTCAATATCAGACTCCTCAGTGACGCTCGAATCCAGAATTGTAGAAGTCAATAAAAATATAAAAACAATTCAAACAAATTGCGCCAAAACTGCTTCTGCACTCTAAGATTTAGATAAAAAAAAATGTGTCTATTGTTTGCACAAATAAATAATCAATTTACAGAAATTAAACCTAACAATGATTTTTTCATGAACTGACATATAGCGGATTACAAAGCAGCTTAGAGAATTTCTTGACATGTCATATAGAAGTTGCATTGACCTTGACCAGTGGTTGTTTAATTCTCATTAAAGGTACCAAGCTTATAATTAGGACGCCATCCACATTAGAAAGCGTGTGAATAAACAAATGCTGAAGCTCAAATCAAATACGAGATATTGTTAGTCAAAATATCAAATATATCAAACACTTTTACAACAACAGATCAATTGTCACTTGATTTGGTGTCCAATGTTCCGCTACTCCTTACAACAACAAAAACATATGTACTTTTTATATATTGTTCCTCAGATTGCTATTCATGATCCTCGAGAGGAACCAAATATGTTGAGAGATGGTAGAACTGTGAGAAATGGTACTAAAACATTTATAGAAATTCACAGGAGAGAGGTCAGTATTTGTTTTGAAAATTTGAATTTAAAAATACATACTTGTTTTCAAGCATTGATCTCTTCACTAGAAAATTAAACTGTAATTTTAATTTTACTATTATCTAAAAATTCTTAACAAAACAAGTTAATAATACATGAACCAACAATACTTTTATAGACATAAAATAACATAAATTTAAGCAAACAATTATACTCTGTGGATTTTAGTCGTAGTTAAGGAAAATACAAAAATGAAGTATTATATTTTTCTGGTATTACTACTATGAATTATTCTACTAGTTCGCGACTGTAATAAATTAATGATAATGAATTTATATTGCTCTCATAATAGTTACATTATTAGGTCATTATCTCACAGTAAATACGCATTCTGATGATCTGTCAAGAGATAGGACATTATCAATATTAAAGTTACGGTTAATCAATCATGATATCGCTGTTCATAAAAGTTGGACCTCAGCAACCGATAAGTTTCAATAATTTAGTTCGTATCACTTCTGTTCTGTTGTAATCTTAATTAAATAGAAAATGAGTTTTCTTTTTGAGTTCTGTGGTTCTCTCCATCACTCCCTCCACTAAAAAACTATGTGCTTACAAGAAATCCCCAAATATGTCGAAATTGTATTTCAACCATAAAACAATCAATCATCAATAATATATAGAAGATGTGGTATGAGTGCCAATAAGACAACTCTACATTCAAGTCAAAATCTATAAAAGTAAACCATATATTACAGATCAACGTATGGTCTTCAACGCTTAACCTTGGCCAACACCGAACACCAAGCTATAAAGAGCCCCAAGAATGACTAGTGTAAAACAATACAAACGGAAAAACGAAGGGTCTAATCTATATAAAAAAAGCAACGAGAAACGAGAAACACGTATGAACTACATCAACAAACGACACATACTGAACATCAGATTCCTGACTTATTATCCATTTTAAGTAGTTGTTATGTAATTTTTTGTATATTTTGTTTTTGTATATTTACAGTATGTATCTTTACCGAGTCCATTCGTAGCATATGGAGATCAGATATGTAGAGACAACACTGATTACAGCTTCATTGATTGTAAACGTAACTGTTATAACGAATTATTAAAAAAGGAGTGTAGTTGCACGATGGATCCTTCTGCAACAGGTACTTGTTTTCTTGAAACTAAATTATGGCCGAAAACAAGAAAATCGAGAAAAAAAAATGAGAAACAATAGATAGAAAAAACAAAATTAAAATTACAACAAAGTTCAACAACCTCATTTTATGAAACCTACATGTATGCACTCAAAGTCCAAACGAGTACCCCAAATCTGAAAGTCTGCACAATTGCGTTGACTTGGGTCATGTTTCATCAAGTTTTTAAAACATTGAAAGTCCCTCAAGAAAGCAAACAGACTTAATTTATGAACAGAATACTAGGATCACACGGAAATTAAAAAATATTTCAACTACTCCAGAGAGATTTTCTCATAGAACAAAACGAATGCAAACGCTAACACAATAATGCATTACACAATAACAAGTTATGGTTACACATAAACAAACAAAAACTAATAAGAACCTTTTTGACAAAACCGAAAATACACAGCGTATACATACAATCAGGTACTCCGGAAGTGTAAGCAGATCCTGCTCCTCATGTGGTTCTAGTTGTGTTGCTTATGTTATCACAAACCCGGTATATAGTCTTAATTCGGAAGGTCGCAATACATCAGTAACTTTACTAGATAATTATCGATATTTAGCGATATACAGTAAAAAATCGATAGTGGAAATGGGGAATATGTCAAAAAGACAACAACCCGACCAAATAACAGACATCAGTCGAAGGCCTCTAATGGGTCTTCAACCCAGCGAAAAAATTCCACACCCAGAATGATCCTCACCTGGCCCCTAAAGCAAAATGACCCAGTTCAGTGAAAATTTCTGTCTCAGTTAACTTCAAAACATATATAAATGAACTAAAATTAAAAAAAAAACATAGAAAACTAACAAAGGCAAGAGTCTCTTACTTGGAATAGGCGCAAAAATGCGGTTGGTTTTAACATGTTTTGTGAGATCTCCACCCTTCTCTTATACATCTTACAAATGTAGAAAGACGATACACATTTCAATACGCCAGTAAAGTAAGTCTAAATGTTTGCCACAATACCAACTTAAGACAAACATTTAAAAAAAAACACTTCGTTCATTGTGAATCGTGACGAATATAGCATATGAACACTACTGAATCAATATACTACCGTATATCAGGTTTGAGTCGTAGAAAAAAGACGCTAAGTATACCAAAAATATACCCAAACAAAATCCTGGAAAAAGTGACAACACCATTGCATCAAAAGACAATGAATAGTGAGCACACCACAACATAGTAGGGACATTTAAATTTGTCTTCGTGTGTTTCGTTTCTTTTTATGGCCTAGCACAATCAATTTTATACTGAAATGTTCGGATAAGGTTAACTATGCGGCAAATTCTCAATATCACACAAATTAGAATTAAAACCATACTGGAATTTATGATTTACAAGATGCAGTTTATTTACTGAACGGACCTTGTCTGTACCATATGTCTAATATTATGTCATAACATAGTGTAAACTGTACGTTCTTTATCATTAGGAAACGTGCCATATTGCGTCGATGATTATTTTACAAACACTTGTGCCGCAGAACTTTATGGTAAGAGTTTAGTTATCAAAAATCTTAAAATCTCAACAATGGGGGTACGGCAGTCAACATTGTGTTACCAGTATAACCGTTATCGCAATAAAAACAAACAAATATGTAACAAAAGAGCATAAATAGGTATAAATCATATTTAAAAAAAAACAACATTCATTTCTTTCTTATTTTACGATTTTTTTCATCTCTGTTAAATCAAGCCATAAAGGATTGAATATTTGATGTACTGGGACCGAATCAATGTATTACAATCAATAGATTTATTTATATCATGCAAATGCATGGCTTAAGAAGTAAGATTGTGATTTAGAATTCAGGCACCATCACTTACGTCTTTGTTCTGTACATCAATTATTTGCAATAGAAAGAAAATTTAGGCTTGATACAACAGTAACGACAAATTCATAATTGTTTTTGTACATATTGAAAATTACAAGTAAATTTGATATTCTGTTGAATTCTGAAACTTAGAGATAGAATATCGAAAATCGAATGAATATCATTGTAAATGATTGTTAGATCTTGACCTATTAAGTGTTGTCGACTAACTTATAAAATACTGTAAAGACTTCCACGAGAGAAGCCTGTTTTACATCATCTGACATGCATGTATTTAGTCTTATAATATTTACATTACAGGGGCAGCGACAGAGTCGTCAACAATATGTGTCTGTCCTCCAGAATGCAAGTTTATGAAATATGACCAAGTATTGTCATCCGTAGCTAACCTGTAAGCATTTAAATTATTTGGGTTTAATCAACCCTATTTTGTCTTGGTATTTTTATTACTTCAGATTATTTTTCATACAAATGCTTGTATTGGCTTTATTAAGATCTTTTTGGGGGTCTTAACTGTAACAAAATTAATTTTCATATACATTGTAACTATAAGCATTTTATCTTTATTTTTTAAATTTAACTATAAAAATGTATATAAAAATGCTAAAACACTCCGAAAAAATTAAACGTTTGCCACTCGCTTAATACATGTCTATTCTGACAGAACTCAATTGAACTTGAACTCAGTCTTCTTTACATGTACCATGTTTATCTAATCCATATAATCAATTTGTTTGGACATTTACACAAAGTTAGTTATGTCAATTCATTGATACTATTCAATTTATCACAAATAGTTTTGACACTGCTTTCAATTTTCAATATTCTTAAGTGTGCCATATAATGTTTTTCAAATTCAATCGTGTATAATTCTTTAAAAAAAACAGTTTGTGCTAAACAAAATTCTTTATGGTCGAAATCAAATCTGCTGCAGAAAAATTGGTAACGTCAATGTTATTAACTAAAACATATTTCAACATGTTGTCGACATGAATGACATATGAAATATTCGAAATAATACAGATTTCTTATCCCAGGCATAGAATACCATAGCCGTATTTGGCACAACTTGTTGAAATTTAGGGTCCTTACTGCTCTTTAACTTTAATTTGTATGGGTTTTTAACTATTTTGACCTGAGCGTCACTGATGAGTCTATGTAGACGAAACGAGCGTCTGGCGTATCAAATTATAAGCTTGGTACCTTTGATAACTATTTAGTTATCTATAAAACCAGATTTAGTGCACCATGTTCTTCATAAGCAATGCCTGTACAAAGTCAGAACTATGACCGTTGTTTTCCATCCGTTTGAAGTACTAAGACTTTTTTTGTTATCGTTTGACAAGGAGCTTCCCAATAGTTCTTTTGCTTGGAGTTCTGAATGTTTGTTTTTCTACTTTTCATCAATGGAACAAAGCATGATTAAAAATAAAGACAATACTTAACATTGTATTGGAAGAAACATACTTTTTTGTCCATGTAAAGATATTCGATTGATTGATTGTTGGTTGCTTAACGTCCAGTGGCAAAGATATTCGAAAAGGTAAAGCTAACAAACATTGAATTGTACACACTTATATCTTTTTGTAATCTCAGTAAAATATAATTTTGTAGACAAGATGGATATGAACGCTATCTGAACATAAAAATATATTTCAAAGACTTGTCAACTACAGTAACTGAACAGGTTCCAAAATATGACGGTCTACCTTCTTTATTAGGTATGTAAAATATTTCCTATCTTTATTACAAATGTTACACAGCGATCGGTTTTATTAAAACTAACAAAAATGATACAGGTGGGTAAGCTAAAAGTCGAATACTGTGGATTCATTAATATTCGTTTGATTCCAATGTTCGTGGTTTTCGTGGGAACATGTGAACCACGCGAATTCCAATGTTTAGCGAATAACATATTTTCAATAGACTGTGTATACAGAAATTGGCAAATCCACGAAACAAATGTCCACGAATATGCAAGTTTTCAGCAATCTACGAAAATTGATAAACACGAAATTAAGTGATTCAACAGTAAGCGTTTTCGGTTCTTCTTTGCTTCGCGACAAGCTCCTTGGAGTAACATATTCAGGTACAATTGGTTGTAAAATTATAGGAGAAAGTGGGTTTCAACCTAAATTTAGTTGATTTCATTTAGTTATCTCCTCATACCTTTATTAATCTTCCATCTCGTTTGGTCTTACTTGCCAGATGTATTTTCATTATCTATTTTTTGTTTTTTTTTAATCACGTATTCGATTACATTTAATTGAAATTCAGAGATTCAATTGAGCAACCCTCTAGACAACTTCATGATTTCAATTTACATATGTCTTCTTTGATTTCACGTCAGTACCTTTTGCCAGATTGAATGGGGTGCACATATCTCGATTTATACGTGACGCTCGTACATGTTCCCGTTATATAGACTTCAAAATCAGGGTTGTGCCCAATAAAAACAAAAATCGTCTTAAACAGATCAAAGTCATTCGGAAGAATTATCAAAATCAAACTTTCTTACGTTGCACGATTATGATACGAATTGGTTCACTAAAACGAAGTGTTTTCGGTCTTAAGTGTCATTATGGTTTAATTAATTTATGCAACTACAAATAAGTTAAACTGTTTCAAAAATTGAAACGAAACATTATATTTAGCTTCAAGGATGCATAGAACATATTCTTCATGTATAAAAATAATTAAATTGTTCATCGAAAGAATTTATTGTTTTACTGATCAGGAATATATTATTTTGTAGCGAACCTTGGAGGACAGATGGGTTTATTTATTGGTGCCAGCATCCTCACTATCACAGAGCTGTTGGAATTTATCATCTTTATTATATGGACTGTTATTCAACGTCGTGTGAACACAAAGAATGCTGTTCAGAATATATCTTAAAGGTCTAAACATCTATCACCCACTTACATTGTACATACTTATTCTTGAATTCTTGAAGTTTATTTTGACACAAGCAAAAAATTATATAAGAATATTACAAATCAGAAAGGGAACTGCAGAACTTTCTAGATTTATCGTTAAAAAGAAAACCCTCGAAATTAAAAGAAAAGAAAAAAATCGACAAAAATAAGAAAATTAAATGAAATAATTTTCTGCGTTTAATTGGGTCAAGATGCGTATTAGTTTCTCCATAGGCCGTAATGATAACGTTTTCTCCTGTTGCTCAGTTCATATCGTTAACTTGGACATGTATGATGGCTCGTTTCGAAGCTGAGACATTTTCACATATGTGGTTAAATTTTCGGGGTACTAAGTGAGATTACTTTTTCTGTAAATTAGCAAACCCCGAGTATCCTTTTTTGATGCAGCTTCTCGTGGTAAAAAATCCCATTTTTAACACAATAAGTTCTTTGAAATTTGAATACTTTGAACACATTAAATAGCTCCATAGTTTGTACACATTTCTTCTGTGTTCCCCTACTTTCTACATTAACACAAATGGTTCAACTCAGTCATTTTTTTTTATCATAGAAATGGGTCAAATATCACTACACAGAGACTTTTTGTTTACACGTGACTTTTGAGTTCCTCATTTTAAGGCGCGTTAGAGATATTGTCCCATTTTGAAATCCATAGTTCTAATTTCTCCAAATATGTTTATGTGATCTTCATCGGTATATCATTCTGAAGAAATCTGTGTATTTTTGTCCATTTTTGAAAAAAAAATAAAGTCGTTTCAGCACTATAAGGCAATGACACTTTTATGGCTATATTCATTTATTTTGAATACAATGTGTATGTATAATTAATTACCTCCAGTATAAAATTCTGATGATAACCTTAAATTACAATACACAGACCCTGTTAAAGCATTCAATAACATTTTCTTGTGTCTAAAAGTGCATTTTGACAGAGAAATTATGCAAAAATGTAGATTTTAAAATAACAAAAACACCAAAATAATTATTCGTACTAGTGGAAATCTGGTATCTAATACTGTAGAAACCACTTTAAACTACTGGGAAAGTCATTCTTATCATATAATTAGAGTGCAATGAAGTGCAAATTTTCAAAACTTGTCCTTTCACATATTTCTATTTGAGAGAAAAAAAGGGTTTTTACATGTATTTCACTGAAAACCTTTTATCAGTGAGAAATCCACATGAGGTATTAAACATGTTAAAGGAAACATTGTGACATCACATGTATTATGGCTACTGCACTGGACATGAACAATGAGAAATAGTTGTATGATAACAAACGAGACAAATATCCAATGTATTTGATGATTCAAATATATAAAATTAAGTGGTGGTTAGCAATTAAAGGCAAGCGTACGGCTTTAAATAATGAAGAAAAAACTCATACCGTATAGTTTGCTATAAAAGGCCCCGACCTTCAAAATGCAAAACATTGCAATAGAAAAAAAATTGCCTAATTCATAACGAATAAATTCACGAAAAAAACAAAAATTGACAAACATGACAGACATAATATAAAATGATATACTTTTATAAATAGTGACTTGAATGGAGAGTTGTCTCATTGGCACTCATACCACATCTTCCCATATAATTATAATGATTGTTTGTATTGTATTGTATGCTTGCATTGTAAATTTATAGTCTATGTTTGTATTTTATTGCATGTGTTTATAAATGTTTTATTGTTTTGAATCTTGGTATATACTTTTGTATTGTATTGTATTTCTATGTTTTAGTTTCTTGTGTACAATTTGGAGTTTATTATGGCGTTCATTTTCACTGAACTTGTATATATATTTGTTTAGGGGCCAGCTGAAGGACGCCTCCGGTTGCGGGAGTTTCTCGCTGCATTGAAAACTTGTTGGCGACCTTCTGTTGTTGTCTGTTTTATGCAGGGTCGGGATATTGTCTCTTTGACACATTCCCCATTTCCATTCTCAATTTTATTGTACTGTTTATTGTTTTGTATGTTTGTACTATTTTGTATGCTGGTATGCTTGTATTGAATTGTATGTTTTAATTGTACTATAGGACAACAAAGGATTTTGTACCTCATCAGTGCATTGTATTGTATAATTTATTGAATTGTGTAATCTAGGGTATCTTTGTTTTGTATTCTAATTCCCTCTTTTCCATATTCATGATAAACTGTACGGATATTGAGAATGGTACTTTTTCGTAATTTGTTATTATTGCTTAAAAGGAGAAAAGTATTTGACGGCACAATTTAAGGATGTTCGATTGTCATGTTTTGGGGATTTTTGTCAGATTTTCGGATTCCTTTTGTTTTATCCATTTGATTAGCTTAAAATAACTTGCGCATTGACCCCCATTTTTCTTTTTATGAATCTTTTATTTGTATGATTATAATCTTATAAAATCATTCTTATTTTTTAATAGTTTTTGAGAACTTTAATTTGACAATAAAAAAAATGGGATAATTTTTATAAATTTCCTGTTTTCAAAACTTTGAATTTTTCGAAAAACTAAGGATTTATTATCCCAGGCATAGCTTACCTTAGCCGTATTTGGCACAACTTTTTGGAATTTTGGATCCTCAATGCTCTTTTTTACTCGTTTGGCTTCATAAATATTTCGATATGAGCGCCACTGATGAGTTTTATAACAATTTATAAAAGTAATCCATTATAGTTCAATGTACGGCCTTCAACATGGAGCATTGGCTCACACCGAACAACAAGCTATAAAGGGCCCCAAAACTACTAGTGTAAAACCATTCAAACGGGAAAACCAACGGTCCAATCTATATAAAAAACGAGAAACAAGAAACACGTATAAATTACATAAACAAACGACAACTACTGTACATCAGATTCCTGACTGAGGGCAGGTGCAAAACATTTGCAGCGGGATTAAACGTTTTAATGGTACCAAACCTTCTCCCTATTTCAATAGCATAACATCACAACATAGAAAAACACACGATAAAATATCAATTGGTAGGCTTCACTCAATCAAAAAACGTAAACTAACACACTATGAACGAATAAATTTATTCATTTAGTAAGGTTTGTATTTTAGTAATAATTATTCACTTATTTCCTTTCACATGTTTCATTCATTTACATATAGATTGACTCATTATCTCAAATTATAACATATTTAAATGCTTCTTTTAAACTTTATATATCAAAAATCTTCCTCCTGCACTGGCATCATCCTTACATCCGATCATTGTTTCAACAAAGTCATTTTTCATGCACATATACCAGTGCGGCCATTTTTTTTCGGGGACAAGATGAATTCTCCATTTGACGTTTTCACGATCTTCTACTGTCCTTCAGAACCTGGCCTTGTTTTTATCGACTGTATCCTACCTTAGTCCGTATCTGTCATGACGACGTACCATTCTATCCATTTCTTTGATTTGATGTAGCAATATGGTTCGTAAAAATGTATGCGCTTAAAAATAAATTGTCGCTGTTCCCCAACATTTTCTTTGCGTCCTTGAAGTACACCATTTTGATCAGATCCCATAGCTACATACCACTGCGGCAATCTTTCAGGACGTGGAGTAAAAGAACCTCCGGTACAATCAAGGAATCTAAGGTCGTCTGATTTGACCGACAGTGTAACCAGTGTCGTAATTACAAGAACAAATGTTCCTCTAGCCATCATAAGTTGCGAAAACACTGAACTAAAAATTTAAAACGTATATTGTGAAGCCTTTTCACCGATTTTTAAATCCAGTATCTGAAAAAAGCTATTCATGTTGTTTAATGTTCATTTTGGGTTATTTACTACTGCATTGAAGTTCAATTACATAGTCATCATCTTCCTGGTAAATTAGAATCCTGACGTATTGTATCTTACCATTGTTTCTTTTCTATCTTATTCTTTATGCTTATATCTCCTTTTATTCATACTTTTACAACACTGAGGTTGTTTGTTCGAATCCCTGCACGGGGCAGGTCCACTCGACTAAAATCTTAATAGACTAGAATGATAAAAAAATTTCTACTGAAGTTCGTTGGTTCTATAAACTAATTTCCACGAAAAAGACATATAGCGTTGAACCACGCGTAAAACAAAAATCGATCACTCGATCATACTAAACACTAAAAGTCACATTTTGTTTGAAGATACCATCAGAACTATCAGTCCCATATACTTCATTTTTGCGCTAAGAACATAAACATGTGGATGCATTTCCGAACCAATTCAAATTATATGTAATGTCAACACACAAATGATTTTGTTAATAGGTTTCTTTGTTTGTGGGATTTTCGGTTATCAAACATGCATGAGATTTATAAATGTATTCTCCTGAAATTGTATTGACAGTTGCCACTGAACAAAAAGCAAACAACAAGTAATCAATCAATACATTTACGGATTTCATGATATGAATTTATTTGTAGACTTACAGGTACTCCGAAACTTATTTTTCAGTGAGGTAATGTAAATTTTTTTTTTGAATAAATAGGTTTAAACGGGATGTTTGTGTGCAAAATTGTGCTATTTTCTCAAGTGATATGAATCCTGGTACATGAATATATAATGAGTTTATTAACAACCACTGCTGCTAGAGATTTTTTCCCGAGGGTACCACCAGCTCAAAATCAGCACTTCTGCGTTGACGTGAGTTATTATTGCTATGGCACGTGGTAGTTCTAAATGAACTGTTCATACATTTTCTACTTCATGAAATGATTTCAAGTAACTTTGCTGTATTTGGCAAACCTTTTAAGGAATTTTTTAGTGTTGATTATGAGATATTTTGTTTGGAGCTTTGAGGACGTCCATTTGGTAGTTTTACAGTCTCAAATTTAATTTATCTGGCGATGCGTAGCAGAGACAGGTAAACGGGTATCTGCGACAGTAAAACTACCGATTGACGTCCGCAAAGCTTCAAATACAATACAGTTATCTCTTTTCTAATGCAAAACAAATTCATAACTAAATTTCAATCATTATATATATATTTCACTGTAATACTTTCATTACAGAAAATTCCGCAAAAATATGTTATCTTCTTTTGTCCCTTAACTAGAAGATGACATAAGTATGCTTCCCGCGTCAAACGTAAACACTGGGCGTTTTCTTGCTTCTTGGCCGCTTCAGAGTGTAATAAAAGGAGGAGGTCCGGTAAGGCCTGATTTCGGCCTCAATTTTCAAGTTCATCTAACGAAAAATTTTAGACGCTTTTTAAACACTTAAGTGTCTATTTCAATTGATTCAATTAGTTTATGGGAAAGATGTTAACTGATTACGTCATTAAAAACGCTCGGATTCAAGCTTAAATATGAAAAATCTATCAAATATGCCAAAAATCGTCAATTTTCAGATGGTTTTTGTCAAAAATGAATGTGGCCGCATCCGTGTTCATCCTCAACCTTTATATATGTTATGTATTATCATAAAATACAACTTACTTTTCAATATAATGGATGAACACGAATGCGGCCACTTTCATTTCAGACGGAAACCGTCTAAAATTTAACTAAAATGATCAAATTGTGAAGATTTCAGTAACTTAGCACGACTTAATGATGCTAGTACTCGATATATATGCATTGTATTGTCAAAAACAGCCCATATTTATGTAGCAGAAGCATTCTACTTTTCAATAAATATCTTAACGATTACATATTCACAATTTTCTAAAACTGCTATATTTTGGGGCCAAAAATGGGTCTTACTGAACCTACTCCTTTGATAATAAGAAGATGTTTAGGTGCAACATGTGAGTTGTTTTGCTTATTATTATAGAAATTATATGTCTATACATTCCGCAATTCAAAATGTCGTCTTCCTTAGTTACGGACAAAAAGATAGATAATTCTATGGTGACTGTTATCCAATCAGAACCAGTGATACAAAATAATTGCATTAGAAATGGTTTTCGACTTGATTTAACTTTCTCTTGTTCAAGAGTCACTAGTTGGTCTTTTGTAGACGAATCGCGTTTCTGGCTTAAAAAAAATCAATTCTTGTATTCTGGGCATATATACACATGATGAATGAGGAGAAACTTGTTTAAATTAAAACATAAACATATGTGTCCCTCTGGAACAGTCGGTATGGACACATGTGTCTCTCCAGCACAGTCGGTGTGGACACAAGTGTCTCTCAGTCAGCAAAAGGGTTAAACATTATATTTCTGTTATGCTTCTATGAGGTGATTAAGAATCATAAGTAATTAGGTAAAACATATCGAACATAACAATTCCTGATTAAATTCGTTTGTAATCTTAATTTCATAGGACGAGGAAAGCGGACTTTTTTTTATTTATGTCATTTAACCCCAAAATATCTTTTTAATAGAATTTATCTTAACACCGGATGGAGATAACTGTATTGTATTTTAAGCTTGGCCTTCGTCAAACTAGATTTTACCGTCGCAAATATCCGCGTCGATAGGTTAACTCAATTTGCAACAGTAAAATCTACGTTTTACGGAGACCAAGTTTAAATATACAATACAGTTATCTACTAAGTATTTACATATTTTATACATAAACGCCAACAAAATTGTACACAACAACACCAATAACAAAATAAAGGAACTATAAATGTAATTATTTATAACTATTCCGAATAACAGATATCCTTCATCAGTATATATGATTGTGATGTTGAATGAATCATATATCACTCTACTTAGATTAAACTATAACAGTCTTGAAATTTATACAATAAAAACGTCAAACCGAACATCAGGTAAGACGCTTGTACAATTCTAAAAGCGTGTTAAACACGACATAGGTTATATGACTAATTACAACAGATAGTTCAAATATATGCTTTAGATAAAAAAAAAATCGATATGAACTAGCACAATTCTAAAGCTTGAACGGTGACGACAGTTATGATGTTACAAAATCGGTTGCGTCACTAAGAAGTCCAAATAAACGGCCCTAGAGTAGTTACAACAGGGTCTGCGTATTTAAACATCGCAAACAAACGACCGTCAAAATATAATAATAAACTTTGACTAAGGTTAACTAGTTGAACGTGGCTTGGTACTTTTACATCCGTCAAAAAATTAAGAAATTTAAATTGGTATATTCAACAGATTTATTTTAGAGATGAGTAAGGTAAAGAAAAAGAAACAGAGTCTGTAATGATAAGTAATATAACCCAAATTTTAAGCACTGCATGGAGTCGAACTACGTCTTTTCATTTATCCAATTTGGTGCCAAAGTTGTAAATTTTCTTATCCAAATTCTTTCCCTAGTGAGTCTATCCTCCCTAGACCAAGCAGAGTCGTGGTTAACGATCGGCAAAATACTCTAAACATTTATTGAGTAAAAGACCTGTACCAGAACGGAATCGATCACTGTAATATATAGTCTGGTATACGGTTCGATCTTCTTTTACGTCCAAATCCTTTATGAACATACTAGTAGATCACGTTGTTGATATGATTCTGGTTTCCCTACTACAATACACTAAAACTTTGTTTATTGTTTATACAAAAAGAAATATTTCAAATCGAAAATCGCACGACATACTCAGTGTTTCACTAAAGAATCTAAAAAAATCGATTTCTTTCAATTCGAAAATGTTTTTGGCGAAATTATGAAAGAAAAGGAAAAAATACAATTATCGGACGTTGGGCAATTTCTGTTAACATCTTAACGTAATAAAAAAAATCCAGTCAATACTGTTGATTTGTGTAATCATTTTTGGTCTCTTCAAAAAGAGATAACGGTTATCTATGTTTGGTCTGTTTAATCTTGACGATGTTGTTAGACTATCAGTTTCATTGGGAATCACTACCACAGTGGCTCAGTAATCTGGTGCTTGCGTGAAAAACGAATAACGTTTTTATAATGTTTAACTTAAACAATCCTTTAAAATTGAACATTGTGTCTCCTAATGCTCGGATTCTCCGTCCCTTGACCATCTCCCGATTGATTACATTAACTTTTTGTGATTTCCATATTTTTACCGCTTGCAGCCCTGCTGAGTCATATTTTGTCAAAATGATAAAATGATGCGGAAACATTGGTTTTGTGGGGCTAAACTATTTTAGTTCTTATTGCATTTTGATTTCTGTCTTTGATAAATCCAGCAATTTCTAATCACACATTTGCCTATGTGAGTATCATTTGACTTTTTAATTTTTACAACTAATTAAGAATAGCTAAGAATTAAGGATGTAGTCAGGTCATGTTAAGGTGTTTTTGTCAGATGTTCGGACTCCTTGGGTTTATCCAACGATACAGGATCTATGTTTTAAAACATATCACGGTGTTTTCTTTTCATAGAAGTTTTCAATATCTCATAAAAAAAGTCATAACTAAATTTACGCAGATTCTAGATTTATCCTTACGATTTGAGACTCAGTTAATGCCAATGCTTAACGTAAGGTACAGTCCAAGTAAGTCTTTTGCCATTTAAGAACAAATCAATTGTCGCAAAAAGGAGTTCCTGAACTAAAGCATCTCTGATTTATAATATCAATTTAAAATACTTTTTTTATTTTCACCTTACTACATCCTTAAAGTAAATAAATAACAGCAATCTTTAATAGCATGATCTAAAGTTAGTTCTTTAAGTTTTGAACGACATTTCTTTTTGATCGACGTTGAATAAGCGACCACATGATAAATATTATGAATTCCAGCAGCTCTGTAATGGTGAGGATACTTGCGCCAAGAAATAATCCCATCTGTCCTCCAAGATTCGCTGCAAAAAGAATTATACTTCTATTCAGTTAGATGGTGAATACCTGCTCAAATAATTTATGATATATAATTATTACATGAGATATATTTTTACTTTGTTTTGACTTCAGCTTGTCATGTTGGTTGTATGTTTGCCATACAATTTTTTTTTTTTTTTAAGATTAAGGTGTTTGATCGCCTCTAAGTATTTTCTTATTATTTGTAAGACATATGCCTTATGGTTTTGGCGAAGACCGAAGTGATCACGATATATGTTAGAAAGACAGGCGTTAACTACATGTAAAGACAATGTGTCCATTGACCTATGGAAAACAGTTCTATAATACCTAATTGTTTCTCTTTGGTCAATCAGAATTATCGTAGATAGTGTGACTGATGTCATTTTGTTATGGGTATTTGACAGGCTGAATAAATTAGATACTGGAAAGTTATCTGGTTTGTTCAATTGTTTACGCCAAATCGGGTCAAACTATACAGTTGTTGAAATGAAAGAGAAGCGATATGGTGTCATAACAACATAAACGGAACTAATTTTACTACACCAGCCACACACTTTGAAATTCATAAAGCAATTTCGCCCACATACACCTGACAAAACCAAAGGCAAATGAATCGCGCTTTTATTGCTGTTTTTCATCTTAAGTCAAATTAAAGCCTTCAACACGGAACAAAATGTAACACCTGACTGTAAGTTCAGTGCAGCCCCTACCTACCGTCGGTTTAAGTGGAATTGTTTTGAAGATGTAGATCACATTGCATTGTGCAATGACGAACAAATATGCGGGTAAATATCATCAAAATATAGACTATGAAGAATAACGAAATCTGGTCCCGTATGCATCAAGCTACTTTAATAAAAAAAATCCTTAGAAATCACTTAAGTAAAGTACTCCTCCCTTTTTACCTAAGTGGTATGCACAAAAAAGGCAAAACTAAGTACAAAAATCGTAGTTGCTCTAAGTCAGGTCCACAAAACAGTGGGATGCATTTAACCACTTATATTGCTAAAAACGGCTGAGACTATATTTAAGTATAAGGTACCTACATAACTACCTTAAAGTTTCAAAAATATATAAAATCAGTCGAAAGTGTGTTCTTTTACCTATCACTTAGTTAAATGATAATTATATCAGTAATATTTTGTTCCTTCATCGCTAAACCACGAGATAACAGAGGGGAGTTATATCATGATCATCCTCAAAACGAAGATAACAGAGGATAGTTATATCATGATCATCATCAAAACCAAGAGATGACAGAGGGTAGTTATATCATGATCATCATCAAAACCAAGAGATGACAGACGGTAGTTATATGATGATCATCCTAAAAACCAAGAGATAACAGAGGGGAGTTATATGATGATCATCCTAAAAACCAAGAGATAGTAGAGGGTAGTTATATGGTGATCATCCTCAAAGCGAAGATAACAGAGGATAGTTATATCATGATCATCATCAAAACCATGAAATGACAGAGGGTAGTTATATCATGATCATCATCAAAACAAAGAGATGACAGAGGGTAATTATATGATGATCATCATCAAAACCAAGAGATGACAGAGGGTAGTTATATGATGATCATCCTAAAAACCAAGAGATAACAGAGGGGAGTTATATGATGATAATCCTAAAAACCAAGTGATAACAGAGGGTAGTTATATGGTGATCATCCTCAAAACGAAGATAACAGGGGATAGTTATATCATGATCATCATCAAAACCAAGAGATGACAGAGGGTAGTTACTAGTATATAATGATCATCCTCAAAACCAAGAGGTTACAGAGGGTAGTTATATCATGATCATCCTAAAATCCAAGAGATAACAGAGGGTAGTTAAATGATGATCATCCTAAAAACCAAGAGATAACAGAGGGTAGTTATATGATGATCATTATCAAAACGAAGAGATAAGAGAGAGTAGTTATATTATGACCATCCTCAAAACCAAGAGATAACAGAGGATAGTTAGTAGTATATGATGATCATCCTCAAAACCAAGAGATAACACAGGGTAGTTATATAATGATCATCCTCAAAACCAAGATATAACAGATTACTTTTAATGGTTTTACAGATTTTATTGGGTTTTTTTTCATTGAGTTATCATATTGCACTTCTTGTATGAATTTACTTGCATGGTCATTTGATACTTTATGATTGTCTAGCTGCTTCAGATGACATCTTGTTTAAAATTAGGTTTTGATTGACAGGTTACCGGAAGTCAAATTCGGGGGGTCGATATGAATTTCGAGGGCTGATATCGATATTGACGCCGGAGGCAAATAATCAAACTTGACTTCCGGCTTTATTGGCCATGCAAAAACGTTCATATTAAAACATACATGCTGATCTGTGTAAGCCAAGGCTATGTGTTGTAGGCCGTACCTTGAACTATAATGGTTTACTTTAATAAATTAATACTTGGATTGAGAGTTGTATCATTGGCACTCATACCACATCTTCTTATATCTATAAACTCATAATAGATACCAGGATTGAAGTTTTATATTTACGCGAGACGCGCGTTTTGTCTACATAGCATCAGTGACTCATCAAATTCCTAAACGTTTTGCCAAAAACAGCTAAGGTTATCTATTCCTGAGGTTAGAAAAGCCTCAGTATTTCAAAAATTCAAAGTTTTGTTAACAGTAAATTTATAATTATGAACATATCAATGATAACTCAAGTCAACACAGCAGTGCTGACTACTTGGCTGTTGCAGTATATATCAATACAAAATTTGTGATAAATCAAAATTACTCCCATTCTAGGCCCTTTTATTTTCCACATAATTAACATTACCAATGATTAACAAGTTCCATGTCGAATCCGATATCGATTCCAATTATAGTATATGTCAATATTATCTGATCCCTGTTACCTAATCTGTACGTCCCGCTATGTTAGACGCACAACCAAAGGGTGTAATCAAGATTTGCTATAAACATGGGTAATAATCACACCTAAACTTTGTCATTATACAGGAAAGAACTATGCACCTTATAATTAGCGTTAATTTATCAAATTACAATAAGAATTCTACAAACCAAGGCTAAAAAAGACGTAGGTTCTCTATATTCAGTCACGGACCCGCGATGTTGCAGGTATTGTCTAGTTTCATACATTTGTTCAGCCATGAACTTTATTTAAACCGCATAGGAACTTTCGAAGTATAACAACCAATGTGTGATGAGCATGTGACACCCTGGGGTTAGTTTCGGATTATTTAAGACGTCAAAAAAGGACAACAAGACTTTACATTAATATTAATTTTTTATCAGTAAATTAAAAGCAAACTAAATATTATAGTTATATATGGTCTAGACCATATGAGTATTTGGACAGTACGCGTACGGTCCAGACCGTATGCGCATACTCGTACGGTCCGACCATACGCATACACGAGTAGACTCATACGGTCTAGTACGAGCTAGACCATACATATTTTTTTACCATATGGGTTAATTTTAGACAGACACTTTAATTAAGTTTTACAAATTAATATTATCACTGTAACAATAAGATGAATAAAGTGAATAAGTGAAATTAAATCAATTTAAAATAAATAATTTTGTATTATTTTTTTTTATCTAAATACTATTTTGGAACTCTCGCCCGGGTAACACTTATTGCAAAAAGGAACGTAAGATATCATCCATTTACATGTTTTGTTTATTACTGTTCCTTTGCATTTGCATCTTGCTAGTTTTGCAGCAGCATACAATGAAATTCCTTTTGTTTTCCAATGTGCAATTTCAACTTAACCAACTTCTTAAAAGCAGGCAGACCGTACCCGTCCAGTCCAACCGTATTCGAGTTTTTAAAAAGTACGCATACGGTCCGATCGTACGCGTACGGTCAACAAAACTCTTATGGTTTGGGACATTAACATATACAAATTCATGTATGTACAATTTGTGGATACCTGTATCTTGATTTGACATAGTACAAGGTCATGTATTTCTCTGACTTTATGACGTCTTTACACTGAATCCATTGAATGTTGGATGTGAACTGATTGATAATTTAGTCTAAGATGCATGATTTTTTTGTTAGTTGTTAGTGGCTTTCAAATAGCTGTCAGTAACTGCGAGTACTCTCAGATCAGTACTTAATGTCTTTTTGTTGTTGGGATACAAGTCAGCGGACACGTTCACTCTGTATTTTTGTTATAGGTATTTCGATTTGTCATTCTGATAAGTTAAGCCTTTTCCCACTGATTCTTATAGTTCGTTCTGATGTTGTATTGTTACACCACTGTTCCAGGTCTGGAGGAAGGTTGGGATCCCTAACTTGTTTAACCTCGCCACATTCTGTATGTATGTCCCAAGTCAGGAGCCTATAATTCAGTGGCTGTCGCTTGTTGATGAGTTACATATTTGTTTTTGGTTCAATTTATGTTCATGAATGAGGCCGTTAGTTTTCTCGTTTAAAATGTTTACGTTTGTCATTTCGGGGCCATTTATAGCTGACTATGCGGTATGGGCTTTGTTCATTTTTTGAAGACTGATGAGTCTTATGTAGACGAAACGCGCGTCTGGCGTATAAAATTATAATCCTGGTACTTTTTTGATAACTATTTACACCACTGGGTCGATGCCACTGCTGGTGGACGTTTCGTCCCCGAGGGTATCACCAGCCCAGTAGTCAGCACTTCGGTGTTGACATGAATATCAATTATATGGTCATTTTTATAAATTTTCTGTTTACAAAACTTTGAATTTTTCGAAATACTAAGGATTTTCTTACCCCAGGAGTAGATTACCTTAGCCGTATTTGGCACAACTTTTTGGAATTTTGGATCCTTAATGCTCTTCAACTTTGTATTTATTTGGCTTTTTAACTATTTTGATAAGAGCGTCACTGATGAGTCTTATGTAGACGAAACGCGCGTCTGGCGTATAAAATTATAATCCTGGTACTTTTTTGATAACTATTTACACCACTGGGTCGATGCCACTGCTGGTGGACGTTTCGTCCCCGAGGGTATCACCAGCCCAGTAGTCAGCACTTCGGTGTTGACATGAATATCAATTATATGGTCATTTTTATAAATTTTCTGTTTACAAAACTTTGAATTTTTCGAAATACTAAGGATTTTCTTACCCCAGGAGTAGATTACCTTAGCCGTATTTGGCACAACTTTTTGGAATTTTGGATCCTTAATGCTCTTCAACTTTGTATTTATTTGGCTTTTTAACTATTTTGATAAGAGCGTCACTGATGAGTCTTATGTAGACGAAACGCGCGTCTGGCGTATAAAATTATAATCCTGGTACTTTTTTGATAACTATTTACACCACTGGGTCGATGCCACTGCTGGTGGACGTTTCGTCCCCGAGGGTATCACCAGCCCAGTAGTCAGCACTTCGGTGTTGACATGAATATCAATTATATGGTCATTTTTATAAATTTTCTGTTTACAAAACTTTGAATTTTTCGAAATACTAAGGATTTTCTTACCCCAGGAGTAGATTACCTTAGCCGTATTTGGCACAACTTTTTGGAATTTTGGATCCTTAATGCTCTTCAACTTTGTATTTATTTGGCTTTTTAACTATTTTGATAAGAGCGTCACTGATGAGTCTTATGTAGACGAAACGCGCGTCTGGCGTATAAAATTATAATCCTGGTACTTTTTTGATAACTATTATATTTACAGTCATGTTGGATGGTTAACATTACCGTCCAATAAAGCCAACCAATCTGTCAAAATGAAACGAGAAAATGTCTTTACCTAATAATGACGTAAGACCGTCGTATTTAGGAACCTGCTCGGTAACTGTTGTTTTAAAATCTTTCAGAAATATCCGAATAAACATATTGGGAACATCGTCGCCATAACTACAAAATAAAAGATTTTTTTTTAGATTGTAAAATTTTGTTGTAGGTGAATTTTTATAGTCTTAACCAATATCTTTACTATGCAAAAAAAATAATTAAAGAGAGTTCAAGTCTTTTCTGCAAATCCGACATAACGTATAAAATAAAGCATGGTTTTAATTGTATATCCAACAAAGCTTTAGTTAGGCATGCTTGTGTTCATGATTATCGAACCATTAATTTGGGCCCTTCTTTGAAACTTGTAGAAACCTTTCACATAGCTAAGCTTAAAAGTGATATGTATATACTTTGTGAACAGTAAAACATTGTTAAATGTGGATAAAGAAAAACAAGCTGATCGTATTGTCATCTTGATGCATGTTGTATAATCAAAGGCTGAAGGTATACCAAATGTATATTCGAGAGAAAACCCAAGTTAAAGATTTTGTCAAATAGAAATTTTTTCTATTTTATGATTTTGTTTCATGTACGTTTTTATTAGATATGTATTAATGCAGAATTCATTATATTTTTATAAGAAATCACAGCCTTCTCATCCATTTTCACAGTCCACTTTTTTTTAAATTTTAATCCAAAGGACTCAAATTACTACCTAACTAATTGTAATGCTTACTTCGACGTTCTTGATGATACTATCACGTCATACGTAATGACCTTGCATTGTGGCGGACATGCTGCTAAACATATTGCTGACGACTCCTTTGTTACTACTGTGAAATAAGCGGGAAATTATTAAATAAATTGTATGTCCTCCGCTCATATATTAATTCAATATCTGTATTTTTAAATTCATGCATTTTGTCACAACTCGGCCAGATGGAGAGAAGTAGAGTACAGGTTTTTTAACATGGTATCTATTAGCTTCGGATAGGACAAAAATAAGAAATGCCGTTGGTTTGTTTCTTTTTTTATTTCAAATCATTTTATAAAAGCGAAATATAGAAATAGTATTTCGCTTATTTTAGCCTTTTGTTAGCTAATATGCGTGTGTTTCTTTGTCTATTGTGTTCTCCTATTTATTTATCTTGTAGTCCTGTAATGTTGTGTTGTCATTTTAATGTTATATTTCACATGGCCATAAAAGAGGGAGGTTTGGCATGCCACAAAACCAGGTTCAACCCACCATTTTTGCCTTTAAAAATGTCCTGTACCAAGTCAGGAATATGGCCATTTTTATATTATAGTTCGTCTCTGTGTGTGTTACATTTTAACGTTGTGTTTCCGTTGTGTCGTTTGTTTTCTCTTATTTTTGAGTGTGAATTCACATTACTATAAGACGTGTCACGGTACTTATCTATCCCAAATTCATGTATTTGGTTTTGATGTTATATTTGTTATTCTCATAGGATTTTGTCTAATGCTTACTCCGTTTCTGTGTATGTTATATTTTAATGTTGTGTCGTTGTTCTCCTCTTATCTTGAATGCGTTTCTCTCAGTTTTAGTTTGTTACCCCGATTTTGTTTTTTGTCCATGGATTTATGAGTTTTGAACAGCGGTATACTACTGTTGCCTTTATATAAACCATTCAGTTTTTGTTGGTGGATTTGCAAAATTAAAACTATCAAGGACTTAAGGAATTCAGAGACTAATGATGTTTTATTCTGGAATAAAATTCACTAGAAGCTTATTGATTTATTGATAGGAAAATAAAACAGAGAATCCCTACAAATGTCGTTTAAAATGTTTGAATTCTAAGATCTTTCAAGAACCGTTATTTATCAATGCCACACATTAAAGTTATTAAAAAGTAAAATCACTAAAATACCCAACCCTTAGTAGAATTTAAACGGAGAGTCCCTTAACAATTGACAAAATTAAAAGCTTACACACATCAAACTAATGGAAAACAACTGTCATATACCTGATTTGGTATAGACATTTCCTTATGTAGAAAAAAATGATGGAAAAACTTGGTTTTGAAGTTAGCTAAACCTCTTACTGGTATGATAGCCGCATAAAGTCCCATTATTTTGACAATAATATGTGAACAAAACAAAGAAACAAAGTCACATAATAGTTAAAGTATCAAACATTTGGGGTAAAGCATGTCAAAAAGAAGGATACAGCAGCACCTTCAGACTATGAACTTAATTAACTAAATAAATAAAACATAAAAAAACTTATTGAACGTTATTAAATTCTATAAATTACACCTCCACCAAATATAAGAACCCGTCTTTATCACCTCAAACTTCTATCTTGAAATATAACCTTCAAACAATCCATCGCTTTATTCTTGAATTAAAAGGCAAACAAATGATCGAAAAAACATTATTTTGAAAATTGAGACAAATCTAATCATTTCTTTAAATGAAGTTTTATTATTCTTGTTACTTGTAAAGACCTAGCTTTGATTTAAAAACGTTAAAAAGTAACCTTTATATATATGCCGAAGTTTATTGTTTAGAAGTATTATTTGCGAATAAAAAGTTTAAACGTTTAAAAACAATTTCTCTCATGGTTGTGACCTGTTATCTATTTCTTACATGGAGAGACATTTCTCGTATCACACTGCACCAAGTGTGATGCGAAAAAGTCATAAGAAAATCTGAGTTAATCTGATTGACTTATTTAGCATCATAAAACGGTATTACAGCATTACATTGGCTATTCGTTAGGTCAGTTATGACTTTCAAAGGTTACGACGATGTCTATTTCGTCCATGGCAACGGACAAATGTGCTTTCTTTTATAATATAAAAAGCACTTCAATTTCACCGGAAAATCGTTTATTGTATAATTGTATTACGTTCTGAAGCGTACAAAAAATATTCAAATGTCTGATGTTTAAGTTTAACACCGGAAAAGGACATATGATATCATACTGCAATGTGCAAAAGACTAGATAAATGATTTTCGGAATTTTTAATTAAACCCAATGTGTTGACCATCAGAAAAATAGGTTTAACAACTTGTGAGAATGGGATATCGCTTGATATCAACTCTCGTTATTTAGTTTGAATAGTAATAATATACTCGACAAAGGCTCGTTTATTGTTATTTTAAAACTAAATAACTCAATATGATATCAAGCTATATCCCATTCTCACTCGTTATGAAACCTATATTAAAGATATGTTGTTTTTTTCTCCTTCGTATTTCTTATTTTAGCATCTCGTTTGCATTATCATTTTAGTTTCTTCCAATTGTGCAACATGCTTGCAAATCCCCATTTAAATTATAAATATGTCAATTTTATTTTTATTTACGATGTACTTATTGTCTTTAATGATTTAACACTTACAATTATCCGAACATGCTTTGTCCGCTGGAGTATCGACGCAATGTGTTCCATTCTCTAATACAAAATATTCAGTAAACATTGACATCAAGTTAAAATTAGTCTGCTCATATCGCAGTGTCATGCAAAATATGGTACGACATAAGGTTAAGGACAAGGTAAGCCCAGTAAAAGAAATATATTTTAGTCCTTTCATTAAATAGTGATTATGCATTATTTTGTAAATCCAAATTCATATTTTTTTTAATTATAAAACAAAGCCTACTGTCGTTTCTCTTGCCATTCTAACACATTAAAAATGATTAACACTCAAACGTTAACCAGTTTCAAAATGATTTAAGATCTAAGTAAATTTCAAAAGTCTATTAGTGTTTGCAATTTAATGTAATTTATTTGCTGGATGCCATTAATTCTATAAATAATGCTATATCTGTATTGATTTTCCTAAACATTATTTCGTATATAATCGTAATTGGTCCTGTTAAAAAGAACAGAGGATCATATATACATTTGCCGGATAGTGAATACCTTCTACAGGAGTTGATTTTTTTCGACGTTAAAGTAATTAGTATTGTCTTTTGTTTACATTTGTTTTGTTTTTGCTTTTATTTTATTTTTTTGGGGGAGGGGGCATTTTTGATACTTTCCCTGTACTGTAGATTATTCTCCGAGGCTATCACCAGCCCAGTAGTCAGCACGTCTGTGTTGACTTGAATTATCATTGATGTTCATATTTATAAACTGACTGTTGACAAATCTTAGAAGGGTTTAAATACTAAGTCTTCACTACCTCAGGAATAGATTACCTTAGCTGTAATTGGCAAAACTTTAAGGAGTTGTTGGTCCTAATTGCTATGCTCTTCGACCTCGTACTTCATTTGGGTTTTTTAATAATTTTTGATACGAGCGTTGCTGATGAGTCTTTTGTAGACAACATTTCAATCCTGGTAGCTGTGATGAGTTTATTAACAAGTGTGTTCCTAATCCAGAATTGTCGTCATTGTGTTACTTTTTGTTGTTTGATATTGTTCTTTAATGTTTAAAATTTTCGAATTAATTTATTTTCTGTTCCCACAAGTACTTTCGAATATAGTTTCGTTGATCTAGTGTGTCAATACATCATGCTTATCATCATCTTTTTCTATTGTTGTTTTTCTAATTAATATTTACAATATGTTTCTTATTCAAAAAATTCTCTTAAAATGGTAGACAAAAATACCTGAACGGTTCATCGTACAACCGCACTGTTTTTTCAATAATTCATTCCAACATTTACGATTACATTCAAAATAGTCGTAGTTTTCTTGACACATCGTCCCATCCGATATGAATGGACTTGGTAAAGCTATATCCTATAAAACAAAAAGCAACAATATATGATTTGGTATTGATTTCCTTTACACCATACAATACAACACAACATAGGTAAATATCGGTGTATTTTGTATCGGTGAAGTAACAAAATAACATCACTACTTTTTACCTGAGTCATGTAGTTCGAGCTTTATATCTATAATACTAAAATAACGAGGTCTAATTTGTCAGCCGTCATGGGGTAAAAACGACAAATCAAAGAATTTATATATAGCTAATAAAGGACAATGGTGCAGATTAAAGATTACACCACTCGAGACCCTTTTGTTTTCCATATAATTAATATTGCCAATAATTAACAAGTTCCGGATCGAATCCGATACCGATATCAATAGTATATTCACCTATTACCTTATCTGTACGTTCCGCATCTGACAGGCTCACCACTAAACGGTGTATTTAGCGTATAGGTACAGTTTTTTATTTGTTAGCAAGCATGACGTAAAAAAGCGAATCAAATAATTCAACTTTATAACTAATAAAGGACAATGCTGTTGATTAAAAAATACTCCAATAATTGATAAGTTCCAGGTCGACGGGTTCAAACAGAAAGATTTGAAAGCAGAAAAAACTGTGTATCTTATAATCGGCAAGACTTTATCAGATGACATTACCAATACATATGTGTGTACTAAAATAAAGCTTACGCATAGTTTTATACTTTGATTCAGTCACGGACCCGCGATATCACGGGTGTGTTCTAGTATTGTTATATGAAAACGAAATCAAACTTTTCGTATTCCTACGAAGACATGTTATACCATATAGATATCTATAATATTACAAGAACTAATTTGCTGATTTAAAACAGGTAAACCCGTGACTGAAACTTAAAAAGATATTGTTTCGATTGTTCATGTTCTTTTCGCATTTGCATATTACCTCTTATTGGTATCAACTCTACTCTTTTCGCAATTATTTGCAATTGCATTTTATATGCACTTTTGAATTGTCCAAAGAGTTGAATATACCTGAACTTTGTGACGTAACAAGTATTCATACTAGGTACTTTGATGCAAAGACGTAACCAATTATGTATAATCATTCTGTAGTCTGCAAATTTCATACGTCGATATCCTTTTGTTTTCCGTATATTATTCTCCAACTTATATTTAAACAGGTCGAGAACTCTAGATTTCTTTACGTCTGAATATATTTGCATAGTAATTTCCCAAACACAAGGCCAATACGGCCTTGAAAAACTGACCAATTGACTCAACGAGCTACAATGCATTGTGGGCTACTACGAGTTTACTACAACCGGAAAACACGTGGAATTAGTGGAAGAAGTGTCAACTAATATAGTGTCTTGGATTCTCAAAATATATGTTTTTGTTCTGCGAATGTGATTATTGTTAAATATATAACATAATCTTCAATTTGCATGCTCAGATTAAAAAAGGATTGTTTACGGGCTTCACTATTCGACTTTCTTTTTCGCCTTGTTAAAGTTGTTTAACAGGTTTTTTCCATTGTTATGCATTGTACCTGTGCAATAATTTTACTACCTTAAACAGTGAAATTTCAGATGAAATGACCACTGTCCACTATGAAATTTTTGAGCTCTTTTAAGGTAGCACAATACAAAGATTTTATAACTCCAACTCCCAAGTTTTAAAATGCTGTAACTTTCTTAATAATGCTTGAAAATTTATAAAAGTGGTAGTTTTGGATAGCTAACAGATTACTCCTTCAAATAAATGCAATGTTAGTATTATGCAACAATTATGTAACCAATTATAATGTTAACTGTGTCTAAAATATTTTTCACCAAATTTCCACTTTCAAATGAAATTAGCTTCTGGATAGGTATCCCTAGAGGGTTGATTTTATTACATGTTGTTCCTATGGCCATGATCTACAAAAGGGTGTCTCAGATTTCAGATAGAATGTATAGAACAAATTTTACACCTAATTAAACATTATCTTCTTTTATGTGGTTATGATGTTTACACTAATTAGAGATTTATGAGAGAATGGAATACAATAGAGACAATCTGAGACACCCTTTTGAAGCCCATGATGTGTTGATTAAGATTTCGTTAAAATTTTCTGTATAGTTAAAGAGATGATAGAGCTAAATTCATTCAAGTGAACTTACCCAGATTTTGCCACTAATTACATAATAATTGATTACATAATGATTGCATAATAAAAATATTGCATTCATTTAAAAGATTAATCTTTTATCTATCTATATATACCTCCTTTATTATTTTCTATGCATTCATAAGAAAGTTGCAGCATTTCAAAGGTTAGTGATTGGAAGTAAAAAAATCTTTGTATTGTGCTACCTTAAACCTGTATAATGTCATTCCAAACTCATTTCTGCCTAGAAAAACACGAAAACTTTCATTGAAACACTTCTTTCTGTACTGGATGTGTAAAATTGTTTTGAAATTTTTGAAAGTAAGAACATCATAATATTCAGAATGCTAAAAATAAGTGTTATGAAAGCGGCAGGGCGGATCCAGCCATTTTAAAAAGGGGGGTCCTAACCCAGGACAAAAAGGGGGTGGGGCTTCCAACTACATGTCCCCATTCAAATGCATTGATCGTTCAAAAAAAGGGCGGTCCAACCCCCGGAACACACCCTTGGATCCGCCACTGAGCGGGTACGGTATATAGCTTAATACATTTTGTATAGCTTCATCCATCTATAAAGTCCGTTTGTTGCTAATTTTATCACAAAATATACCTCAGAGGTTTTTTTATCGTTCGGCTGCTGTCATGTTGACGTATGTGAAATATCTCAAATATTTATAGCCTCTGGATCACAGTAGGTGACATATTACATATTATTTTTATTCTAAAATGTGCTTTGTATGTAGAAATAAGAAGATATGAGGTATGAGTGCCAAATGAGACATCTTTCAAAAAAAGACATAATCTAGTAAAGTAAGCAGTCATAGATTCAATGCCGAAAAGTACGCTATAAATGACCCAAAAATTACTTGAATGTGTAAAACAATCCAAACCAAAAAGAACAAAAAAAAACAACGGCCCAATATAATATATATAAGGAGAAGAAATCTGTCTAATAAATACAGTATATAGGTTTGTATATATAGGAGCCTGTATTTCAGTGGTTGTCGTTTGTTTTTGTGTTACATATTCGTCTTTCGTTAATTTTTTGTCATATAATTAAGGCCGTTAGTTTTCTCGTTTGAATTATTTTACATTGTCATATCGGGGTCTTTTATAGCTGACTATGTGGTATGGGCTTTGCTCATTGTTGAAGGCCGTACGGTGACCTATAAATGTTAATTTCTGTGTCATTTTGGTCTCTTGTGGACAGTTGTCCCATTGGCAATCATACCACATCTTCTTTTTTATATTAGATCCAACGCTGCAATTTTCACAAAACATATCAAATTTTCCACCTCGTCGCACATACATATGGATAACATCATTACAGCTTATTTCCTAATGCTTGTAGAGCAAAACTTTGGTTAGCTTGCTTGCTTTGTTTGTATATTGTACAATCATATTAGGATAACAACCAATTAAATTCAAATATAAAATATACAAGTTAAACTATGCCTATATATATTGTTTAAAGATGTCAATCTTATTTTCAACGCTTGAATAAACAACTATACACACAAAGCAAGCAAGCCAACCAAAGTTTTACTTAGCAAGCATTAGGAAATCAGCTGTAATGATTTTATTCAGTTCGGCAAATGTCCGAACCCGTTAAAAAACGAAAACAAAATGAAACTAGTTGCTGACTTCACTACCTTCAAAACAAAGGAAACAGTTTGGAAGTCTCATTAACTGAAATGTGACAAAAATAAATACATTTGTACTTATAGATTTTGTTAACACTGCCATGTATGTAAATATTTCTTCGCCTTTTTTACGAACACAAAATTCAAGGATAACACATTTGCCTTTAATTATCAATACGGAAATTGCTGTACTCGTGAATATTAGCACCGGCTGTTATCGACGGCTTACTTTACACTAGTAAGTTTGTCTCATGGGTAATTATGTTTTTCGCTGTTGTTTCGTTGCTGTCTGGTGGACGAATACATGAAATCTCCGTGCCATCATCAAACATATTAATGGCTATATATTCAAACCCTTTTTTCTTCGCATAGAAACAACTCTTCGTTAATCTTAGCATGGAAGGAATAATTTGTATCACGAACTATAAATGAGGATACACAAAATGAAAAACTAAGCGAAATTGTGAATCCCACATTGCACGAAAAAATGTGTTGTATTTCAGTAAATAACACGTGTTCTCGGTTGATAGTAAACACGTAGTAGTCCATCATGCATTGTTACTCATTGAATGGATTGGTCAAAAACCTAGGTAAAAAAAATTGTGTCACATGTAAATAAACAATTACATGTGCGAGAACATAAGTATGCTAATTTATGCATTTCCATATAAGGTAGTGGTCCCGACCTGTTAAACCATTCGAATGTTATAAGAATTGTCTTTTCTTTACCAATCCTTTTGAAATTGAAACATGGGAGATATTGAACAATAAAAAATAACATTTAACACAGGGCTGTCATTTAATTAGAAGCTTTCAACTACCTCACTATATTTGGAGAGCGCGCGTCTGACGTATATACAAAATTTAGTACTGGTATCTATGTTGAGTTATTTACTTCATGCATAAACCATAAATAAAAGAAGACAACAAAATACTTTTTCTGATAAAAATACTTAAATTTAATCTGATTAATCTAATTAAGCAAATGAGCCAATTGAAATTCCTCATACACTAATTTCTTTTTTTGGGAAGGTTTATCTTAATGACAAGTTGAATGAAAAAAATTATTATATGGTTTTTTTCCAGAATTTAGTAAGCCATTTAATGATTATGAATTACCATAGACGCGATAATATTTGAATTGCGAATTGATCAAAATATATCAGAATGAAGCTCTGCTTCCAAACAAAATAGTGTTTTGATATAAATGTAAATAAAAAAACGTACCTCTCTCCTGTGCACTTCTATATATGTATCAGTGTCTTGTCCAACAGTGATACTTTCAGAATACATGTCTGGCTCCTCTCGAGGAGTATGAACAGCAATCTAATAAATATTAAAGATAAAATGCATAAACATTAGGTGCATTTTGTTTCTTCATACAAGATTATTATCAAAGATAGTACATTACAAATTGTGTCCACATGCCAAATTAACACGAAAGTACGAATTCAGAGAACTTGCAGGTACTGAAAGCTAATTAATAGCCAAAAACAGTTAATAATAAAGTGCATGCATCAGATACTAAAAACAATGTTCCTTTTGGACATTTAGTTTCCCCAAGTATTCAAATGTTAATACATCCTAGACTTTTACATATTTTGGTTTGACGTTTTCTGTGAAGACAAATCCAGGAAAGCGCTCCAATTGCACTGAATTTATAAGTGTTTCGATCCTTTTAACTAGAAAACTAGCAAATTTTTGCTTTGTTCTATTAGTACTCGTTCTGATAATAGCTTCTTTCAGTGGAATCACGCGAGAAAATGATATTGGTATGGACTTACTTAATTGACATTGCCCAAGACACTATCAATGAACAGTTTGACTATGGTCTTTGAACTCGAGAAAGTTCCTCGGCTACAACTCATCTCAGGACTTTCGTCCTTTGATCAAATTGTAGCCTTGAAACTTTGTTTTGTTTTCAAAGCCATAGTTAAGATAGGTTTTGGTAAATAGATGCAATTTCAATGTTTTTCAGAGAACAGTTTTCTACAAATAAAAAGGAAAGAGTTTAATAGTTATCAAAGGTACCAGAATTATAATTTAGTACGCCAGACTCGCGTTTCGTCTACATAAAGACTCATCAGTGACGCTCATACCAAAAAAGTTAAAGGGCATTAATTATAAGACTGTTTATAATATCAAATTGCAATAAATCTGTTTCCAAGTCTATGTTTAATTATGTGAACGCTGTTTATAAAAGAGGAAATAGTATAATAACTCATGAACTGTGGGTAAAATTTATCTTGCATTATCTCGTTGTTGTGGCACACACTCATTTCCTTGTAATACCTGTATCTCCTTGGCTCTCGTTTCGATTTGCAGATTAGATCGTTTTCCATGCTGACGTGTTAACATCTTGCCATTTGCGTTAAATCTCCTACTAGTACATTCACCAATATCAACCATACCGTAAGTAGTGAAATCTGTATATTCAACAACAGGTACATCCGAGATATTTACTGAACCACCGTCGAAAGAAAAAGAAGTGAAAGACAAATCTAATGTATCTCCTTCACAAACTGACAATGTCACAACAGGAAATTGAGCTTCTTGATCCAGTCGGATGTACGTGGTAGAAATCCATGGGTAGCTATAATAGTTAATTAACTCAGTTGTAATGATATAGATGAGGACTGCTGCACTTGCCAGCCATACTACTGCCCAGCATACACTGTAAAATGTGATGATACAATTAAGACAAGAACATGTAATTCATCTTATGATCGCTATTAAAACTTCAGAATTGAATATTATATATGTGATTATATTTTACAAAGGTAAAATAAATACAGCAAATACGGTTGACTATTTTAAGATTTACATGTGTTCCATATGTGAACCAACAAACACATTTGTCAAGAGTATAGAAAGCTGCCGGAAAAGGAATATCCTAACATTAAATCAATTCGCAAGAGGGTTCATAAGTTTACTTGTGATTTATACTCGTAAATAAGATTTAAACATACGACATTATATAAATCATACATAGCTGAGAGGGTGAAAGAGTAGATTTTTACTCCGAAAAAATATATCAAAGGTTGAAAATGTCTTTTCGGGGGAAAACAATTAATCTGCTTTATCACAGATATGTGTTATTTAAATTATCATAATGAACGTGCTCTTTTTACTGTCTATTGAATTGCATATTCAATTACTAAGACATGACAACAATCTGTATTTAATCAAGCGCACAAGTGATCAAACGTCTTCTAACAGGGTGGTAGATAATCTGCCATTTCATAGCGTAATAAGCTCTCTCGTATAAACCTATCAAAATTAAGAATTTTGACATGCAATATTTGAATGTGAATATACCGACTGAATCTCGATCGGAGAGAGACGGATGTTTCAATTGTTTGTTTTTATTTGTATTTCTAATATTCATACTGACAGCAGTGTAAAACGTCGTTAAAACGGAATATAAGCGAGATGTTTCAGGCATATCAACCATTCTTCCTATTTCATTTTAAAACTGACAACAGTAAATATCAGTAAATGTATTATTCACTAGCAACCCGAATTTAGCTTGAATGGACAAAAAAGTGTTAAAGCTATTTAATTATTTATCAAAGGTACCAGGATTATAATAAGTATGCTAGACGCGCGTTTCGTCTACATAAGACTCATCAGTGACGCTCATATCAAAATATTTATAAAGCCAAACAAGTACAAAGTTGACGAGCATTGAGGATCCAAAATTCCAATAAGTTGTGTCAAATACGGCTAAGTTAATCTATGCCTGGGACTAGAAAATCCTTAGTTTTTCAAAAATTCAAAGTTTGGTAAACAGGAAATTTATAAAAATGACCACATTATTGATATTCATGTCAACACCGAAGTGTTGACTACTGGACTGGTGATACCCTCGGGGACGAAACGTCCACCAGCAGTGACATGGACCCAGTGGTGTAAATAGTTATCAAAGGTACCAGGATTATAATCTAGTACGCCAGACGCGTAAAATGAGATTAATCGTCATTTGATAAAGATTGACAAAAATTAAAAATTATATTTAATTCATTTCAATTCATATCAATTCATTTTAACGCCAGTCAAATAGATTTCTCTGCGGTCAATCAATTGAAATCAAGATGATGGTAAGATGCGTCAAACTAATAGGTCACATCCCCGTTAAACTATTTCAAACAGGCATTAATTCGTTTTAAACATTGATGAGACCCGAGCTTTCTACAGGTATATCACTCAAGCAAAACGACTCGATGTATCTATCGTTTTTTTTCTTTCAA
Source organism: Mytilus edulis (assembly GCF_963676685.1). Lineage (NCBI taxonomy): Eukaryota > Metazoa > Mollusca > Bivalvia > Mytilida > Mytilidae > Mytilus > Mytilus edulis. The sequence goes on along the minus strand of NC_092353.1, from coordinate 72,079,012 downwards.
ACTTAAGTGCAATAAAATTAAGAAAGGAAATGGGTAATGTGTCAAAGCGACAACAACCCGACCATAGAGCAAACAACAGCCGAAGGCCACCAATTGGTCTTCAATGTAGCGAGAAACTCCCGCACCCGTAGGTGTCCTTCAGCTGGCCCCTTATAAAATATGTATACTAGTACAGTGATAATGGACGTCATACTACTCTCCGAATTATACACAAGAAACTAAAATAAAAAATCAAACAAGACTAACAAAGGCCAGAGGCTCCTGACTTGGGACGGGGTTAAACATGTTTATGAGATCTCAACCCTCCCCCTATACATCTAGCCAATGTAGAAAAGTAAATGCATAACAATACGCACATTAAAATTCAGTTGAAGAGAAGTCCGAGTCCGATCTCAGAAGATGTAGCAAAAGTAAATAAATAAAATGACCATTATACATAAATAACAACAGACTACTAGCAGTTAACTGACATGCTAGCTCCAGACCTCAATTAAACTGATTGAAAGATTATGTCTTCATCATATAAATATCAGGCATAATTTCTCCCGTTAGGGGTTTAGTATCATACTATCATAAAATATATGAGAAGAACACAACCCGTGTCATGCCAACAACATCTTTTTTTTTAAATAAATGTGTTTAGTTCCGATGCCAAGACCCTATACGTGAATCAATACAAAAGCCAAAATATGCAATCTTTAATGAACTGACAACAGTATCGTAACTATATCCCTTCTTAATAAGTCTGTTTAAAGGTTTTGTAAGCTTTTGAGGTGAATACTGACATTTTTGTGCGTATAGTCTTAGTAAAGTCACATGCGTCACAATTTATAAATCTTTATCGCACATATATATGCGTTTAAAAAGTGGTCAAGTGCTATGAAAACTCGTAGCATGTATGTAACGTGTTGTCCCTTGCAAGTATTTACGAGTACAATACTATATAGAAAAACAGAAAAAAGAAAAAGGTAATTATACAGGAATACATAAAGTTTCGTAAATAGTTGCCAGGGACCACATATATATGTGCGATAAAGATCTAGTGCATTTGAGCAAATTAAAATTGCGTTATACATCTAACAGATTCAACAGATTCAACAGATTCACAAGTTTTGCATTTTTAAACCGCGCGTATATAAATATTTTAATGTTTTTTTATTTAAATTCCTTATATATGTACATGTCACGTATATTATTCATTCGTTTGTTTAAATTGTGAAGCATGTGACTTTACTAAGACTATACGCATTAGGTCGTTGCCACTGCTGGTGGAGATTTATTTCCCCGAGGGTATCACAAGCCAAGTAGTCAGCACTTTTTGTGCTGACATGAAGTATCATTGATATTAATATATTGATAAATTAACTGTGTACAAAATTTTGAATTTTTTTAAATAAGGCTTTTCTACCTCAGGCATAGATTACCTTAGCTGTATTTGGCAACACTTTTAGGAATTTTGGAACCTCAATGCTCTTCAACTTGGTACTTTATTTGGCTTTTTTAACTTTTGGATTCGAGCGTCACTGATGAGTCTTTTGTAGACGAAACGCGCGTCTGGCGTATATACAAAATTTAGTCCTGGTATCTATGATGAGTTTATTTATTAACTCAAGTCGATAAAGTTTGAAACAAAAAACGATAGATTTGCTTGAGTGATTTACCTGTACAACGCTCGGGTCTCATCAATGTTTAAAACGAATTAAAGCCTGTTTATATAGTTTAACGGGAGCGTGGCCTATGAATTTGACGTATCTTAACACCATCTTGATTTCAATTGATTGACCGCAGAGAAATCTAATTGACTGGCGTTAAAATCTCATTTAAATAGCGTTAACACGTTTTTGTCCGTTCAAGCTAAATTCGGGTTACTAGTGATTTTGTTAATGAAAATGTATTTTCATTGCGTTTTGGTTATGGTTTTGTTTGTGTTTATTTTATGGATAACTTTTATATTTTATCTCTCTCTCTCTCTCTCTCTCTCTCTCTCTCTCTCTCTCTCTCTCTCTCTCTCTCTCTCTCTCTCTCTCTCCTGATTTTCAGATGATGTCAAAATGATCGTTTAAGCTTAAGGTTGATCATCTCTACATATTCCATCAAATAGAGAGTTTTTATACTTTCCCAAAATGTAGATTTTATCATGTTGCTTTTTTTCAAAAATAAAAAAATAAAAATACAGGTCAACGTTTTATTTCACGCTACAGCTCCTGTAAAAATGCTCCATCTTCCATAGATTAAACATGGAAAACAATTGTCTTGCGAATTAAAAGAAATCTATGAGATAGAATTTTGAAATAAAATATGAGAATATATTTTTCAAAACATGTCGCTCAATTTTTTCTACCCGCCAATTAAAATAAAATGGCTTTTTGATATATATATATATATATATATAGTTTTTCAAATGAAGTTTTATCTAATCACATTACACATTTTATACATAGAACATATTTGGAATAGATCAGTATTGTGACGAAGACCTATTAATATTTAGAAGTTTTAATGATTCTCAGTTTTCAATTTTTTCTTAAAATACCTTGACTTAGTCATTGATAAATTAACTATAATCTTAAACAGTAATTTAGATCTTAAAACGTCTGAAAATCTTAACAACGTCTGGAAATCAAAACAATCAGTCTTTCAGTCCATTTTCATAGTGTTTAGACGAGACGCTTGCAGTCAATTCAATATGTTGTTCGTGTGTACAGGTAAATAAATCAAATAACAAATAATTAACAGTGTGAATTATTTGATAAACATAGGATTTGTTTTTTTCTTAATCGATTTATGAATTTCGAACAGCGGTATACTACTGTTGCCTTAATTTACTATAACGGAAGACTGAGTAATCATTCGTTAGAAGCAGTCAGTTTGTACCACTTCACTCATACATCGTTTTGCACACTTTTATTTTGTAAGTATTTATTTCAACCTCATAAAAATCCATTTAAATGTGTTAAGCATTTTAGGTTATTGAAAAGAACATGAAGAAAGGCAGATGGTAATGGGAATTTATCAAGGACAACATAAGTCCATAATCGGTGATTGGGTCGACTTGCATAACAAAATTAGTAAAATACAATTATAACGATGATTTACACATGTTGGAAATGAAATTAAACCATAGAAATATGCATATATACTGAATGTGCCTACATGGCTATTTAATGCATTGTTTCTATGTAATTTTCATCATTTTGCACATACTTGCTATATTTTTGAGTACTTATTTATTAAACTTGAAAGTATGAGTCAATTATACGGGCGTAGATACAGTACTTGCAACCTTAGTGATTACTATTTTAGTCATTTATCAGCGGTCATCGATCAGTCACCCATCAGTCAAGTTCGCGTCAAACTCGCGCAACCAATCCTCCAGACTTATAATAAAAATATTTGACCGATCAGATTGATCGGACGGATCGGACAGATTGACCTTTCTGACCGATGGAACTCGACTAGGTCACATGTTGAACTCATACAAATTAGTTTCGTTTGTTTTAATTAAGATGGCGCCACGGGAAAATTCGAATTGTTCAAGTACAGAAGCTCGACATTTTATCATTAATCAATCAGAAAAGAAAAGTTGAGAAGAGAAATATGCAGATACAACTAAATTTAGATATTATTAAAGAATTATGATTATCGGTAATATTTAGGTTATGCTTTTGCAAACCCTTAGAGGTGTCATCACGCCTGTTAATTCTTTTTCCGAAACATGCTATACAGAATGCAATAAAACTATCAGTTACTTAAAATTTAAGAGAATTATTTTAAATAACATAAAGAAAAGTGCAAGTTGACAATGTTAACAAAATATAAAGTATATTTCGTGGCAACAACCCTCCAAAACTAATAACATCCAATGGTGGTGTTGTGTAAATACACCTAAGTGAAATGAAAACAAAGCACTCTTATTTAACACAAAGAAGGTTAAATATCTTAATCCCTTTATTATTCAAAGTTTATAAAAAATAACTTGTCCAAAGGCAATGACAAAGGAAAAACGTTCAATCCTCATTTAAACAAAGTACCTAAAGCCAGTGACAGTTTAGATTTTCTACTAGAATAAAAAGAATATTTTATTCTTTTCAACACAAACAAATTTGCATTATTTTTTATAACGACGAAATATTTGTACCTTTAAGGATTTTCTTATCTCAGGCATAGATTACCTTAGCTGTATTTGGCACAACTTTTTTGGAATTTTGGATCCTGAATGCTCTTCAACTTTGTTTGGCTTTATAAATATTTTGATATAAGCGTCACTGATGAGTCTTATGCAGACGAAACGCGCGTTTTGCGTACTAGATTATAATCCTGGTACCTTTGATAATTACTTACACCGCTGGGTCGATGCCACTGCTGGTGGACGTTTCGTCCCCGAGGGTATCACCAGCACAGTAGTCAACATTTCGGTGTTGACATGAATATCAATAATGTGGTCATTTTTATAAATTTCCTGTTTAAAAAACTTTGAATTTTTCGAAAAACTAAGGATTTTCTTATCCCAGGCATAAATTACCTTAGCTGTATTTGGCAAAACTTTTTGGAATTTTGGATCCTCAATGCTCTTCAACTTTGTACTTGGTTGGCTTTATAAATATTTTGATATGAGCGTTACTGATATGTCTTATGTAGACGAAACGCGCGTCTGGAGTTCTAAATGATAATCCTGGTATCTTGATAATTACTTAAACAATGCAAACAACATTTTAGTTTTTTTTAGCTTTGGTCGGATTTTGATTTTTATTGCATAGCAATATAACATTTCACACAGAAAGTAACCAAAAGTTAGCGTGCAATAAATTCCAATATTGCACTAGTACATTAAATCCTCAAAATTCATGACGTCACCAACGTCAAACTCTTAGTTTAAACCTTTTTTACTTAATTCTACTCGCGACAATATTCCCCAATATTCATGCAATAACCCTATATTATTTTTTTAAAAACGGCCGATCCATATGCCTATAATATATTCCAATGTCGGTTCATGATTTCCTCTAAAACTGAGACTTTTATACTAGGTGTCAATATATTCCGATCCAGATTGAAATAAAGAAATAATTACAGTTCTCTGTATCGACCCAAATAAAGCTTTAAGTACTTTGATCTATAAGTGTTTACTTTTTACACATTGTGTCTTAGAAGGAGAGTTGTCTCATTGGCGAGCATACCATATCTTCTTATTCTAATAATGCTGAATAGGGTACTTATTTCAAATGATAGCATTTAATCTCTTTTATGAAATACAAAAATATTCTAAGCATGGCATCATTTCTGCACTTATGTACAAACGTAAACAACGCTATATAAATTTCAAGCATTCGAATCATTTATTGGACAGAAAAATAATGAAGTAATACATATAATGCGTAAAAAGTAATATATATATTTCCTACTGTTTTATTGCGAATAAGTTGATTACAAATTTACGAGTAAAGATATTACGCTAATGTCCTGACGATTGTCCTGGCCGATATGAAATACTAGATACTTTATTTTTTATTTGAAATAGGTACTTTAAATTTGAAACCAAGCAAGATGACAACAGTAAATTCGTAAATACAAGAAAAAAAAAGAAAAAAAAATAAGATTCAAGAGTTAAAAAGACATGACTAACTTCGACTTTGCAGTTGTCGATGTTGGTCAGGTCAAGATTTTTTAACATTTTTTTTAAATAAGAACTAAATTAAACATGTATTTAGCAGTTTCATATCGATCAGGACATTAGTCGCGGCAAACATGTATGTGATGGAAGCGGCTGATTAATTATAAGATTATTCGAAATTCAAAATTCAAACGGCTGCAAGTAGTCGGGAGACGTTAAATCTTTTCTGACCGATACAAGTAATGTAAAATCTTTTCTTACTGATACAGGTAATCGTAAAATCTTTTCTTTCTGAAACAGGTGATGTAAAATCTTTTCTTACTGAAACAGGTTATCGTAAAATCTTTTCTGACTGATATAGCTAATGTAAAATCTTTTCTGACTGATACAGGTAATCGAAAAATCTTTTCTTACTGATACAGGTAATGTAAAAAAAAATGTTTGACTGAAACAGGTAATGTAAAATCTTTTCTGACTGATACAGGTAATGTAAAAAAATATCTGACTGATACAGGTAATCGTAAAATCTTTTCTGACAGATACAGGTAATCGTAAAATCTTTTCTGACTGATACAAGTAATCGTAAAATCTTTTCTGACTGATACAGATAATGTAAAATCTTTTCTGACTGATACAGATAATGCAAAATCTTTTCTGATTGATATAGGTAGTGTAAAATCTTTTCTGACTGGAACAGGTAGTGTAAAATCTTTTCTGACAGATACAGGTAATCGTAAAATCTTTTCTGACTGATACAAGTAATCGTAAAATCTTTTCTGACTGATATAGGTAATGTAAAATCTTTTCTGAATGATACAAGTAATCGTAAAATCTTTTCTGACTGATACAGGTAATCGTAAAATCTTTTCTGACTGATACAAGTAATCATAAAATCTTTTCTGACTGATACAGGTAATCGTAAAATCTTTTCTGACTGATACAGGTAATCGTAAAATCTTTTCTGACTGATACAGGTAATCGTAAAGTCTTTTCTGACTGATACAGGTAATCGTAAAATATTTTCTGACTGATACAGGTAATCGTAAACTCTCGTAGTCCTCAAATATAAAATCTTTATAGTTTATCAGTCTTTAAAGAATAAAATGCTATCGGGACCCGCCCAAATAAAAATGAAATATTGTGGATTTTCAATGTCCATCAAGTTTGGGTATCAGTTGAATATCTCTGACAATTTTCATTTCTGATGGATGGATGACTTTAAGTTACGCTTTACAATAACCTACCACAGAAAATCAAAGGAAAAATGCCGGGTGCGTTGGAATGATCTCCCTTTTATTCAATCGCCATACAATTCTTCTTGATGTCATTTGTAGCCATATGTTAGCTAAATCTATTAATAATTTGATGAATATTAAAAGACCATGACATTGATCCTTTTCCCTAAGTAATTTTGAATATTAGTAAATCGGTTTTCATAGTCAGATAGTATGTTGCTTCTATTTTTGTATATTGAGATATAATGTTTCAAAAATTATCTTTGGTTGCATTATTTTGATAAATGTATATGTATAAATTATTAAGAAAAAACTATGATTTTCGTGAAAACATCTATAATTTTTCGATAATTTGTAGGATCACAAAACGACTTTTTTCATCTCTTATTATTCCTTTTACTTTGTCCTCAATTTTTTTGTATGTTATCGAAAATTAAAAGTTTTCCTAATTTTAACTTAAAAAATTTAAATATCGAACCGACTGCTTGTAGCCGGTTTGCTTATTGAAAGCCTTTGTATTTGCATGGTTTTATGAGAATAAACTATCTATCTACGTATCTAGTAACGCACAATGAACAGGCTGCTAACTTGAAATACAGGTTTTACTGCATTTTTGTTTGTAACGGAAATTCTAATATAACTACCTATTATCGTCAACCAGTATAATCACAATATATATATATATATACCTTTAGGTGTAATACCACCATTGATTTTCCCCTATTAGTCTTTGTTAAATTTGCACTTTTCAAAAAAATGTGCAGAATTTATCTTTGTTTCAAATAAAGAAATACTTGGCATGAGTAAAGTTTTATCCTGTCCAGTACTATAGAAAAAAATTCACATAACATTTCATTGCATATAAGAAAATAACTATCATTGGAAGTTAACCAATCAAATGTCTCCCCTTATTTTATCTGTGTACATGGTTTAGTCACCATGTAACCTCAAGATTACAAAATTTTCTATAAAAATCCCAAATAAAAAATAATGGTGTTTTGAAATACCCAAGACATATGTTTATGACACAGAAATGTTTTTACTTCAATAAAATGTAGGATTAATTACCTACAACTGTCAAATTCAGGGCAATATTTTTTTAGACCTACTTTCGTATACAACCGGATGTGACGTACCATGATTTGGTGGTATCACACCTTTAGCGCAAACGCAGTATTACACAAAAACTGCTGTTCCGCGTTACGAGAAACTTATTTCTACTACCAGATATTCTCAATTTTCGACATCAAAACCCCCAGTATTTGGATAAGATAAAATAAAATACATATATCTCTTATCTATAGCAAAATTAACAAATCAGTTCATTTCAATTTATTTTTCATAGTAAAATTTCATAAAACGAAAATACCGCAAAATTATGTTATTGTTGTGGCATGGTAACGAAACAAGGTGATGTCACCAGTATAATTCCGTAAACAAATAATCAAATGTAAATACCGATCGTTTTAAAGCCACTTGTACGACTCAGAACGAATAAAATCACCTTGGAAGAAAATATGTAAATGAAAAATGCGATTAAAAAAAAATAATCATGAATTATTTAATATTACTAATATTATCAAAATTTGGTCAAGCGGAACAGCTAAAACAGTATCGTATGTTTAGGACTTTCACGTTTAACAAAATTACCGAATTTGTCCTATTAGAATCGAAATAGTTCATTGCAGCCGTAGATTTGTGTTCATTTAACCGTGGGTTGGGCATTTATATTCGATTATTTTATCCTGAGCGTTAGCGAGGGGTAAAATAATCGAATATAAATGCCCAACCCATGGTAGAATGAATACAAATCTACGGCTGAAATGAATTATTTTTATATATAGTACCATGCTGAAACCCAAGCAGTTCATTTTTTGATATGGATATCGACTTTAGGATTTCATACCGTCTAGGTTTCAAAAATCTCTGTACACACATTAAAATAGCAAGGATCAATGTAGGAAATCAAATGTAGCTAAGATCAAATTGTAAGAAGAAATATAAGTTTATGTTTTCTTCAATACATTTCCGTTTTCGGATTAAAACAAAAACACAGAATTCTGAATCATTCGACAGAATTCTTAAGGAGTTTACTTTTTTTTTAACAGAATGAACTTTTGAAATTGTATGTTTGCTGCAATATTTTTATATGACTTTGTTTATAGATCATATATAAGGGTATTACGTTACGTATTCCAGGAAAATGCAATGTTTTTAATAAGTTTGTATGTTCACAACATATATACAGTATATAAGTTAAAGAATAGTTATCAAAGGTACCTGGAATATAATTAAGTATGCCAGACGCGCGTTTCGTCTACATAAGACTCATTAGTGACGCTCATATCAAAATATGTATAAAGGCAAACAAATAGAAAGTTGAAGAGCATTGAGGATCCAAAATTCAAAAAAATTGAACCAAATACGGCTAAGGTAATTTATGCCTGGGATAAGAAAATCCTTAGTTTTTCGAAAAATTCAAAGTTTTGTAAACAAGAAATTTATAAAAATTACCACATTATTAATATTCATGTCAACACCGAAGTGTTGTGGTCTATAGAGTACATTATCATGGTTTCGTCAAATAAACTATATATTTGTATATTATTGTTTGAAAAATTCAATATCAGATTTTATGCAAAAAATAAAAGTTAAAGTATAAACTGGTAATTGAAAAAAAGAGATACCTTCGAATAACCTGTCCTGGGTATTTCTTGTCAAATTTCACTTTATTCAAACCATGAAATCCAGTTGTTTCTGTAAAATTTGTCCAGAGCCCCGGATTTGAAGCCTCATTTTCTTCCATTTTGTGGCAATTAATACAATGAATAGATCACGTTAATAATTTTTTATGAGAACTGTTCCTTTTTTTCAAAATTTATATTTGGATACACCGGCTTTTATCAATAACTGTTTCTGCTGTGCATTCTGAAAATGATAACGACTGTTTAGCTAGACTTATACATGACTTATGATCAATCATATGAAACATAAAAAATCAATGTGTTTTTTACATATCAATAAAAAAAAAAGTTATCGTTAAGCTAAAGCACAGCTTGGGCGAATCTTTTGTTCTGAATCGTTTGAAAAAAGGTATGAAGTATCCTAATGAATGCCAGGGGAATCAGTTTCAACATTTGTTTAATTTTGAAACTTTTAATAATTCATAATTGAAAATAAAATATCGTATGAAAAACATTTCTAGTGAAGTGACAAAAAAATAACATAAAAGGACAAGTAGCAAACACATTGAATATCCTAACTATATTACGAACTGGTTATTGGGATTTGTCTAATTAAGGACTGGATCAGAAAATGTAAGAGTGCAATAAATTACTGCAAAATCAATCATGATAAATTGTTGGGAGCAGCTGCATATTTTTTCCACTAGACAAAGTCTCATAACATCTATGTGATGTATAAAATTTTCTGACGTCAAACACACAAATCAATGAATGTGTTTGTAGATAGATGTTTTTGTGTTCTGTTAAATTGTTCCTTTTAAAATTGTTTAATCGATGATGACTGATGTACCCATATTTTGACTACTTTATTTATTGTGTCTGTTTAGTTAACGCATCAATGTAAATATAACGGAATTTGATGAGACTGTCATCAAAGTGAGAGGGTTAGCGCTATAAAACCAGGTTTAATCCACCATTTTCTACATTTGAAAATGCCTGTACCAAGTCAGGAATTGATTCATTATTTTTCGTGAGTACCATTTTTCGCGGTTTGAGGAAAATATCAGTTTTCCTGTATACATGATTTCGTTCTTTTGCCAAACGTTCACAAAATAGAAAATGTGTATCACACGAATAATATTTATTTCACAGTTCTTATGAGATAATTTTATCAAAACTTGAATTTTATCAAAACTCTTATCTCAAACAATTTAGAATGATTAATACAGGCAACAGTAGTATCCGTTGTTCGAAATTCATAAATAGATAAATAAATAAACAAATCTGTTCATGTGGATGAACACACTAAAATATAAGTATAACATAAACTATTCATTACTTTTATTATACAATATAAAAAGAAGATGTGGTATGACTGCCAATGAGACAACTCTCCACAAGAGACCAAAATGCCACAGAAATTAACAACTATAGGTCACCGTACTGTCTTCAACAATGAACAAGCCCATATCGCGTAGTCAGCTATAAAAGGCCGAGAAATACTTCATCATAAAATCAGGAATACCCCACCATTTTCTTGGGAAGATGTATGTGACAGGTTAATAATATGAGAGGTGTTTTACACTCGTTCTATTGATTGATAACGTATGATTTTGTATAAGTGAATCATATAACTGAATGGAAATGTAATAACAGAGACAGTTATCTTTTTACTTGATTTCTTTTTCTGTGTACTGGGCAACAAATATTTTTAAAAGCTCATCAACATGAACAGTAGTTTGTGAGTAGGATTATAAAAATATTTTTGCATACATTTCATGTTTTAAACCAGCATTGAAATAAAGCAATTCATATAAAATTTCAGGATAAATCGTCATACAAGTGTTGTCGAGTGATTTATATAAACACATTGGTAGCTTGCTCGTTTTGTTAACGAGACTCCGGAACTGATTATTTATTGATATCATTTATTTGATTTTATAATATTTAATCAGAGTAGTTCTCTGTCTAATTTTTATACAATAAGTTTAAGTCGCGTTTTTTATTGAATTTCTGGGGGGTAAATACTAAAAAGCACATGATAATAAATTATTTACAAAACAATTCTTTTCATTGTATCTGTTTCCATTGTTTTAAATAATCTATATATTGGATAATACATATATGGATACATTTGCCAAAATCAAGTGAATCATGAAATTTATATTTCTTTTCAATAAACAATTCTTTTGATCAGGTACAAATGAATAGCAACGAGTATTCGAGTACTCGAGTACTTGCTCGGAAGGTCGGGTACACGAGTTGAATTTAAGTACTCGGATACTCGTTTGCCTTTTATAAATCTGGCTTATATAATTCCCTTAACTTTAGTTCCCTTTGAAATATCCTTTGTAATTTTAATAAAAATAACATTTATAATTCACAACATCAATTCGTTTATCCTTACTTCTATGGGCTAAAACTGAAACTCACTTTTATGTATAATCGCAAATCGTGTTTTAGCAGTACCTACATAGCCCGTTCCTTTTGAGAGGATTTGTTTTCATGTGCAGAACTTGTAACAAAATTTAGAAACATCTTTCATCTGTAGTTGTGAATACAAAAACCCAAATCGAATGGCCCTTACGCAACGGATTAGAGACATTTGTAACGGTGTTTGTACACGGATTAGAGACATTTGTAACAGTGTTTGTACACGGATTAGCTAACACTTACACGAATTTATAACTCACAAGGCGTTAACTTCGTATTCTAAATATAATAACTACTGGTCTTTGTTTGTTAATCAAGACTTCTTTGTGAACGTGATTCGTATGATATCTATATTCAATGTACAAAATATTTATTTAAAATTTTATTATTGTTTGATTTGTAATTAAATATCGTTTCAAAAAAGTAATTTGAAGTCCAATGTAATTTTGTTGACAAATTATGAGTCAAGTCGTAATATGAAAAATACTAACTCCACAGCGACAGCTTATATTAATTTTCTTTGTGGTGGCTTGTGTAGATTTGTTGTTTGTGTACTGTTGTTGTTTGTTTGTCTTTCTTTTTAAGCCATGGCGTTGTTAATATAGAAAAGAAGACGTAGTAGGATTGCGACAAAGACGACTGTCCACAAGAGACCAAATGACACAGAAATTAACTACTATAGGTCACCGTACGGTCTTTAACAACGAGCAAAGCCCATACCACATAGTCAGCTGTCAAGGGCCCTGAAATGACAATGTAAATCAATTCAAACAAGAAAACTAACGGCCTAATTTGTGTGCAAAATATTAACGAAAATCACAAATGTAACATAAACAAACGACAGCCATTGAATTTCAGGCTCCTGACTTGGGGCAGGCACATACATACAGAACGTTGCGGGGTTAAACATGTTAGCGGGATCCCAACCTTCCCCTAACCTGTGACAGTGGTGGAAACAGTACAAAATAAGAACCAACTATAAAAATCAGTTGAAAAAGGCTTAGCTCATCAGATTAATACAAGTGTAAATACTACACAGAGTGGACGTGGCCGGGTACTTGTACATCCTAACAATAATAAGTACAAATCTGGGAGTACTCGCAGTTACTGACAGCTAGTTCAAAGCCACTAACAACAAATTAAAAAAAAATCAGTTTATTTTCGACTTATGTGTTATGAATTTCCCTTTGGTGTCTTACGCTTTTCTTGTATAAATTTATCAGGATACTGTTTTTTGTTCTTACTTAAGTAAGCCAGACGCGCGTTGCGTCAATAAACAACTCATTAGTGACGCTCATATGAGGTATAAGATCAGGGCAGATGTTTTAAACTTGTGCAATTCTAATAAAACATAATATCTTTTCAGTTTTCTTTTAATTTTTTCATATTCTATTACATGTGTTAGACAGACAATAGGCTATAAATAAAATATGACTTCTCCCACAGATGCTAAGTTTTTCTGCGATTAATTACATAAGAACAGGATCAATATCTCCTCCAATCTAACAAATCTCAGACTTTGATATTTCTCTTCCCATTGCACTCTTAAAATTGCTATCCATGGGTTTAAAAAAACGCGTATGGTATCGTGTCGTTCAGTGTACAGGTTCTATGTAGTGTCCTGTTGACTTATTCGTCTTTTTGTCACCTTTAATTTTTGTATCGATGGTTTCTCAGCGATGTATGAGTTTGGAATAGTTTCTGCTTTTTTCTACAATGTCCAGGACGACAATCGATACAAACGCGGTGTTAAACGTCAACGTTCATTTGTGATGATATTATACAAACAAATACTGTAAATAGAGACTAACAGTAAAAGTCATCTGAAAATAGTATGGAGGAATGTATTATTTAAAAGATGATTTTCAATGTAATAAAAACGCATTTATGTAGCAGATGAAATCAGTATTTCAATAACCAACATTAAAGCCATGCATCAGCATAAAACATTTTATGTTAAGTAATAAAACACCATTAAAATTTGCTATCTATATCTATTTTTTATATATATTTCTTTCAAAACAGCACGAAAAAATGGTTGCCTTTTCCATGGTATCAATATTTTATAAAGTTAAATTTCATGTAATGTCCTAACTTGTATGCATTATTTTTATCATTTAACAAAATATGGTTAGTTAATTACAATATGGTGACTTGCGTATTTTAAACATCGTTTAATGCCATCTGGGAATTCCGCATGATATGGTTGCTTATTCAGTGACGTCATGGATTTTCCATTGCGAATATAAATAAAATCAGATGTGGGATGTTCGTTAATCAGATTGCAAAGAATCAACAGAAAAAATAACATTGATGTCAATAACATTGACGGTACAAATGTCACCTCACCAGATGGGTATTCCGACAGTTAATGTCGCTTCAGTGATACTCTAGGTCAAAATACTTGACAATCAAAATTCAATACAAACGTTGAAAGGCTAATGAAATAAAAAAAGCCATTAAAGATGTTTGCTTGACATGTTTTGGGTTTTTTGTCATATTTTAGAAATCCTCTGGTTTTATCCACTTGAATGCCTTAGAAATGTTGCCCATGGACCCCCATTTTTCTTTTTTTTTTTAATTTTTTACATGTATAATTATAAGCCATTTATAAAAGTCTTATAGAATCTTATTTATTTTTCAATAGTTTTTGAGAACTTTGACTGGTCAATGATAAAGCTATGAAAAATCAAGAGAGAACATTTCCCCGCCAAAATTCCAATTGCGAATATTTCGAAAACAAGCACATCAACCCCTATATTTTTATTTTTTTTTTGCTTTTATGATTCCTCAATTAATACCCTATCAATTTGTACTAGTGTTATGGGAAGCTATTTTTTTAAACTGATCAAAGAACTTCCTTAAAAGGCCAAACGTAAACGTCAGCTACCCAATCAAACAACTGCGACACCTTTATTGTTTAATTTATGGTGTAACCCTAATTTGTCCACTTTACATTACACGTATATAAAACACCATATGTGTTGATGTTTTAATAAAAACAAATGTCTAGTAACTTGTAAAATAGAATCCATGCATTACACTTACAATTATTTTTGATATATACAAAATTTTGACATAACTATTTTACACCTTTTGCAGAAATACGAAAAGTTTTACCTAATATATGCACTTATTCAGGAAATATCATATCAGGGATCATGTGTATTGACCAAAAACTTAAACCCAAAACCTTTACCTGAGGCGGGACAGACGGACGGACGGACGGACAAACAGACAGACGAACTAATGGAGGCACAGACCGAAATACATTATGCCCATAAAAAGTGCATAAAACATCTTTTACATAATCTGAAATATTTAAAAAAAAAGTTAAATTCTGACAAGCATTATAAAGAAGGGATGAAACTTGTAGATATTTAGTTCAGTCTTAGTTTAGCTTTCTATGAGTCATACCACTGTCGATTCTTTTTTGTATCTTAAAGTAACTAATTTCGACAATCAACCAACAAAATATTGACAGCGTGACCAACTTGACCAGACCATAATAAACAACATATGTTTGCCTGTGTTACTGTGATAGTAAATAAACGATGCTTTATTTTCTCAACTGTCATAATTTGGAACATAAATAACTAAAATATAAAAAAAAATATTTCTATCATAACCAACAGCATGTCGCTGTTTCAATAGACAAAATAATTGCTAAGTAAAACATGCAGTTTGAGACGACAAAATGATGAAGTTTCGTAAAATGTTTTCTAGATTTAAATAATTGCTTGTCATTCGCTGCTTTTTGTCTTAACTTTGTTACTTTATCAAATATCTCGAACACTCTTATAACTGCGATACATAATTTCCTCACGTTTCTTCCAAACTAGTCAAATTGACATTAGAAATCGTATTGTATCATGTTTATTTTATCTAATATTAGAGAATACTTCAAACCAGGTAATAGGTGTTAAAACGCAACGGAATCCCTCACAAATAACTCAATAAGAATTTATGTTCCGGCCTGAAATTGTTTTATCAACACAAAAAATAACCTGTACGAGAATTCATGTTCCTGAAGTAATGAAAAGGATTTATACATTTACGAAATTGTCGGTTGAGTTCAACAATGAAATAAAAGGTAGGTTCACCTTTAAAATAGATACTGTAAGGTAAATTTGTATCATTTGTTGTTTCATAATCTAAAGAACTATGAGTAAATTCTTAGTATATACCCCACAATGAAAGCAAAGGCACAATCGGTTGAATTTCCATTGTTTATGACTTTGTAAGCCAATTTAATTGTTTTCGTGCTCGCTTTTGATAATATTACCCCATAATGCATTAGATTGTGAAAGGCGATTTTGTCTCATAGATATTTATCACAGATGCTCAGTTGTTTACGTCAGTATTAGGACGCGTTTTACCAAGAAAAATCCTAGGACTCCTCATTAAACAATCATCACTTAAGAATACAAATCAAATAATTAAAGACTCCCTAAAATGAATTAAACAATATACACGATAAACCTGTCTGAATGGCAGTTTCATATTTTATTGTAGAAAAACAAACAAATGAACGTCGTATGCCATTGAATCCAAAGTTTGA
Source organism: Mytilus edulis (assembly GCF_963676685.1). Classification (NCBI taxonomy): domain Eukaryota; kingdom Metazoa; phylum Mollusca; class Bivalvia; order Mytilida; family Mytilidae; genus Mytilus; species Mytilus edulis. The sequence continues at coordinate 72,062,488 of NC_092353.1, read as the reverse complement.
TTATATATACATTTTCATTGTATAAAAAATAGAAATGTATAACCGCTAGCTATGATACTGTACTACCTGTAACTTTATCTTACTAATAGTGGTCACAAAACCTATGTCCACCATGATGGCCCATATGTCCAACAGTATAACCCCTGTTGCTTATTTAATACACAAGGTATTAATCAACAACTAGTCAAGGATAAAGGAAAACATGACTGTTTTGAACACTTAAAATTATATAACTTACAGGTAGAGTGTCTCAGGTAAAATCTATGTGTTTATCAAATTTTATTACTGTGATTACGACAAACAATATTCAAAAATAAAATAATATAATGAAACAAGTTGAACATATAGTTTTTATAATAACATTTTCTTTGAAAAAAAAATGTCTCATGACTGTTTGTTTTGATGTAATACTTTTTAAATAGTTCTTTTAATTTAAATACATGTTTAGTTTGGCAAATGAATAATAGACCTTTTAAAATGCCCATTATAGACATATCATGATACATTAAGCTAAACATTTTAACTTATAAATATCTAATAGCGAAAAATTCATATATTTATTTAATAACGACAATGTTGCTACAATAGTTGCCAAACCATTAACAATATTTTATTTAAAAGAAACGGCATTTTATTTCCCTAGTTCTGAAAGAAGAATATGTTTTATTTTCATTTAGTATACGGACACTGTAAATTTTGAATGTAAATGAGTAAAAATTTGTTTATTTTATATATTGTGTCTTAAAAGTCTCTCATTAATTTTTTTAAAGATTGATGCATACAATACAAATGTTTTAATGTTTTGTTTATTTCTGTGAATCTCATTTTATGTTTGTATGTGGTGAGACTGTAATAAAATATTGAATCTAAAAATATTCAGAAATTTAGATGTAAATCGCAAAATATTTAAATGAAACGTGTACATGCTGGTGTACTTTTGATACATGTTTTCAATGATTTCTTGTAATTATTTTTGTTTTATATCTCTTATGAAAGAGATGTAAGTATAACAGCAACAATTTCCTTCACTTTGAATTTAAGTTAGAAGTTCGGTATAGGACTTGACCACATGTTATTTTAATTCTTGAAGATTAGTATCCTTTAATTTAACAAACAACTCATCGCCGCTAATAATAGCTTAGGATTTATATGTTCTGTTGATATTGATTTGTGTCTTCTTGTGGCACCTTCCCCTTTTGTAGACCTTTCACTTCCTGTCTTCGTAGGAAGCCATACAACTTATGCTCAATATTAAATAAAAGGAATTCATCAGCTTGCCCTGTTTGTTAAAAAGTCAATTTTGAAAAAAAGAACATATTCTAATACGCTTTTATAAGTTTATATATAATTCCATTATGGTTTTTAAAAATCAAAAATCTACCACTAAGATATTAAAGTAATCTGATTCAAATATATTATGACTTTTGTCTATGCATTCAAAAATCCAGCTTATTTATTTATTGCATACATGTACATAGTCACTTTTTCATGTGCATTCCAATATACTTCTGATAAATAATTTTACTTAAACATATTGTGACTTTTTTTCCTGTGACTTTTTATCCTAGGGATTTTGAAAAAAAAAATTTCCCGTGACTTTTTTTTCTGTGACTTTTTTTCCGTTTACCGAAAATTAAAACCAACAGTGTCAGAATTAAATGTTTATGTTGACAAATGTTTTACACTCAACGGCCATTCAATACCGTTGACATACTATATAACACTAATCACAATATACATGTACATATATTTTGGATATCTTATCAGTAATTTCTCCAATATTGAAATATATAAGATTATAATTATTCGCTTATTTGGCAAATTCATATTCTTCTAAGATATTTTCAATCATTCAGTTTTGATAAATACCATTACAAATAACATATTTGTCTCAGTTTCATGAGTGATGGTATTCGATTTATAAAATACAATAAACAAGGTTTTCAGGTAAATGTGGATTACGGATTAAGATGTTAGATGTCAAACTTGAATTAACAAACTGAGGCAAATTTAACACGAATATGTATTTTCTCTTCAACAGTGTTTTTATTCTCTGTTCTTTATTTTCATTTAAACTAAACTAAGTACGTTTTGACAAATTAATTAAAAATAAACATTATATTATGGGACTCAATAAATACACATAAAGCGTGTATTATTTAAAATATATTTAGGTAGTAGAAATATAATAGGACCAAAGATTTAATGTATATGTTTAACCTTTGACCCCAAGCATCTTCATTTTATTCATGAATATACACATTTTGTCTGCCAAAATTTCAATTTACCATTATAAATACCTGAAGACTTAATAACATACCTACCACAGCACACATCATACACAGATTGATAAAAAAAATCAAAAACTTTACTATTTGGGATAGGGTATGATCATTGTACATACAAATCTTAGTTCGCACAGGGAAGTATGGGAAATTGAACTTGTTAGCACAAAACAGTGAAAAACGGAATTTTTATTTTTCTAATTTTTTTTTTACATGTACTTTTTGACCAATAACGAATTATATAAAATGCCCCAAACGTAAATATATGAGGTTTTTTTTCAATGCATTAAAAGACGTAAGAGAATGCCGACTAATAGCCAGTCAAAGTCGTTTAACTTAAATCAACCTACCCATCGTAATCGCAGACTAATATTTATCTCATATAAACAGAATACATGTTCATTTATTGCATGAATTTTTATACGTCACGGTCATGACGGTACATGACAGCACAATAATCCCTTCACAGAATCGTAACCACTATTCAATATTATCGTTTGTATTTTGCTGCTTTTCCACAATTAACGCCCGTTTTGCGCCAGTGACCGGTATTACAATTTGACACAGTTTTAAAAGTTCATTGAGCTGTTACTTCATTTACAATTTTGAGCCAGACTTAGTGTTTATTAAATTCAACAAATGTCAGCATTATCCTCATTATTTTATTATTTAACACCTCATTTTTTTTTTATTATACAAGCTATTCCATATATCAATATACACATAGGAAATATTTGTTGTTTACCGAAAATATAAGATACATCGATTTCAATGATGTACACAATAAATAATTACTGTGAAGTTACTTTTATTTCCGCGTCTATATTTGATTTACGAGTACAATTTAGTAAAACAGAAAAAGAAATAAAGAGAAACGAAAATATACAGGAATACATAAAGTTTCGTAAGTAATTGCAAGGGTCCACACCTTACTTACATGCCAAGAGTTTTCATAGCACTTAGAAATTTTTGAAACGAATATGTGAGATTAATACTTAATACATTTGGGCAAATTAAAAACATGTTATACATCTTACTATTTTATTTTTAACAGATTCACAATTTTTGCATTTTTTAAACTGTGCATTAAATTGAATTGAACGACTGCAAGGGAATCTATTTCACTGGCATTAAAATGATTTGATAAGCATTGAAATAAATTTAAAATGATTTTCAATTTTTGTCAATCTTTATCAAATGACGATTAATCTCATTTAAATAGCGTAATACGTTTTTGTCCGTTTAAATTAAATGCGGGTTACTAGTGTGAAATCATTAGGGTTACGGTTAGAGACACCATTAGTGTTAGGGTTATATACATCATTAGGGTAAGGGTTAAATACATTATTAGGGTTAGGGTTCCAGATATCATTACAGTGAGGGTTACAAACAGCCTTTAGGTTATGGTTATAGACAGATCTAGGGTTACTGTTACAGACATCATTTGGGTTAGGGTTACAGACATCATTAGGGTTAGGTTTGGAGACATCATTAGGATTAGGGTTAGAGACATCATAAGAGTTAGGGATAGAGACACCATTAGGGTTACGGTTACAGACATCGTTAGGGTTAGGGTTACAGACAACATCAGGGTAAGGTTTACAGACATCATAAGGGTTAGGATTACAGCAATCATTAGGGTTAGGATTATAGAAAGCATTAGGGTTACGGATAAAGACAGCATTAGGGTTAGGTTTACAGACATCATTAGGGTAAGAGTTACAGACATCATTAGGGTTAGGATTACAGACATCATTAGGGTTAGGGTTAAAGACATCATTTAGGTTAGGGTTACATACATCATTAGGGCTAGGGTTAGACACATCATTAGGGTTAGTGTTACAGACATCATTAGGAGTAGAGTTACAGACATCACTACGGTTAGAGTTACAGAAATCATGAGGGTTAGGGTTTCAGACATCATTCAGGTTATGGTTACAAACATCATTAAGGTTAGGGTTACAAACATCATTACGGATAGGTTTACAGACATTATAAGGGGTTAGGGTTACAGACATCATTAAGGTTAAGGTTACAGACATTATTAGGGTTAGGGTTACAGACATCATTAGGGCTAGGGTTACAGACATCATTAGGGTTAGGGTTTAAGACATCATTTAGGTAAGGGTTACATACATCATTAGGGCTAGGGTTAGACACATCATTAGGGTTACGGTTACGGACAGCACCAGGGTTAGGGTTACATATACTGTTATGGTTAGGGTTATAAACAGTTCTAGGGTTAGGGTTACAGATATCATTAGGGTTCGGGTTAGACATCATTAGGGTTCTGGTTAGAGACATTATTAGGTTAGGTTTACATACATCATTAGAGTTAGGGTTCCAGACATCATTACGGTTACTGTTAGAGACGTCATTAGGGTAAGGGTTTCAGACATCATTAGGGTTAGGGTTACAGACCTCCTTAGGGTTAGGGTTACAGACATCATAAGGGTTAGGGTTACAGACATCATTAGGGTTAGTGTAACAAACATCATTAGGGTTAGGGTTACATACATCATTAGGGTTAGGGTTACAGACATCATTAGGGTTAGGGTTACAGACATCATTAGGGTAAGGGTTACAGACATCATTAGGGTTACTAATACAAATATCATTTGGGTTAGGGTTAGAGACATCATTTAGGTTAGGGTAACAGGCATCATTAGGGTTAGGGTTACAAATATCATAAAGGCAACGGTTACAGACATCATTAGGGTTAGGGTTTACAGACATCATTAGGATTAGGGTTACAGACATCATTAGGTTTAGGGTTACAGACATCATTAGGGTTAGGTTTACAGACATCATTAGATTTAGGGTTAGAGACATCATTATGGTTAGGGTTACAGACATCATTATGGTTAGGGTTACAGACATCATTAAGGTTAGAGTTACAGACATCATTAGGGTTACGGGTTTCAGACGGATCTAGGGTTAGGGTTTCAGACATCAACAGGGTTACAGTTACAGACACCATTAAGGTTATGGTTAGAGACACCATTGTGGTTAGGGAAAGAGACATCATTAGGGTCAGGGTTAGAGACAGCATTAGGGTTACGGTTGCAGTCATCACTATGGCTAGGGTTACATATACTGTTATGGTTAGGATTATAAACAGTTCTAGGGTTCGGGTTACAGATATCATTAGGGTTCGGGTTACAGACATCATTAGGGTTAGGGTTACAGACATTATTAGTGTTAGGTTTACATACATCGTTAGAGTTAGGGTTCCAGACATCATTACGGTTACTGATACATACATCATTAGGGTAAGGGTTTCAGACATCATTAGGGTTACGGTTACAGACATCATTAGGCTTAGGGTTACAGACCTAATTAGGGTTACATATACTGTTATGGTTAGGATTATAAACAGTTCTAAGGTTCGGGTTACAGATATCATTAGGGTTAGGGTTACAGACATTATTAGTGTTAGGTTTACATACATCGTTAGAGTTAGGATTCCAGACATCATTACGGTTACTGTTACAGACATCATTAGGGTAAGGGTTTCAGACATCATTAGGGTTACGGTTACAGACATCATTAGGCTTAGGGTTACAGACCTAATTAGGGTTAGGGTTACAGACATCATTAGGTTTAGGGTTACAGACATCATTAGAGTTAGTGTTACAGACATCATTAGAGTTAGGGTTACATACATCATTAGGGTTTGGGTTACAGATATCATTAGGGTTAGGGTTACAGACATCATTAGGGTAAGGGTTACAGACATCATTAGGGTTACTGTTACAAAAATGATTTGGGTTAGGGTAACAGACATTATTAGGGTTAGGGTTACAGACAGCAGTAGGGTTACGGTTACAGACATCATTAGCGTTACGGTAGCAGGCATCATTAGGGTTAACGATACAAACATCATTAGGGCAACGGTTACATACATCACTAGAGTGAGGGTTAAAGAAATCATTAGGATTAGAGTTACAGATATCATTACGGTTAGGGTTAGAGATATTGTTAAGGTAAGGGTTACAGACATCATTTGACTTAGATTTAGAGACACCATTAGGGTTGGGGTTACAGACTTCATTCGGATTACGGGTTACAAACATCGTTAGGATTACGGTTACAGACAACTCTAAGGTTAGGGTTACAGATACCAATAGCGTTAAGGTAACAGGCATCATCAGGGTTAGGTTTACACACATCATTAAGGTTAAGGTTACATACATCATTAGGGTTAGGGTTACAGACTTCATTAGGGTTAGGGTTGAAGACATCATTATGGTTAGGGTTGCATACATGATTTGGGCTAGGGTTAGACACATCATTAGGGTTAGGGTTTCAGACAACATTAGGGATAGAGTCACAGACATCATTACGGTTAGAGCTACATACATCATTAGAGTAAGGTTTACAGACATCATAAGGGTTAGTGTTACAGAAAGCTCTAGGGCTAGGGTAACAGACATCATTAGTGTTAGGGTTACAGACATCATTAGGGTTAGGGTTACAGACATCATTAGGGTAAGGGTTACATACATCATTAGGGTCAGATTTACGGTCATCACATGGGTTAGGCTTACAGAGAGCATTAAGGTTAGGGTTACAGACATCATTAGGGTTAGGTTTACAGACAGCATTAGGATTAGGGTTACAGACATCATTAGGTTTCGGGTTACAGACATCATTAGGGTTATTTTTACAGACATCATTAGGATTAGGGTGACAGCCATCATTAGGTTTAGGATTACAGACATCATTAGGGTTAGGTTTACAGACATCATTAGGGTTACGGGTTACAGACGGATCTAGGTTTAGGGTTTCAGACATCAATAGGGTTAAAGTTACAGACACCATTAAGGTTAGGGTTAGATACACCATTAAGGTTAGAGTTAGAGACATCATTAGGGTCAGGGTTAGAGACAGCATTAGGGTTACGGTTACAGACAGTTCTAGGGTTAGGGTTACAGATATCCTTAGGGTTAGGGTTACAGATATCCTTAGGGTTAGGGTTACAGACATCATCATGGTTAGGGTTACAGACATCATTTTGGTTTAGGGTTACAGACATCATTAGGGTTAGGTTTACAAACATCATTTGGATTAGGGTTACAGACATCATTAGGTTTAGGGTTACAGACATCATTAGGGTTAGGTGAACAGACATCATTAGATTTAGGGTTACAGACATCATTAAGGTTAGAGTTACAGACATCATTAGGGTTACGGGTAACAGACGGATCTAGGGTTAGGGTTTCAGACATCAACAGGGTTAGAGTTACAGACACCATGAAGGTAAGGGTTAGAGACACCATTAAGGTTAGAGTAAGAGACATTATTAGGGTCAGGGTTAGAGACAGCATTAGGGTTAGGGTTAAAGATATCATTAGGGTTAGGGTTACAGATATCCTTAGGGTTAGGGTTACAGACATCATTAGGTTTATGGTTCGAGACATCATGAGGGTTATAGTTACGGTCAGCACTAGGTCTATGGTTACATCTACTGTTATAGTTAGGGTCATAAACAGTTCTAGGGTTAGGTTACAGATATCATTAGGTTTCGGGTTACAGACATCATTATGATTAGAGTTACAAATATCATTACGGTTAGGGTTAGAGATATTATTAAGGTAAGGGTTACAGACATCATTAGACTTAGATTTAAAGACACCATTAGGGTTAAGGTTACAGACATCATAAGGATTACGGGTTTCAAACATCGTTAGGATTACGGTTAGAGACAGCTCTAATGTTAGGGTTACAGATACAAATAGCGTTAGGGTAACAGGCATCATCAGGGTTAGGTTTACACACATCATTAGAGTTAGGGTGACAGACATCATTAGGGTTAGGGTTACAGACATCATAAGGGTTAGGGTTAAAGACATCATTATGGTTAGGGTTACATACATCATTAGGGCTAGGGTTAGACACATCATTAGGGTTAGGGTTTCAGACAACATTAGAGTTAGGTTTACAGACATCATAAGGGTTAGGGTGACAGAAATCTTTAGAGTTAGGATAACAGACAGCATTAGGGTTAGGGTAACAGACATCATTAGGGTTAGGGTTACAGATATCATTAGGGTTAGGGTTACATACATCATTAGGGTTAGGGTTACAGACAGCATTAAGGTTAGGGTAATAGACATCATTAGGGTAAGGTTAACAGATATCATTATGGTTAGGGTTACAGACATCATTATGGTTTAGGGTTACAGACATCATTAGGGTTAGGTGTACAGACATCATTAGGATTAGGGTTACAGACATCATTAGGTTTAGGGTTACATACATCATTAGGTTTAGGTTTATAGACATCATTAGATTTAGGGTTAGAGACATCATTACGGTTAGGGTTACAGACATCAATAAGGTTACGGGTTACAGACGGATCTAGGGTTAGAGTTTCAGACATCAATAGGGTTATAGTTACAGACACCATTAAGGTTAGTGTGAGAGACACCATTAAGGTTGGAGTTAGAGACAGCATTAGGGTTACGGTTACAGACAGTTTTAGGGTTAGGGTTACAGATATCATTAAGGTTCGGGTTACAGACATCATTAAAAATAGGGTAATAGACAGCACTAGGGTAAGGGTTAAAGACATCATTAGGGTTAGGGTTAAAGACATCATTAGGATAAGGGTTAGATACATCATTAGGGTTAGGGTTATAGAGATAATTTGGGTTAGGATTACAGACATCATCATTGTTAGGGTTGCAGACATCATTAGGGTTAAGGATACAGACATCATTAGGGTTAGGGATACAAACAGCATTAGGGTTACAGTTAGAGACATCATTAAGGTTAGGGTTAGAGACATCATTAGGGTTAGGATTACATACATCATTAGGGTTAGAGATACAGACATCATTAGGGTTAGAGATACAGACAGCATTAGGTTTACTGTTAGAGACATCATTAGGGTTAGGGTTAGAGACATCATTAGGGTTAGGATTACAGACATCATTAGGGTTAGGGTTAGAGACCACATAAGGGTTAAAATTACAGACATCATTAGGGTTAGGGTTACAGACTACATTAAGGTTAGGGTACCCGACATCATGAGGGTTAGGATTACAGACATCATTAGGTTAGGGTTAGGGTTACAGACATCATAAGGGCTAGGGATACAGACCGCATTAGGGTTACGGTTAGACACATCATTAGGGTTAGGATTACATACAACATAAGGGATTACGGTTACAGACAGCTCTAGGGTTATGGTTACAGACAGCACTAGGGTTAGGCTTACAGAGACTATTATGTTAAGGGTTATAAATAGCTTTAGGGTTAGGGTTAGAGACATCATAAGGGTAACAGACATCATTAGGTTAAAGGTTATAGATATCTCTAGGGTAAGGGATAGAGCCATCATTAGGGTTACGGTTATAGATATCTCTAGGGTTACGCTTACGGATATCATTTGGGTTAGGGTTACAGACATCATTAGGGTTTGGGTTACATACATCATAAGGATTAGGGTTAGGGTTACATACATCATTAGGGTAAGGGATACAGACATCATTAGGGTAAGGGTTAGAGACATTATTAGGGTTACGGTTACGAACATCAATAAGGTTACGGTTACAGACAGCACTAGGGTCACGGTTAGAGGCAGCACATAGGGTTAGGGTTACATACACTATTAAGGTTAGGGTTATAAACAGCTCTAGGGATAGGGTTAGAGACATCATTAGGGTTATGGTTACAGATAGCTCTAGGGTTACGGTTACAGGTAGCACTAGGGTAAGGGTTACATATACTATTATGGTTAGGGTTATAAACAGCTCTAGAGATAGGGTTAGAGACATGATTAGGGTTAGAGTTACAGACATGATTAGGGTTACGGTTACAGATAGCTCTAGAGTTCGGGTTAGAGACATCATAAGGGTTAAAGTTAGGGGTACATAAATCATTAGGGTTAGGGATACAGACAGCATTAGGGTTAGGGTTAGAGATCTCATTACGGTTGGAGGCAGCACTAGGGTAAGAGTTACGTATACTATTATTAGGGTTATAGACAGCTCAAGGGATAGGGTTAGAGACATCATTAGGGTTCGGGTTACGGTTACAGATAGTTCTAGGGTTAGGTTAACATACGTTATGAGGGTTAGGGTTACAGACATCATTAGGGTTAGGGTTACAGACATCATTAGGGTAAGGGTTACATACATCAATAGGGTCAGATTTACAGTCATCACATGGGTTAGGCTTACAGACAGCATTAAGGTTAGGGTTACAGACATCATTAGGGTTAGGTTTACAGACATTATTAGGATTAGGGTTACATACATCATTAGGGTTAGGTTTACAGACATCATTAGGATTAGGGTTACAGCCATCATTAGGTTTAGGATTACAGCCATCATTAGGTTTAGGATTACAGCCATCAGTAGGGTTAGGTTTACAGACATCATTAGATTTAGGTTTACAGACATCATTAGATTTAGGTTTACAGACATCATTAAGGTTAGAGTTACAGACATCATTAGGGTTACGGGTTACAGACGGATCTTGGTTTAGGGTTTCAGACATCAATAGGGTTAAAGTTACAGACACCATTAAAGTTAGGTTTAGATACACCATTAAGGTTAGAGTTAGAGACATCATTAGGATCAGGGTTAGAGACAGCATTAGGGTTACGGTTACAGACAGTTCTAGGGTTAGGGTTACAGATATCCTTAGGGTTAGGGTTACAGACATCATCATGGTTAGGGTTACAGACATCATTTTGGTTTAGGGTTACAGACATCATTAGGGTTAGGTTTACAAACATCATTAGGGTTAGGTGAACAGACATCATTAGATTTAGGGTTACAGACATCATTAAGGTTAGAGTTACAGACATCATTAGGGTTACGGGTAACAGACGGATCTAGAGTTAGGGTTTCAGACATCAACAGGGTTAGAGTTACAGACACCATGAAGGTTAGGGTTAGAGACACCATTAAGGTTAGAGTAAGAGACATTATTAGGGTCAGGGTTAGAGACAGCATTAGGGTTAGGGTAACAGACAGTTCTAGGGTTAGGGTTAAAGATATCCTTAGGGTTAGGATTACAGATATCCTTAGGGTTAGGGTTACAGACATCATTAGGGTTATGGTTCGAGACATCATTAGGGTTATAGTTACGGTCAGCACTAGGTCTATGGTTACATATACTGTTATAGTTAGGGTCATAAACAGTTCTAGGGTTAGGTTACAGATATCATTAGGGTTCGGGTTACAGACATCATTATGATTAGAGTTACAGATATCATTACGGTTAGGGTTAGAGATATTATTAAGGTAAGGGTTACAGACATCATTAGACTTAGATTTAAAGACACCATTAGGGTTAGGGTTACAGACATCATTAGGGTTAGGGTTACATACATCATTAGGGTTAGGGTTACAGTCATTGCATGGGTTAGGGTTACAGACAGCATTAAGGTTAGGGTAATAGACATCATTAGGGTAAGGTTAACAGATATCATTATGGTTAGGGTTACAGACATCATTATGGTTTAGGGTTACAGACATCATTAGGGTTACGTGTACAGACATCATTAGGATTAGGGTTACAGACATCATTAGGTTTAGGGTTACAGACATCATTAGGTTTAGGTTTACAGACATCATTAGATTTAGGGTTAGAGACATCATTACGGTTACGGTTACAGACATCAATGAGGTTACGGGTTACAGACGGATCTAGGGTTAGAGTTTCAGACATCAATAGGGTTAGAGTTACAGACGCCATTAAGGTTAGGGTTAGAGACACCATTAAGGTTAGAGTTAGAGACAGCATTAGGGTTACGGTTACAGACAGTTCTAGGGTTAGGGTTACAGATATCATTAAGGTTCGGGTTACAGACATCATTAGGGTTAGGGTTACAGACATTATTAGGGTTAGGTTTACATACATCATTAGGGTTAGGTATACAAACATCATTAGAGTTAGGGTTCCAGACATCATTACGGTTACTGTTAAGACATCATTAGGGATAGGGTTACAGACATCATTATTGTTAGGGTAATAGAAAGCACTAGGGTTAGGGTTACAGACATCATTGGGGTTCGGGTAATAGACAGCACTAGAGTTAGGGCTACAGACATCATTAGGGAAAGGGTTACAGACATCATTAAAAATAGGGTAATAGACAGCACTAGGGTAAGGGTTAAAGACATCATTAGGGTTAGGGTTAAAGACATCATTAGGATAAGGGTTAGATACATCATTAGGGTTAGGGTTATAGAGATCATTTGGGTTAGGATTACAGACATCATCATTGTTAGGGTTGCAGACATCATTAGGGTTAAGGATACAGACATCATTAGGGTTAGGAATACAAACAGCATTAGGGTTACGGTTAGAGACATCATTAAGGTTAGGGTTAGAGACATCATTAGGGTTAGGATTACATACATCATTAGGGTTAGGGATACAGACATCATTAGGGTTAGAGATACAGACAGCATTAGGTTTACTGTTAGAGACATCATTAGGGTTAGGGTTAGAGACATCATTAGGGTTAGGATTACAGACATCATTAGAGTTAGGGTTAGAGACCACATAAGGGTTAAGATTACAGACATCATTAGGGTTAGGGTGACAGACAACATTAAGGTTAGGGTAACCGACATCATGATGGGTTAGGATTACAGACATCATTAGGGTTAGGGTTAGGGTTACAGACATCATAAGGGCTAGGGATACAGACCGCATTAGGGTTACGGTTAGACACATCTTTAAGGTTAGGATTACATACAACATAAGGGATTACGGTTACAGACAGCTCTAGGGTTATGGTTACAGACAGCACTAGGGTTAGGCTTACAGAGACTATTATGGTAAGGGTTATAAAAAGCTTTAGGGTTAGGGTTAGAGACATCATAAGGGTAACAGACATCATTAGGTTAAAGGTTATAGATATCTCTAGGGTAAGGGATAGAGCCATCATTAGGGTTACGGTTATAGATATCTCTAGGGTTACGCTTACGGATATCATTTGGGTTAGGGTTACAGACATCATTAGGGTTAGGGTTACATACATCATAAGGGTTAGGGTTAGGGTTACATACATCATTAGGGTAAGGGATATAGACATCATTAGGGTAAGGGTTAGAGACATTATTAGGGTTACGGTTACGAACCTCAATAAGGTTACGGTTACAGACAGCACTAGGGTTACGGTTAGAGGCAGCACATAGGGTTAGGGTTACATACACTATTAAGGTTAGGGTTATAAACAGCTCTAGGGATAGGGTTAGAGACATCATTAGGGTTAGAGTTACAGACATGATTAGGGTTACGGTTACAGATAGCTCTAGAGTTCGGGTTAGAGACATCATAAGGGTTACAGTTAGGGGTACATAAATCATTAGGGTTAGGGATACAGACAGCATTAGGGTTAGGGTTAGAGACCTCATTACGGTTGGAGGCAGCACTAGGGTAAGGGTTACGTATACTATTATTAGGGTTATAAACAGCTCAAGGGATAAGGTTAGAGACATCATTAGGGTTAGGGTTACGGTTAAAGATAGTTTTAGGGTTAGGTTAACATACGTTATGAGGGTTAGGGTTAAAGACATCGTTAGGGTTAGTTTTACAGACATCATTAGGTTAAGGGATAGAGCCATCATTAGGGTTACGGTTATATATATCTCTAGGGTTACGCTTACGGATATCATTTGGGTTAGGGTTACAGACATCATTAGGGTTAGGGTTACATACATCATTAGAGTAGAGGTTACAAACATCATTAGGGTTAGGGTAACATACATCATTAGGGTTAGGGTTAGGGTTACATACATCATTAGGGTAAGGGATACAGATATCATTAGGGTAAGGGTTAGAGACATTTGTAGGGTTACGGTTATGGACATCATTAAGGTTACAGTTACAGACAGCACTAGGGTTACGGTTAGAGGCAGCACATAGGGTTAGGGTTACATACACTATTAAGGTTAGGGTTATAAACAGCTCTAGGGATAGGGTTAGAGATATCATTAGGGTTAGGGTTACAGGTAGCTCTAGGGTTACGGTTACAGGCAGCACTAGGGTAAGGGTTACATATACTATTATGGTTAGGGTTATAAACAGCTCTAGGGATAGGGTTTGAGACAGCATTAGGGTTAGAGTTACAGACATGATTAGGGTTACGGTAACAGATAGCTCTAAAGTTCGGTTTAGAGACATCATAAGGGTTGCGGTTAGGGGTACATAAATCACTAGGGTTAGGGATACAGACAGCATTAGGGTTAGGGTTAGAGACCTCATTACGGTTGTAGGCAGCACTAGGGTAAGGGTTACGTATACTATTATTAGGGTTATAGACAGCTCAAGGGATAGGGTTAGAGACATCATTAGGGTTAGGGTTACGGTTACAGATAGTTCTAGGGTTAGGTTAACATACGTTATGAGGGTAAGGGTTAAAGACATCGTGAGGGTTAGTTTTATAGACATCATTAGGGTAAGGGTTAAAGACATCATTATGGTTAGGGTTACATATATCATTATGGTTAGGGTAATAGAAAGCACTAGGGTTAGGGTTACAGACATCATTAGGGTTAAAGTTACAGAAAACATTTAGGGTTAACGACATCATTAGGGTTACGTTTAGAGTTTCATAAATCATTAGGGTTAGGGATACAGACAGCATTAGGGTTACGGTGAGAGACATCGTTAGGGTTACGGTTATAGACTGCACTAGGGTTACGGTTACAGACAGCACTAGGGTTATGGTTACATATACTATTGTGGTTAGGGTTATAAACATCTCTAGGGATAGGGTTAGAGACATCATTAGGGTTAGGGTAACAGACATCATTGAGGTTACGGTCACAGATAACTCTAGGGTTAGGGCTAGACACATCATTTATGTTACGGCTAGGGTTACATAAATCATAAGGGTTAGGGATACAGACAGCATTAGGGTTATGGTTAGAGACATCATTAGGGCTACGGTTAGGGTTACATAAATCTTTAGGGTAAGTGATACAGACATCATTAGACTAACAGTTAGAGACAACATTAGGGTTAGGTTGACGGACATCATTCAGGTTACGGTTACAGACATCATTAGCGTTACGGTTAGAGGCAGCACTAGGGTTAGGGTTACATATACTATTATGGTTAGGGTAATAAACAGCTCTAGGAATAGGGTTAGAGAGATCATTAGGGTTAGGGTTACGGTTACAAATAGCTTTAGGGTTAGGGTTACAGACATTATTAGGGTTAGGGTTAAAGACATCATTAGGGTTAGGGTTAGATACATCATTAGGGTTAAGGTTACAGACAACATTAGGATTAGGGCTACCGACATCATTTGGGTTAGGATTACAGACATCATCATATTTAAGGTTAAACACATCATTAGGGTAAGGGTTAGGGTTACAGACATCATCAGGGTTAGGGATACAGACAGCATAAGGGTAACGGTTAGAAACATCATTAGGGTTAGGGTTATAGACATCATTAGGGTTAGGATTACCGACATCTTTTGGGTTAGGAGTACCGACATCTTTTGGGTTAGGATTACCGACATCATCATGGTTACGGTTACAAACATCATTAGGATTAGGGATACAGACATCATTAGGATTAGGGATACAGACATCATTAGGATTAGGGATACAGACATCATTAGGATTAGGGATACAGACATCATTAGGGTTACGGTTAAAGACATCATTAGGGTTAGGGTTAGAGGCATCATTAGGAATAGGATTATAGACATCATAAGGGTTCGGGTTAGAGACAACATAAAGCTTAAGGTTACCGACATCATGAGGGTTAGGATTTCAGACATCATTATGGTTAGGGTTACAGACATCATTAGGGTTAGGGTTAGGGTTACAGACATCATCAGGGTTAGGGATACAGACAGCATAAGGGTAACGGTTAGAAACATCATTAGGGTTAGGGTTATAGACATCATTAGGGTTAGGATTACCGACATCTTTTGGGTTAGGATTACCGACATCTTTTGGGTTAGGATTACCGACATCATCATGGTTACGGTTACAAACATCATTAGGATTAGGGATACAGACATCATTAGGATTAGGGATACAGACATCATTAGGATTAGGGATACAGACATCATTAGGATTAGGGATACAGACATCATTAGGGTTAGGGTTAGAGGCATCATTAGGAAT
This sequence comes from Mytilus edulis, assembly GCF_963676685.1. Lineage (NCBI taxonomy): Eukaryota > Metazoa > Mollusca > Bivalvia > Mytilida > Mytilidae > Mytilus > Mytilus edulis. Next base: position 72,046,086 of record NC_092353.1, on the reverse strand, counting down.
AGGATTATAGACATCATAAGGGTTCGGGTTAGAGACAACATAAAGCTTAAGGTTACCGACATCATGAGGGTTAGGATTTCAGACATCATTATGGTTAGGGTTACAGACATCATTAGGGTTAGGGTTAGGGTTAAAGACATCGTTAGGGTTAGGGTTAGGGTTACAGACATCATGAGGGTTAGGGATACAGACAGTATTAGGGTTACGGTTGGAGACATCATTAGGGTTACGGTTACGGACATCATGCGGGTTACGGTTACAGACAGCACTAGGGTTAGGGTTACATATACTATTATGGTTATGGTTATAAACAGCTTTAGGGTTTGGATTCGAAACATCATTATGGTTATCGTTAGGGTTACATACATCATCGGGGTAAGGGTTAGGATTACAGACATCATTAGGGTTAGGAATACAGACAGCATTATGGTTACAGTTAGAGACATCATTAGGGTAACGGTTACGGACATCATTCGGGTTACGGTTACAGACAGCACTAGGGTTAGGGTTACAGATACTATTATGGTTAGGGTTATAAACAGCTTTAGGGTTAGGTTTAGAGACATCATTAGGGTTAGGGTTACAGACATCATTAGGGTTACGGTTATAGATAGCTCTAGGTTTATGGTTACAGAAAGCATTAGGGTTAGGGTTACAGACAGCATTTTGGTAACGGTTACAGACATCATTAGGGTTAGGGCTACATACATCATCCGGGTTAGGGTTACAGACATCATCAGGGTTAGGGTTACAGACATCATTAGGGTTAGGGTTACAGACATCATTAGGGTTAGGATTACAGACATCATTAGGGTTAGGGTTAAAGACATCATAAGGGTTAGGGTTAGAGACATCATTAGGTTTAGTGTTAGAAACATCATTAGGGTTAGGGTTACAGACATCATTAGGGTTAGGGTTAGAGACATCATTAGGGTTAGGGATACAGACAGAATTAGGGTTACAGTTAGAGACATCATTAGGGTTACGGTTACGGACATCATTCGGGTTACGGTTACAGACAGCACTAGTGTTAGGGTTACAGATACTATTATGGTTAGGGTTATAAACAGCTTTAGGGTTAGGGTTAGAGACATTATTCGGGTTAGGGTTACAGACATCATTAGGGTTACGGTTATAGATACAATGTAGCTCTAGGTTTAGGGTTACAGAAAGCATTAGGGTTAGGGTTACAGACATCATTTTGGTTTAGGGTTACAGACATCATTAGGGTTAGGTTTACAAACATCATTAGGGTTAGGTGAACAGACATCATTAGATTTAGGGTTACAGACATCATTAAGGTTAGAGTTACAGACATCATTAGGGTTACGGGTAACAGACGGATCTAGAGTTAGGGTTTCAGACATCAACAGGGTTAGAGTTACAGACACCATGAAGGTTAGGGTTAGAGACACCATTAAGGTTAGAGTAAGAGACATTATTAGGGTCAGGGTTAGAGACAGCATTAGGGTTAGGGTAACAGACAGTTCTAGGGTTAGGGTTAAAGATATCCTTAGGGTTAGGATTACAGATATCCTTAGGGTTAGGGTTACAGACATCATTAGGGTTATGGTTCGAGACATCATTAGGGTTATAGTTACTGTCAGCACTAGGTCTATGGTTACATATACTGTTATAGTTAGGGTCATAAACAGTTCTAGGGTTAGGTTACAGATATCATTAGGGTTCGGGTTACAGACATCATTATGATTAGAGTTACAGATATCATTACGGTTAGGGTTAGAGATATTATTAAGGTAAGGGTTACAGACATCATTAGACTTAGATTTAAAGACACCATTAGGGTTAGGGTTACAGACATCATTAGGGTTAGGGTTACATACATCATTAGGGTTAGGGTTACAGTCATTGCATGGGTTAGGGTTACAGACAGCATTAAGGTTAGGGTAATAGACATCATTAGGGTAAGGTTAACAGATATCATTATGGTTAGGGTTACAGACATCATTATGGTTTAGGGTTACAGACATCATTAGGGTTACGTGTACAGACATCATTAGGATTAGGGTTACAGACATCATTAGGTTTAGGGTTACAGACATCATTAGGTTTAGGTTTACAGACATCATTAGATTTAGGGTTAGAGACATCATTACGGTTACGGTTACAGACATCAATGAGGTTACGGGTTACAGACGGATCTAGGGTTAGAGTTTCAGACATCAATAGGGTTAGAGTTACAGACGCCATTAAGGTTAGGGTTAGAGACACCATTAAGGTTAGAGTTAGAGACAGCATTAGGGTTACGGTTACAGACAGTTCTAGGGTTAGGGTTACAGATATCATTAAGGTTCGGGTTACAGACATCATTAGGGTTAGGGTTACAGACATTATTAGGGTTAGGTTTACATACATCATTAGGGTTAGGTATACAAACATCATTAGAGTTAGGGTTCCAGACATCATTACGGTTACTGTTAAGACATCATTAGGGATAGGGTTACAGACATCATTATTGTTAGGGTAATAGAAAGCACTAGGGTTAGGGTTACAGACATCATTGGGGTTCGGGTAATAGACAGCACTAGAGTTAGGGCTACAGACATCATTAGGGAAAGGGTTACAGACATCATTAAAAATAGGGTAATAGACAGCACTAGGGTAAGGGTTAAAGACATCATTAGGGTTAGGGTTAAAGACATCATTAGGATAAGGGTTAGATACATCATTAGGGCTAGGGTTATAGAGATCATTTGGGTTAGGATTACAGACATCATCATTGTTAGGGTTGCAGACATCATTAGGGTTAAGGATACAGACATCATTAGGGTTAGGAATACAAACAGCATTAGGGTTACAGTTAGAGACATCATTAAGGTTAGGGTTAGAGACATCATTAGGGTTAGGATTACATACATCATTAGGGTTAGGGATACAGACATCATTAGGGTTAGAGATACAGACAGCATTAGGTTTACTGTTAGAGACATCATTAGGGTTAGGGTTAGAGACATCATTAGGGTTAGGATTACAGACATCATTAGAGTTAGGGTTAGAGACCACATAAGGGTTAAGATTACAGACATCATTAGGGTTAGGGTGACAGACAACATTAAGGTTAGGGTAACCGACATCATGATGGGTTAGGATTACAGACATCATTAGGGTTAGGGTTAGGGTTACAGACATCATAAGGGCTAGGGATACAGACCGCATTAGGGTTACGGTTAGACACATCTTTAAGGTTAGGATTACATACAACATAAGGGATTACGGTTACAGACAGCTCTAGGGTTATGGTTACAGACAGCACTAGGGTTAGGCTTACAGAGACTATTATGGTAAGGGTTATAAATAGCTTTAGGGTTAGGGTTAGAGACATCATAAGGGTAACAGACATCATTAGGTTAAAGGTTATAGATATCTCTAGGGTAAGGGATAGAGCCATCATTAGGGTTACGGTTATAGATATCTCTAGGGTTACGCTTACGGATATCATTTGGGTTAGGGTTACAGACATCATTAGGGTTAGGGTTACATACATCATAAGGGTTAGGGTTAGGGTTACATACATCATTAGGGTAAGGGATATAGACATCATTAGGGTAAGGGTTAGAGACATTATTAGGGTTACGGTTACGAACCTCAATAAGGTTACGGTTACAGACAGCACTAGGGTTACGGTTAGAGGCAGCACATAGGGTTAGGGTTACATACACTATTAAGGTTAGGGTTATAAACAGCTCTAGGGATAGGGTTAGAGACATCATTAGGGTTAGAGTTACAGACATGATTAGGGTTACGGTTACAGATAGCTCTAGAGTTCGGGTTAGAGACATCATAAGGGTTACAGTTAGGGGTACATAAATCATTAGGGTTAGGGATACAGACAGCATTAGGGTTAGGGTTAGAGACCTCATTACGGTTGGAGGCAGCACTAGGGTAAGGGTTACGTATACTATTATTAGGGTTATAAACAGCTCAAGGGATAAGGTTAGAGACATCATTAGGGTTAGGGTTACGGTTAAAGATAGTTTTAGGGTTAGGTTAACATACGTTATGAGGGTTAGGGTTAAAGACATCGTTAGGGTTAGTTTTACAGACATCATTAGGTTAAGGGATAGAGCCATCATTAGGGTTACGGTTATATATATCTCTAGGGTTACGCTTACGGATATCATTTGGGTTAGGGTTACAGACATCATTAGGGTTAGGGTTACATACATCATTAGAGTAGAGGTTACAAACATCATTAGGGTTAGGGTAACATACATCATTAGGGTTAGGGTTAGGGTTACATACATCATTAGGGTAAGGGATACAGATATCATTAGGGTAAGGGTTAGAGACATTTGTAGGGTTACGGTTATGGACATCATTAAGGTTACAGTTACAGACAGCACTAGGGTTACGGTTAGAGGCAGCACATAGGGTTAGGGTTACATACACTATTAAGGTTAGGGTTATAAACAGCTCTAGGGATAGGGTTAGAGATATCATTAGGGTTAGGGTTACAGGTAGCTCTAGGGTTACGGTTACAGGCAGCACTAGGGTAAGGGTTACATATACTATTATGGTTAGGGTTATAAACAGCTCTAGGGATAGGGTTTGAGACAGCATTAGGGTTAGAGTTACAGACATGATTAGGGTTACGGTAACAGATAGCTCTAAAGTTCGGTTTAGAGACATCATAAGGGTTGCGGTTAGGGGTACATAAATCACTAGGGTTAGGGATACAGACAGCATTAGGGTTAGGGTTAGAGACCTCATTACGGTTGTAGGCAGCACTAGGGTAAGGGTTACGTATACTATTATTAGGGTTATAGACAGCTCAAGGGATAGGGTTAGAGACATCATTAGGGTTAGGGTTACGGTTACAGATAGTTCTAGGGTTAGGTTAACATACGTTATGAGGGTAAGGGTTAAAGACATCGTGAGGGTTAGTTTTATAGACATCATTAGGGTAAGGGTTAAAGACATCATTATGGTTAGGGTTACATATATCATTATGGTTAGGGTAATAGAAAGCACTAGGGTTAGGGTTACAGACATCATTAGGGTTAAAGTTACAGAAAACATTTAGGGTTAACGACATCATTAGGGTTACGTTTAGAGTTTCATAAATCATTAGGGTTAGGGATACAGACAGCATTAGGGTTACGGTGAGAGACATCGTTAGGGTTACGGTTATAGACTGCACTAGGGTTACGGTTACAGACAGCACTAGGGTTATGGTTACATATACTATTGTGGTTAGGGTTATAAACATCTCTAGGGATAGGGTTAGAGACATCATTAGGGTTAGGGTAACAGACATCATTGAGGTTACGGTCACAGATAACTCTAGGGTTAGGGCTAGACACATCATTTATGTTACGGCTAGGGTTACATAAATCATAAGGGTTAGGGATACAGACAGCATTAGGGTTATGGTTAGAGACATCATTAGGGCTACGGTTAGGGTTACATAAATCTTTAGGGTAAGTGATACAGACATCATTAGACTAACAGTTAGAGACAACATTAGGGTTAGGTTGACGGACATCATTCAGGTTACGGTTACAGACATCATTAGCGTTACGGTTAGAGGCAGCACTAGGGTTAGGGTTACATATACTATTATGGTTAGGGTAATAAACAGCTCTAGGAATAGGGTTAGAGAGATCATTAGGGTTAGGGTTACGGTTACAAATAGCTTTAGGGTTAGGGTTACAGACATTATTAGGGTTAGGGTTAAAGACATCATTAGGGTTAGGGTTAGATACATCATTAGGGTTAAGGTTACAGACAACATTAGGATTAGGGCTACCGACATCATTTGGGTTAGGATTACAGACATCATCATATTTAAGGTTAAACACATCATTAGGGTAAGGGTTAGGGTTACAGACATCATCAGGGTTAGGGATACAGACAGCATAAGGGTAACGGTTAGAAACATCATTAGGGTTAGGGTTATAGACATCATTAGGGTTAGGATTACCGACATCTTTTGGGTTAGGAGTACCGACATCTTTTGGGTTAGGATTACCGACATCATCATGGTTACGGTTACAAACATCATTAGGATTAGGGATACAGACATCATTAGGATTAGGGATACAGACATCATTAGGATTAGGGATACAGACATCATTAGGATTAGGGATACAGACATCATTAGGGTTACGGTTAAAGACATCATTAGGGTTAGGGTTAGAGGCATCATTAGGAATAGGATTATAGACATCATAAGGGTTCGGGTTAGAGACAACATAAAGCTTAAGGTTACCGACATCATGAGGGTTAGGATTTCAGACATCATTATGGTTAGGGTTACAGACATCATTAGGGTTAGGGTTAGGGTTACAGACATCATCAGGGTTAGGGATACAGACAGCATAAGGGTAACGGTTAGAAACATCATTAGGGTTAGGGTTATAGACATCATTAGGGTTAGGATTACCGACATCTTTTGGGTTAGGATTACCGACATCTTTTGGGTTAGGATTACCGACATCATCATGGTTACGGTTACAAACATCATTAGGATTAGGGATACAGACATCATTAGGATTAGGGATACAGACATCATTAGGATTAGGGATACAGACATCATTAGGATTAGGGATACAGACATCATTAGGGTTAGGGTTAGAGGCATCATTAGGAATAGGATTATAGACATCATAAGGGTTCGGGTTAGAGACAACATAAAGCTTAAGGTTACCGACATCATGAGGGTTAGGATTTCAGACATCATTATGGTTAGGGTTACAGACATCATTAGGGTTAGGGTTAGGGTTAAAGACATCGTTAGGGTTAGGGTTAGGGTTACAGACATCATGAGGGTTAGGGATACAGACAGTATTAGGGTTACGGTTGGAGACATCATTAGGGTTACGGTTACGGACATCATGCGGGTTACGGTTACAGACAGCACTAGGGTTAGGGTTACATATACTATTATGGTTATGGTTATAAACAGCTTTAGGGTTTGGATTCGAAACATCATTATGGTTATCGTTAGGGTTACATACATCATCGGGGTAAGGGTTAGGATTACAGACATCATTAGGGTTAGGAATACAGACAGCATTATGGTTACAGTTAGAGACATCATTAGGGTAACGGTTACGGACATCATTCGGGTTACGGTTACAGACAGCACTAGGGTTAGGGTTACAGATACTATTATGGTTAGGGTTATAAACAGCTTTAGGGTTAGGTTTAGAGACATCATTAGGGTTAGGGTTACAGACATCATTAGGGTTACGGTTATAGATAGCTCTAGGTTTATGGTTACAGAAAGCATTAGGGTTAGGGTTACAGACAGCATTTTGGTAACGGTTACAGACATCATTAGGGTTAGGGCTACATACATCATCCGGGTTAGGGTTACAGACATCATCAGGGTTAGGGTTACAGACATCATTAGGGTTAGGGTTACAGACATCATTAGGGTTAGGATTACAGACATCATTAGGGTTAGGGTTAAAGACATCATAAGGGTTAGGGTTAGAGACATCATTAGGTTTAGTGTTAGAAACATCATTAAGGTTAGGGTTACAGACATCATTAGGGTTAGGGTTAGAGACATCATTAGGGTTAGGGATACAGACAGAATTAGGGTTACAGTTAGAGACATCATTAGGGTTACGGTTACGGACATCATTCGGGTTACGGTTACAGACAGCACTAGTGTTAGGGTTACAGATACTATTATGGTTAGGGTTATAAACAGCTTTAGGGTTAGGGTTAGAGACATTATTCGGGTTAGGGTTACAGACATCATTAGGGTTACGGTTATAGATACAATGTAGCTCTAGGTTTAGGGTTACAGAAAGCATTAGGGTTAGGGTTACAGACAGCATTTTGGTTACGGTTACAGACATCATTAGGGTTAGGGCTTCATACATTATCAGAATTAGGGTTACAGACATCATCAGGGTTAGGGTTACAGACATCATTAGGGTTAGGGTTACAGACATCATTTGGGTTAGGATTACAGACATCATTAGGGTTAGGGTTACAGACACCATAAGGGTTATGGTTAGAGGCATCATTAGGTTTAGTGTTAGAAACATCATTAGGGTTAGGGTTACAGACTTCATTAGGGTTAGGGTTAGAGACATCATTATGGTTAGGGTTACAGACATCATTAGGATAGGGTTAGAGACATCATTATGGTTAGGGTTTTACAGACAGTATAAGGGTTACGGTTACAGACATCATTAGGTTGCAAGTTATACAGACGGCATTAGTGTTAGGGCTACATACATCATTAGTGTTAGGGCTACATACATCATTAGTGTTAGGGCTACATACATCATTAGGGTAAGGGTTACAGAGAGTTCCCTAGGCTTTTAAAGGCATTGACCGTGCGTACATTTTAAGAATGAAGTGCTTCCGCGCTTAACACAAAATGTACTCGGTCAACGCTTTTACACCCCAATGAATTTACAAAATGAAGCATTCAATTCTTAGATTTTAAAAAAAATGAAAATCAGTAGCTGTTGTAAGAAATGGATAGGAAGGCTGTGTGTTCTTATAAAAAATTATGAGTTCTATCAATTATACAAATCAAAATATCTGCATGTTCGAAAAGCAACATAATTTGTGTCACAGGATAGTAAACCTAATACACTGCTAAGCACATATCAAATAATAGTTTATATACATTTATTAGATACGTACATGTGATCATTTGAACAATTTTCTATTTGACAAAATCTTTGATATGGGCTTTCTTTGGAACATTTATTTAATATTCCTTCAGCTCTTGATTATAAAACCTTCATTACGATGTCAATAAGATCAGCATAGATTTATGTATCCACATTAACAATGTGTTACTATTCACAAATTGTATAAATTCACTTTTTAGCTTAGATAGGTGAAAGGTTTTAAAAAAATCGAAAAAATATCATGAACACGAGCATGCATAAAAATAACGTATTATTGGTTATACAATTAAAACTATGCATTATTTCATACGTAGTGTCGGATTAAAAAACAGGACTTGTTCACTCTTTATTTAGTTTTGCTTTATAAAGATAAAGAACTTCAACAAAAAAACACACTTTTAAAATTTTATTTTTGTTTTTAATCTAACAGACTAGAAAATTCTGACAGACTAACATGTTAAGAAAATCAATTATTTTTGTTAGATACCACGACAACATTGATCCTCCTATTATAATGATTCGGGTATTTCTGAAAGATTTTACAACAACAGTTAGCGAACAGATTCCTTAATACGACGGTGTCATATCATTATTAGGTAAACTATTTTCTCTTTTTTTAGTTATACAGATCGGTCAGTGAAATAAGACAGCAGTGCTACGGTTCAATAAGTCTTCTTGTCCATTTTTTAACTCGCACCTAACCCGAGGGTGTAACAGGCTTAGCATAAAATATGTTGCTATACTACAAAACCATATTACAATGTAGTTCCTATTCTGTTTAAGTAAAGTGTGTTGATAAAAATATTTTAGGAAATGTTTGCATTGGGTATTGTATATTGCATTTTTTTTAATTCGTCGAACATGTAATTCGTGGTTCACCTGTACTCACACAATCCATAAAATCTGGTATCCACCGAATAATAATGAAAAGTAAAACAAAAATACAGAAAATTCAAAATGGAAAATCACTAAGCAAACGGCAAATTTGAATCAAAAGCTCAAACACACGAAACGAATATAGAACAGCTGTCATACCCGTAGCCAGATAAGGTCACATTATTTTGATGCAATGGTTCTTTTAATCTAGTCATAGACAATATTAGATATCTTCAAGGTCAAACATGTCTATCGAATCAGTTTATTTAAATCGTTCGATATAAACCGTTTTGCAGGTATTCACCATTGATATATTTACTGCAGATGGGATTATTTCTTGGTTCAAATATCTTCACCGTAACAGAGCTTCTAGAATTTATTATATTTATCATGTGGCCGCTTATTCAACGTCGATCAAAAAAAAAATGTCGTTCAAAATATAGCTTAAAAAAATACCTTTGGACCAACCCAATTACGAGTTGCTGTTATTCATTCCCATCAAGGATGTAGTTAGGTGAGAACACAAAACTGATACTATGAGTCAGAGACGCATTAATTAAGGTTCATTTAGATTTATATTCCTCAGTGAAACACTTAGTCTAGATCTGTCTTGCGATTTTTAATTTGAAATATTTCTTATTGTATAAGCAATATACAAAGTTTTAGTGAAATATAGTGTGGAAACCGGAATCATATCAACAACTTGATCTACTAGTATTTTCAAAAAAGATCTGGCTGTAATAGAAGCACACACCGTATACCAAACTCTTTATTACTGTGATCGATTCCGTTCTGGTACAGTTTATGTTACTCAATAATTGTTTAAAGTACTGTGGGTTTATCATTATTCGTTGAATACCAATTTTCGTGGATTTCGTGGTTACCGTGGAACCCCGAATTTCAATGTCCAACGAATTACAAATTTTTTACAAGAATGTATGAAGAATTTTGCAGAAACCATTAAATCCAATATCCAAGAAAGTACAAGTTTTTTCTAAATCCAGGAAAATTGGTACTCATCAAAATGAATGAATCTAAGCTAGATTGTCGATCGAAGCTAGACCTGACGAATAGTTTAACAGTATGCATATCATTTAGAGAAAACGAGACATTATGCTTCTTCTGTCACTCTTTTAGATTGTTATATTCATCTTGGTTTTTTTTTATATCTCCAATAACAGCAGAAAATTTTCTTTGTAAACAAAGCTCTATTGTTTATTCACAGTTAAATTCCATCGACTCAGATTGCTGTTTTTAGGTATCCATTTTTAGCTCACCTGGCCCGAAGGGCCAAGTGAGCTTTTCTCATCACTTGGCGTCCGGCGTCCGGCGTCCGTCGTCCGTCGTCCGTCGTCCGTCGTCCGTCGTCGTCGTCGTCGTCGTCGTCGTCCGTCGTCGTTAACTTTTACAAAAATCTTCTCCTCTGAAACTACTGGGCCAAATTAAACTAAACTTGGCCACAATCATCATTGGGTTATCTAGTTTAAAAAATGTGTGGCGTGACCTGGCCAACCAACCAAGATGACCGCCATGGCTAAAAATAGAACATAGGGGTAAAATGCAGTTTTTGGCTTATAACTCAAAAACCAAAGCATTTAGAGCAAATCTGACATGGGGTAAAATTGTTTATCAGGTCAAAATCTATCTGCCCTCAAATTTTCAGATGAATCCGACAACCCGTTGTTGGGTTGCTGCCCCTGAATTGGTAATTTTCGGGAATTTTTGCTGTTTTCGGTTATTATCTTGTATATTATTATAGATAGAGATAAACTGTAAACAGCAATAATGTTAAGCAAAGTAATATTTTCAAATAAGTCAACATGACCAAAATGGTCAGTTGACCCCTTTAGGAGTTATTGACCTTTATAGTCAATTTTTAACCATTTTTCGTAAATCTTAGTAATCTTTTACAAAAATCTTCTCCTCTGAAACTACTGGGCCAAATTAATCCAAACTTGGCCACAATCATCTTTGGGGTATCTAGTTTAAAAAATGTGTGGCGTGACCCGGCCAACCAACCAAGATGGCCGCCATGGCTAAAAATAGAACATAGGGGTAAAATGCAGTTTTTGGCTTATAACTCAAAAACCAAAGCATTTAGAGCAAATCTGACATGGGGGTAAAATTGTTTATCAGGTCAAGATCTATCTGCCCTCAAATTTTCAGATGAATCCGACAACCCGTTATTGGGTTGCTGCCCCTGAACTGGTAATTTTAGGGAATTTTTGCTGTTTTTGGCTATTATCTTGAATATTATTATAGATAGAGATAAACTGTAAACAGCAATAATGTTCAGCAAAGTAAGATTTACAAATAAGTCAACATGACCAAAATGGTCAGTTGACCCCTTGAGGAGTTATTGCCCTTTATAGTCAATTTTTAACCATTTTTCGTAAATCTTAGTAATCTTTTACAAAAATCTTCTTCTCTGAAACTACTGGGCCAAATTAATCCAAACTTGGCCACAATCATCTTTGGGATATCTAGTTTAAAAAATGTGTGGCGTGACCCGGCCAACCAACCAAGATGGCCGCCATGGCTAAAAATAGAACATAGGGGTAAAATGCAGTTTTTGGCTTATAACTCAAAAACCAAAGCATTTAGAGCAAATCTGACATGTGGTAAAAGTGTTTATCAGGTCAAGATCTATCTGTCCTGAAATTTTCAGATGAATCGGACAACCTGTTGTTGGGTTGCTGCCCCTGAATTGGTAATTTTAAGGAAATTTTTCTGTTTTTGGTTATTATCTTGAATATTATTATAGATAGAGATAAACTGTAAACAGCAATGATGTTCAGCAAAGTAAGATTTACAAATAAGTCAGCATGACCAAAATGGTCAGTTGACCCCTGAAGGAGTTATTGCCCTTTATAGTCAATTTTTAACCATTTTTTCGTAAATCTTAGTAATCTTTTACAAAAATCTTCTTCTCTGAAACTACTTGGCCAAATTAAACTAAACTTGGCCACAATCATCATTGGGGTAACTTGTTTAAAAAATGTGTGGCGTGACCTGGCCAATCAACCAAAATGGCTGCCACGGCTAATAATAGAACATAGGGGTAAAATGCAGTTTTTGGCTTATAACTCAAAAACCGAAGCATTAAGAGAAAATCTGACAGGGTTTAATTGTTTATCAGGTCAAGATCTATCTGCCCTGATGTTTTCACATGGATCGGACAACCCGTTGTTAGGTTACTGTCCTGAATTGGTAATTTTAAGGAAATTTTGCCGTTTTTTGTTATTATCTTGAATATTATTATAGATAGAGATAAACTGTATACAGCAATAACGTTCAGCAAAATAAGATCAACAAATAAGTTTACATGACCAAAATAGTCAATTGACCCCTTAAGGAGTCATTGCCCTTTATAGTTAATTTTTAACATTTTTCATAAATTTTTGTAAATTTTTAGAAAATATTTTCCACTGTAATTACTGGGCCAAGTTCATTATAGATAAAGATAATTGTAGCAACAAGAATGTTCAGTAAAGTAAGATCTACAAACACATCACTATCACCAAAACACAATTATGTCATGAATTTATCCGTGTCCATTGTTTGATATGCACAAGACCAAGGTGAGCGACACAGGCTCTTTAGAGCCTCTAGTTATTTCCGTTAAAGAATGAACTCAAATTATAAAAATTTTGTTATAAGTTTCACCCTCATAAAGACTAGCCAGACGACCATCAACTTATTTTTCAATTCAAATTTGTCAATTATGGAGGAAAAAAAGTATATTTACAAAAATACTGAACTCCGAGAAAGTTTCAAAACGGAACGTATCTAATCAAATGGCAAAATCAAATGATAAAACACATCAAGATTTGTGATGTTGATGGAATTTGTTTTATAAATTTACTCCCGTGTATACTCAATTATTGTTTTGTTTGATATGTTTTGCTTTACTACTTATGGTTTGCACCACCTCAAAGAATGATTTGTAGTCAAAGGGGTTCATAGCTTTTTTCAAGTTAAAAGTACTTTCGGTAAAAAAAAAATCCCCAAAGTTGATAGTTGTTTATATATCTATGACCTCACAATAAAGCTAATTTTAACATGGCTCAGCTGTTAAAACAAGCCCTTTCACAAGTATTGAAACTCACAAATGTAATAAATCATCTTGGTATTCTAATATTACATATATTATAAGATGTATTGATGTTCACATAGAAAGTTTTGATGTTGAAAACTTAGAGTATTTTTATTAAGAAATGTAGGATTTAGTTGAAAAATACTATAGACAATATGCAAATGTTAAAAAAAGGAAAATTGCTTACTTTTTTTAAATTTAAAAACATCTTCAAATAGGAAGAATATTTATGTCACGTTATTGAATTTCATTTTCGACAATTTATAAGTGCTCATCAGTTAGCTATTGAGTGTTTTACGGAGTGAACAGTGATTCGATAACATTATATATCTCCGGACACCTATAAGACAGTATACAACATAAACTGGTTTCGACTTCACCATGAAAAAAAATCAAGTAAATGTGTTTGTGCTTTTGATAAACCCGCCTGCTAAAAGTATACGGTAAGCAGAATGTTGAGTAATGAATCTGAAAATGCACACAGTATAGCTGACTCATATAAATCCTTAAACCAAATTTCAGAAATCCTTGTAATTTTAGTTCCTGAGAAAGTTGCAGAGAAATTATCAATGGGACGGACGGACAACGTTAGGTTAAACAGTTTTCCCCCACTTTTCTTTTAAAGCGACATCAAACAAATGAACCATGAAAACAAGGTTAATGACCACTTAATACCGCCACACAGATATCATCAAAGTTTTTAATCATTACTTATTTTCAACATTTGGTTGAATTCGAGTCTTGTAGACGAAACATGTTTGGCGTACAAAGTTATGAACACAATTTGATAAGGTATTTTTCCATAAAAAAAGCACGTATATTTGAGACATTTTCATATGGACTTTACCAGAATATCTAAACCTTGATGGTTTATCCATGACATAAGATTATGGTCGGAGAAATCTTGTGTGATGGACATGTTGATTTTGCAATGATCCCATATATCAAATTTAGTCTCATATAACTCACATTAAGTGTGCTATTCAACTGACAAAATTATCATGTTCTTTCAAAAATCCATACCTGAGGCATAGAAATTAAGGGAAGGTCAATTGAGAGATGTAAAAGTAATGAAGCATCCAGTTGCTTCATTTCTTTTGTCTTTGATATATTCAAATAAATAAATTAAATGTATCCTCATAGAATTATTTTGATTGACTAACATCAATCTCGAGTCATTCTAAAATTATCATTGATTTCAAAATGAATTGTAAAAGAAAAGAGGGACGAACGATACCAAAGGAACTGTCAAACTCATAAATCGAAAATAAACTACATTCATGATGACACACGTTACCCTAATAAGTTCACATGTAAATAAAAAAAATGCTTAGTAATCGTGTTTTGATGAACATAGCGAAAAAAGATTAATAAAATATTGAAAGTGGGCACATTTTTATAATGAAGCCCTTCCGCACTTAATATAAAATGTACTTCGGTCAACCCTTTTACACCTCAATGAAATTACAAAAAGAAGCATTCCTTTCTTAACAATATGTAGTATACAAGTCTTACATTAGTTTTTTCTAATATATATGGGCATGGAGTTGACAGTGATCAAATTATAAATGATTAATTCAGAAATTAATGCATACATTTGAAATTGCAAACCCTTGGTCCCTGGCAAAAATGAAAATATAAAAGAGGGACAAAAGATACCAGAGGGACAGTCAAGCTCATAGATTGAAATTAAACTGACAACGCAATAGCTTTAAAAAAAAAGACACAACATATAAAACAAGACGAAGTAAGGCAATCCCACCTAAAAATGGGGGTGATCTCAGGTGCTCCGGAAGGATAAGCAGATCCAGCTCCACATGTGGCACTCGTCGTGTTGCTCATGTTATTACAAACACGGTAAATAATCTAATCCGGTAGGTCACATTCGTGAAAATAAAGGGGATCATAGTTAAGACATAAGGAACATATCCGATATGTTGATAACAACTGTCATATTCCTAACTTGATACAGACATTTTTTTATATGGAAAATGGTGGATTAAACCTGGTTTTATAGCTAGCTAACCTTCTCACTTGTATGACAGTATACAAAACCACAATTGTGATTATTTAAATAACCTGGTTCTTTCCATTTTTTTTGTTATTTTATTTGCCGCCCATTTTGTCCCAGGTTTGAGTTGTCTTTTTGTCATGGTTTAATATCCCCCCCTTTTTTTTTATTAATATTGTATCTAAATTTGTCATAGATCATATTTTTTAGTTCAGTGTATGTTTAGTTGTTTTGGTTAATACTGTAAATTCAGAAATTATTGAGATGTTTTTAATATTGCAAAACTAGAGGCTCTCAAGAGCCTGTGTCGCTCACCTTGGTCTATGTGCATATTAAACAATGGACACAGATAAATTCATAACAAAATTGTGTTTTGATGATGGTGATGTGTTTATAGATCTTACTTTACCAAACATTCTTGTTGCTACAATTATCTCTATCTATAATGAACTTGGCCCAGTAATTACAGTGGAAAATATTTTCTAAAAATCTACAAAAATTTATGAAAAATGTAAAAAATTTACTATAAAGGGCAATAACTCCTAAAGGGGTCAACTGACCATATCGGTCGTGTTGAGTTATTTGTAAATCTTACTTTGCTGAACATTATTGCTGTTCACTGTTTATCTCTATCTATAATATTATTCAAGATTATAACCAACAAGAATGTGTCCTCAGTACACGAATGCCCCACTCGCACTATCATTTTCTATGTTCATTGGACCGTTGAATTGGAGTAATATCTCTAATTTGGCATTAAAATTAGAAAGATCATATCATAGGGAACATGTGTACCAAGTTTGAAGTCGATTGGACTTCAACTTCATCAAAAACTACCTTGACCAAAAACTTTAACCTGAAGCGGGACAGACGGACGGACGGACGGACAGACGAACGGACGCACAGACCAGAAAACATAATGCCCCTCTACTATCGTAGGTGGGGCATAAAAACAGCAAAATTTCCTTAAAATTACCAATTCAGGGGCAGCAACCCTACAACGGGTTGTTCGATTCATCTGAAATTTTCAAGGCAGATAGATCTTGACCTGACAAACAATTTAACCTCGTGTCAGATTTGCTTTAAATGCTTTGGTTTCTGATTTATAACCCAAAAACTGCCTTTTACCCCTATGTTCTATTTTTAGCCATGGCGGCCATCTTGGTTGGTTGACCGGGTCACCGGACACAATTTTTAAACTAGATACCCCAATGATGATTGTGGCCAAGTTTCGTTTAATTTGGCCCAGTAGTTTCAGAGGAGAAGATTTTTGTAAAAGTTAATGACAGACGACGGACGCCAGATGCCAAGTGATGAGAAAAGCTCACTTGGCCCTTTGGGCCAGGTGAGCTAAAAATCGAGAGGGTAACAATAGCAATGTAAACTTGCATTTTTGATTTTTTTTATGAATTAAACAGGATTTTCTCAGTATTGCAAAAAATCAAATCGCATTTTAATCTAAAATGACAAAATCGCAAAAATAAAAGCATGCAATAATTTTTGAAATAACAGTAGTCTATTTGATCGAGTTGCACCAATTCAATTGATATTTATAGTGCATCTTTCAATGTGTTAATATTACAATAAGGATAGGGATGAAGGTTGGCGCCTGTTGAAACGTTTAAACCAGCTGCATTTGAATGCTAATGTCCTAAGTGATCAGCTTGTTTAGTATTTGTTGCTTGTTGATGTGGTTCATAAGTGTTTCTCGCATTTATTTAGGTAGGACCATTAGTTTCCAGTATGAATTGTTACACGAAGTCATTTTTCAGACCCTTTATAGGTTGCTGTTTAGTATGAATCAAGGCTTTGTGTTGAATGCCATACTTTGACCTACAATTGTTTACTTTTTACAAAGTGTTACCTGGATGAATTTGTTAGTTAAGTGTATGTTTTATTTGTTTGGTTAATACTGTAAAGCTGTCTCATTTGCACTCATACCACATCTTATTTCTATGAATATCAAATACCAAATCCTATGTTGTCAATATCATGTTAAATCTAAGTGAACTAGACCCAACAAGCCAAGTCAGAATTTTTAGGCTCCAGCAGGAAGGCAGGCCACCCTACCCTCACATATTATACCATCCTTGACCATAAAACTCCTCTGAATATAGTGTGATTGCTAGAGAATTAGCAAATACAATTTTCAATGTCTCTGGTTTATCCAAACTGATGTATTAAATCCATGACCTCATGACCTCTAGACCAGCAGGATATCAATGACCTTACAATTGGTTATTCTTATGGGGAAATAAAGCTTTGAAGATTTTCTAAACTTTGATTTTTCTTTTCATTACTGCAAGAAAATTTGTTTATTGTGGGGATGATAAGCACCAAAGAATTTTTTTCACAAATCTAAACAAAATATTTTCTGTTATTCCTTTTTGAAGTTTTTGGAAGAAAATATTAAATACCAAGCAAATCCATTTTGATAAAGAATTCAGCATTAATAATTAAGCTTTTATGAGATTCCCAAAAATAAAACAAATTCTAACTGAAAAACTTAAAATTTGTTTCAATGTTTTTTCAAAACAGATAGGCTAAGAAGATAACATAAATCTATTTACATATCTTTATTTATTAAGCTATATACTGGCTTGACAATATTACGCCAAAACTATCAGAATATAAAATTGTACATCAGTTACATTTTGCTATGGTTACCGTACAAAATAAAGGTTATGTTATGACCCTGCAGGCCATGTTTGAAATGCTAGAGAAATTATGTTTTATGCTTAGATCTCGATTTAATCAATATATTGCTTTAAATTATTAAGCCACATCAAATTTTAAATTTAATACTTAAAATCAAGTTTTTTTTTTTATATAAAATATGTATATTAAATAAATAAATTGATGTTATTTCAATGTATTTCAATTTTAATTGAATCAATTATCCATAAGTCTTTAAATTTTATACCATACTTTTGTGTAATCCATACGTTATTAAAATTTCCACCAACTGTATAATATGGCTTCTTGTAAAAATGTAAATGACAAATGTATTGCATAGATGCCAACCCCCTTTTGACACAATCAGTAACAAACTATCAAATTTTCCGTATTTTTGAAAAGTTTTCAGTAATCATTCATAAACGTGCATTTACCAATAAAAATTACTGACGAGTGGTTGCACAGTGATGTACACTAAAATTTGTCATTTAACATGTTGTCTGTAGTATGTATTCCATTCATTGATTGTTCAGATGTTCTCGACTCAAACATTTTTGTTTTGTCAAGGAGAAGTAGAGAAAGGGGGAAAGCTACTTAAAAAATGTAAGTTTGCCTCTTCGGAAGTCAGTTAATTACCCAACAATAGGTTGATAACTCCCGAGAAACCGGAAGCATTACATTGGCGTTTCCTAAATACTGGACCAGGACGGAAAAGTAATGATAAAAATCCGCGTTTTACAAAATTGAACGTCGATGATTGGGAATCCGTAACTATACTACTTTGACCGTAATAGCGTAGTTTTTATCGCAAAATCGGAAAAACTACGGAAAAATCGTAATGGTTGGCATCTATGGTATTGCTGAAAATAAGACAAAAGGTTCTGTTATCTTAATAGATATCCAAAAAGTAAATGCATACAAATAAAGTTTTGGTGTTGCTTCCAGATCAGATTTTGAGCTTTACTTAACAAGTTTAAATGCTGCTTAGAAATAAATAGTATTGTACACTGTATGCAAAATTCTAATATAATTATATAGGTAAAATCTTATAGGATTAAAATAAGATAAAAAACAAATTTCTATACATAGAGTATTTCAGTCTGTAAATCCTCAAAATTCAATTACTTTTTCATTCAAGTTCCAAGATTATTTAATTAGATTAAAGTAAGTAAATGGCAAGTTGGCATTGAATCAAACATCTACAAGTAATTTTGCATTAAATTTTATAATATGAATTAAAGTTTTATGAAATTGCCAATGTTGAAACTTTTTATTAAGTTAATTGCTTGTATGTTTATGTTATTTACACAAAATCTGTAACTTATGTTCTAGTTCAGATGAATTTTGTCATTATATCTTGCATGCCATGACCATCATAAGCACTCATCAAATTTTGGAAAATAGAATGGTAAATTTTTCTCCCCTATGGCATATTGTACATGTGTATGCTAGTCTTGTAATTATCAAAAGTAATAGCTTGTCTTCACCACAAAATTAATATAGGGGACCAACATTTGTTTACCATTCTGTCCTCCTACATTAACGGACATGAAAAATAGCAAATGCACCCGACCAGTACTGCAAGGGAGATAACAAAACCATAGGGGAAATAACTCTTGTTAGTTAACAAAATGTCTGAATTCTATTGTTAACTACTATATTAAAGCATTGAACAGAGAATTCTAGTCTTTCAATTTTACTTGATCAGAAAGATACATCCTGCTGAATTTTATAATTTGTACAAAATATAAATAATGTCAAATATTAAAGGATCATTTTTTCTTCCCCATAAAAATCAACTGCATGTAAAGACTTATAAATTATTTATTCTTTGCAAGGGTAACAGTTTCCCATATTTTCAACATAAAATACTAACTAAAATGCTGATTATATAAATGGCTTTCCTTAGAATACACATAAATAATTGCAAAATATTTACATAAATTCTGTTTCTAAGTATATACCAATATGAAGTGGTCTCGTATTAAAAGATTGCCCTTAAATTGTCAAAATAAAACTTACAAGTGTATGGCACTTCAAATATTTCATCAGTATAAACTTTCCAGAAATGACATTTAGCAGGAATTCACTGGAAAATATGCAGACCTTCAGTTTTAAAAATTCAAAAATGGTGGGCATGTCTGAATTATTTTTTCTGATAGAAAGTATTGGTGGATTTTACATCTTTCTTATCAAACTTTACATTTTTATATAAGGCACAGACAGAGGCATATCATTATATTAAAAACCACCTCATGAAGTTTTATATATTGAATTCTTTGTACAATAAAGGTAAAATTTTACATTAACTTACTGCATCACTATTTTTCAATTTTTGGTGAATCTTTAATTTCTGTAAAATTTTCCATTTAAGTATAAGTTAGATGTTAAAAGTGACTAAGAGAGTGTAATGATGTTAGTCAAACCCCTGGTCAAAGGCATTTCCTGGAAAAATATGGATAAACAAATTATCAATGATTTTTCAATTATGAAGAATATTCTCCACAACACCTAAATAAAGGAGAGAGATGTTCATCTATTTTCAGAACCATCAATTATCTATAAATATGGCGAGACCACTCAATGATATGAAATAAGAAAGGCACCTGTTTCATGCTAAGACAGCAATATTAACAATATACATGAATATATTTTACACACAAACAATACTACAGCACACACTGCTAGGTGGTTCAGTTAAAAATCACTCTTGTTGTTGTCTAGTTGACTACTGTGAAACAGTGTAATTGCCAGTGACAAACACTCGAATTGATTCAGTCAAAATCATTTTTGCTGTTGTCAAGTTTACTTCTGTGAAACAGTGTAATTGCCAGTGATACCATTTTCATATGCCAAAGCTGACACACTGAAGATACAGATATCTCAAGATAAAAAATCTGCAATCACAAGTCTTCATTTAACTGAACCACTTTGCCTGTACTGTATATAACTTTAAACAATAACGTAACTTTGCAAATATAATAAAAAACATAACAATAGAAGAGACCCATATTTAAAATTCAACAAAATGAAAACATTAAGTCTTCTCCCATTACAATACACTTTTCTTTTCATGCTAACTTTTTTTACATTTATTAGAAAAAGAAAATTTCAAGTTTTGGCTTTTAAACATTTGTTTCTAAAACATAACTCAGAAAACAAGTCAAACATAGTCTCACGACCCTGAATAACCAGATAATATTACATCCATTGAATCACTCCCTTTGAGCTATAAGAAATTAGTGACTAGTATTAATTGAAAAATAATTCTGGATTTTACATTTGTAATGAGGTATTGAGATTTATAGAATTTATCCATTGGCAAATTTATAGTAACATAAATTTATGAGGAAGACATTTATTGCAATAAATTTCATTTAAATCCCCCCCTCCTTCTCCCACAAAAAAAAAGGTCTGGAAGTTAGTATTACAAAATGTAATTAGCAACAGCTTCCATTACACCAAATATAAAATAAACTTCCATTTATCAAACATTAATAACAATTCATTTCCATATAATAAATTTTATACATCATTAGAATTCATCGCAGATGAATAATTCCACAAGAGTTACTCCCCTTTGGCTAGCAAATCAGTTGATGGGGTAACACTGGAATACATAGTTTATCACACCATTTGAAGAATATAAGTTTTCATTCATCCCCATTCTGCTGCTCAACTTCACCGTTCAAGCATTCTGGATCAACATCTGTTGAGTACGAGGTTCCTTCCAATTTAATTGTCTTTTCTAATTTGGTAGTTGCTTTAGTTTCATAATGCAATTTAATGTCCTGATCTGATGGTAGTGTTTGAATAAAAGCTTTGGTTTGGTAAGCTGTGCTGAGATACCGCCACAAATTCTTCAGTTCTTTAGGGATCTCATAACTTTTATAGGCCTGAAAATAAATATTAAAGATATTTGTTTAAAAGTATCCTCATCTCATGGGTTTTTTGTTCCATTAAAAATGCATTATGACATCACAATTTCCATGCAAATTTGTGACGTATGTAAACATGTGATCTGACCAAACTGTTGGTAATTTTATTCTGTGTATTTACCAATTATGATATAATGTTAAGAATTTCACTTTAGCTTTCTTTCTGCTCCCTATTATATTTATGCCATTACAAGAACAAAATGTAGACTGCACATGTTTGGAATTTCTAATGATGAAAATTGGAAATTTTTTTAATGTTTTTCACAGAGCTGCACTAGAATTGTGATTACAGAACAGTTTCAAATATTTTCTATAATCAACTAAAAAGGCCTGATAACTTCAAATACATATACCCAAAAGATTGACAGGGTATAGAAATATGGTCATGGTCATCCTTTAGTCCTATACTGATAGACAACAAAACCCTTACCTCAATAGTTAAACCAGTGCCAATGTATGGTCACTTGTGATATGAGCTGCGTCGATTATAAATCAACCTTATCATATACTTAGCATTGATATAATAACTTTTGCATATGTGTAATGAGCGGAAGTACACAAGCCATAATTTCCCACCCAGGCTGATAACCCATATCAGGTGCATCTCGTGCACAAAACCCATAATAGTGCATCTCGTGCAAGTTACTTCCGGTGTTTCCGGTATCGGTTGTTTACTTTTCCATTGTGACGTCAAATATTTTTTATGACGACGTCAAAATTTACGGGAACTTTTGTGGGGATAGTTTAATACTTGCTAACAAATGCCATTGACAATTATGAATCATTTTATAGTACAACAAACATGGAGTAGTAATGATCGTAAAACTCTTCCAAATTTTCAATGTTTCAAAATGCCTCTATAGGAAATGTTACCATAAATATATAAGGAGTTAATTATGCTGTTGTTGGACAACTATAGTATATTTGATTCATAATTTTAATTTTCTTTATAAAGTGTTTGACTGTTTTAGTTATTGCATTAGTTTATTTGCCTTACATAAAACTATTGTCGGAAGTATATGATAAAGCGATTAATACATGGCCTTTTTCATATCAGCCTGGGTATCATCCCTCGACCCATATCAGCACCTCGACTCCGTCTTGGGCTGATATGGGGGTCTCGGGATGATACCCAGGCTGATATATGGAAAAGGCCATGTATTAATCTCTATTTATACAAATGCACGTATAAATGTACAGTTACACAATTTCTGTAGCCATTATTTTAACCTGAATAGGTTAACAGATCTAGATGCATAAGGTCTATTTCTATCTAAAGCAGCACAGATATTTGCAGCCACTTCCAATTAGGATAGGACACTATATTGTTTGCCTCATAAAGAGTGTGCCAAGCTCTCTGCACTTAAGATAACCTTTACCAAAACCTTTCGATAGGTTCCTTTATAGAGACCCTTTTTAGGCTTAATTTCTGCCCTTATTCCATTAACCCTCTCCTCCAATGGCATTCCCATTTCCCTGTCCTTCTTTGAAGTTCTTTCTGATTGACCCCTATTAGAGGATGTACATGTACCATACCTGCTTTATTCAATGTTAATGAGTTCTTGTACTGAACAAGCACAAAACATTTGTATGTAAAGCAAGCAATTGTCAATAAAGTACATGAAGTGTTTTCCCCAGGACCTTTTAGCATCATGGTAATGTGATGCTATATTTCTGAATTGATTTTGTTACAGTAAAACCTGTATAAACCAGCCGGCTACGGGACTATGAAAAAGGGCCGGTTTGGACAGTGAGCCGGTTTATTCAGGTTTCCGTTTTGACCAGAAGTTAATGACTTGTGACGTCCGACATTTTCCATGTAAAAGTTCTCTTTGATTGTAAATTATATCTGATAAATTAAAATACTTTCACTTCGTTTCTCATTGTTTGCATTTGCATCATAATGCTCGCGTTGTTTGGATTGTAAGACGAGAGTTGCGATTTACTCCCATGATGAATAATTTGAAATGTTGGAATGGCCGACTAAAAAGCCAGAATATTATCAAACGTAATTTCATCACTTTCTAAACGTTGTCGTACAGTGTACAATATCCATTGATTGTTGTCATCCGAGTGTTTTTCATTATCAACGTCATTTGTTTAGGGGTTCACAACAGAGAACCCAGGATTTCGAAATCACGATGTGAATTTCTTAGTCCGGGATTTAAAATTGTTTATCCAAGTTAAAACGTAAGTTCAATCCGAGATATATTCGGTGTGTCTTTTCGTTTAATTGACACGTTTATAATGTTTTAATAAATAATACAGCTCACTACTGTACGATTGTAGGTTTACAGTTTGACACCTGACTAATTGATTATCACGAAAAGCCATATTGTATAAATAAATATATTTTTATTGCATATCGATCATTGAAATTAATCAGACAAACCGGTTTTGACAGGTAATAATTAATGTAATTAAGAGTATTGGGACTTCATATTTAGACCGGAATTCGGAATACACAGGGTCCGGTTTACAAAGGGTATTTTAACAAAGACTTTGAATGGAAAAATATGGGACTTTCATTTTCGGCCGGAATGGACAGGAAACCGGTTTATTCAGGGTCCGGTTTAATCAGGTTTGACTGTATATATAAAGTGTTACAGACATGATAGATGCATGTGATGCTATAATTTTTAGAAACGTGGTGGTATTTCAAATTTCCTTTTACCAGGATGCTATATGAGAACTCTGACATGTGTTCTACCATATTTTTTAAAACAATGTCTCACAATTACTGTATACAATGTACTTATTGATCCTAATAAATTTGTTACATGTCTAGTGTTAATTTGTGATTCTATAAATAATTCTTACTTTTCCTGCCACTCTGATATGCTGAAGTCGTGACAGTAATACTGTATCACTATAGGAAATTGTAGATCCACACAGAAAAGTCGTTTCCATTTCTCCCAAAAAGCCATCAACGTTTTTCAACTGTTGCGTTAACTTTGTCCCATTATCGTTAGGATTTTGTAGAAATAAATTAAATTTCTGAAATATACATTGAAAAATAATGCTATCACACTAACAGATACATGTAATATGTGTAAAATACATGCATACATTGTATGCACAAATGTACATGTGTATTGAAGCCTTCCACTGATATATATAGAATACATGCGTTCATTGTACAGTGTATATTTGTATTGAAGACTAAATGATATAATACATGTACATGTACATAAAATACATGCACTTTGTGTGCACACATGTACCAGAGATGCAACTAATCGTCGGACCCGTCGGACCTAAGGGGCAGAATTTATGCAGGTCCGGCAAAACTTGTAGCTGTGCAGGACCTGATGGCCGGCAATATTTAAGTCCGCTTGGGTCCGCCAAAACTGAAATCCCCGTCGGCCCCGGCAGAGTATTTTGTTTATAAAATTGCGATCATCTTTAATAAAAGTAAATGTCCTGTTCCCCCGCATTTTCTAACTCCGGGAACCAGTATTTCCGCTCAGTAATAGTCTTTCGTACCTTGTCCATCTCGCCCCGAACAATTCTCCGTATTTCCGTCATGTTTTTTGTTTTAGAAATTCGCTCTCTAGGAAGGAGGTCTATTAAGCATAGTTGATAAGTTCAGGAAATATGTCATGGCCGATAAAATTTGTAAGTGGGTCGAAACCCGGTAAAAGACCAAACCAGTCACCTATTCAAGTTGATAAAGCTGTAAAGACGAATGAATCTGGGAGTGATAATGATTCTGACTATGAGTCAGATTTTGAATTTGAACAGAATGAAACTACCAATGACTATCTTGTTTTCAAGTACTCTTGTGAAGAATAACTTTTAATCAGATCAATATTATGTAATGTATTATTCAATAAACTACAATTGTTATGAATCACAGGTTATTTTAAAATAATAATAATATCAACAAAATCAAAATAACGTTTGTTCAATAGCATAATTTCATTTGATTTTTGAGTGAAAATATGGGTCTGGCAGAAATTTGATGGGTCTGGCAAAACTTGGTACCCTGTAGGCCCCATTGTCTGACAGGAAAAAAAAACTGTTTGCATCTCTGATGTACTGAAGCCTATAGCATAACACTGATAAGATGTACATGTATAAAATTCAAGAATGTGAATGTTTATTAAGGGGCATATATATATATATATATACAAAATGTATAACACATGAATTGCTAGTGACTCACAGAAAGAATTTAAACTCTAGTAGTTTTGGTTCATGTTCAAATTTTAAAAGACAAGTCAACGGTAACACAACACACCCATTGCCTATGACAGCTGTATACAAATGAAATCAAGCAGTTAAATTTTTTTCACCAAAAAAAATGCCAACCAGAAAAATTTCAAAATCAATTCAAACGTACCTTTGGCCAGAGTTTTTTAATTTGTTGGTTTACAGATTTTCCCAAAGAAAAAGTCGGGTTGGTCAGTCAGAAAATAAAATAAAAAAATCTCTCAAGACAGAAAAATATGCCAAAAAAAATATATTTTACTTTTCGTACAATATGTTTGGTTTGCTACATGTATTTGATCATCATTTCTTATATATTAGTTTGATGAAATATTATTGCTCCGCTGCCATAAACATCTCATGACATCGTCTAATAATTTTCCATGAAAAATTGGGGTTTGTGTCCATGGATAAAGACGAAATTAAATCGTGATTTCACAAATAAACCCCTAAATAAATTTCAGGAAACATAGTGTTTAATGATCTCCAAGCAGGAAAACTGATAAAGAAAAAAACTGGAAAAACGAGGATATAGGGTTCATCAATTGCCATGAATTTTCCTTTTTTTTTCTTATATCAATGACACAAGTCAGCAGAAAATTACAAAGGATTTGTTTTAATTTAGTTCTTCAACTAAACATGTTCCACGGTTGGACAAGTTCATTCTCAATTTTTTTCTATCTTACGGAATGATGACAAATACGGGAAACAAACTTAATATGTAATGGGTTTAAAATGCAGGTTTCGTTCCACAAAATTATTTGCGCAAATGACATTTCAAGGTCAGTTACTATTGATTTGCCTATTTTTAGATACGTTAATTGGAAGTTTTAGTTTTCACAACAGAAAGTGTTATCATTTCCGTTAGTCTTTAATACATTTCATTTCATAAAAAAAAGTATATTTTATTTATTTTAAGAGAAAATGTTTTTGTTTGTGTCAGCGGGAATAAAAAAAACATGAAAAGTCGATTTTATTTATATTCTGGAAATCGGCAAAATCGGGTCAGCGGATCCGTAAACCAACAAATTAAAAAATCATCACATGGCCTTTCAGTTGCAATGTATGTGCTGATTCTTAACATTGGCTTCATTAACACCTGAAGACCTTATCCAATGAAAAACATACCATTCAGAATTGCTCTAGTTCAACCTATATTTGTACATGTATCTCATTATCATTAAATAATAAGCAAGTTGGCTCTCGCATCCAGTAAGAAAATTGTACCATTAAAAATATGGATCTTAACAAGAACCCTGTTGACAACCCCTAAATGTAATGAGGTTCCCTTTCATGAGTGTTGATCGTAAAAATAAATTGAAAAAAACACTTCTTACATGTACAATGTACATTGTAGTACAAAATGCCCATGTTTATATTAGTTGAAGAAAATACTTTTCCCCAAGAACAATACATCTTTATTGACAAAACATGTCCATGAATTTGGAAATATTCATGGACTTCAATCTTCTCCATTTTTGAAATAAGAGGAACCCTCTTTTAGGAAAGTTCTTCCAAATATATTTTATTCAACAGCAAAATAATCCTGGCTGAGGTACAGTCCCTCATTTAGGTGGTTGTTCCCTACTGTTGAAGTTATTCATGTACAAATGTAAGACAGATTTTAAAAGTCAGGTACTGGGCATGTTGTTGGTTGTTGTCAAATGATTGAGGTTTTTTTATTCAGAAAATTTGGTGTTGATATATATATATATATAGCAGACCTTTCATTGTCCTTTTTTAAATTATACAAACTTTTGTGTATAGAGCTTGATAGATGTACATGTAAATTGACTACCAGTTTGTTTGTTTTTTGTGTTTGTTATCAATTTGGTTTGCTGCATAACTAACATTTCCTTTTATACATAATCAACTTTCTCAGTTGCAGAAAAAAATATCTACATGTACATGCTCAATTGATGTTTGCACATTGTTGAGGGCTGTATGGTGAACTATACTTGCTGGCTTCTACATCATTTAGTTTCTGGTAGCTACATGTGTATTATATAGTCTGTATAGAGTTGTCTCATTGACAATCATACCACATCTTTTTTAATACAATCCTAGCTACTAACTTTATATAAATCTTCAACATGTCTAAGGGCAAGCTGATTCTTAGCTTCTGTTCTTTTCAGCAATGGTCGACTGACATTAACACTTTCAAAGAATTTCTCTACTTCATCAGCATCATCAAATACACAGTTTGAAATGTCCTGTCCTTTTGTGTCACGTCCCTGAACACCTATTACAATTGGAAATGTCTTGCTCATGGTTTTAGCCTTGAATGATTCTGGTAAATTGTTAGCTGGGACCGTGTAAACTTGGAAATGAACATCTGACTTTTCCGCCAAAAGATGGGCCACCATGAACCATTGTTGACAAATGGGACACGATCCTTTACTTTCACCATCTCGAACAGATGCCTGAAAACCAAAAGATTATTGTTTCAATCATGTTTTTTTTTATGTACAAAGACTCTTTCCTCAGATCCTAAATATTACGGCAAATTAAAATGAAAAACATGCAGTTTAAAGTGAAAATAACAAGCAGCAACCTGTTGCTTTTGCTCATTGGTTGGGTTTATTTATCTTTGACAAATTTCCTATTTCCATTTTCATGTAATAAATGAAGCTATATAACTCTTCCATTTGACCACTTGTGTATTTTGCTTTATAATATATTATTTAACCTTATAACTTATAGTACCTAAACAGGGGCAGATTCAGAACGCCCCCTTGAGTGGGTCTCACTAAGTTTAAGTGTGACGCTGGATTGCTGATTATTTTGTAAGCATGACACTTAAGGTCAAATTATTGTGCAGTGAAAACGGGAAATGAAGTCTAGTAGGACATGGCAAATTACAAACCAAAAAAAATGTAAATGCTTATGTACATAGTGTAAGTGGGATACAGGAATCTGACAATACAGTAAGCGTGGGATCCGGGCTCAGAGCCCCCCGCCCCCTATATTGACCTATGATTAAGTTTTTACATGCCAAAAAAAATATAGTTATGTCCATTACTCAATACAATTCTTATTGATTTCCTTAATGACAATATCTGCATTATTTTTTAAATTTGTATATGATAAAAAAATTTCATTATTATCTAGTTAAGCACCCAATTCACCCTCAAAACACGAAAGGGGGGATAAACACCTGTGAACTAACTAACCTTCTACGGAAAACGTCGATAACAGCCAAATTCCGTCATAATGAAAACCAAATCAATTTAAAATATCTACATATAAGGAACTATTCATCATTTAAAATAATTAATATTTAACAGTATTGCAAATAAAATCAACAAAACATGATAAACACATCTTGAAAAAAGATGTGTTCCGAAATGTAAAAGCAAAAACTTGCGCCAAAACTAAGACGAAGAATGCAAATTTCGGCATTACAAACCTTAATGTACAGCTCAAAATGGGGCTTGTTGTCAGAAACAGAATCGTTGGTAGGGTTATCGTCACTCATCTTCTTGTCGGCTTCGAGAAGGCGACGAAAATGTCTTCACTTTTATCACGTATGACGCAGAGGACCTCGCCCAACGGAAATGAATGAAAATAATCAAGCATGCGCATGATAACGGGCACCTGCTATCATGTGACAGAAGATTACAAAGCGGGAAATTTAAAAAAATAAAAGTGAAATGGATAATCTGTACTTATACGTTTTAATTATCAAAAACGGCTTGATAATTATGTATCAATACATACATTTTTTTCGTTCACCCTGCCGGATTGACCTACTTTGCAAAGAGGGACGAAAGATACCAGAGTGACAGTCAAACTCATACTGACAACGCCACATGTGGCTAAAAATGAAAAGGACAAACAGACAAACAATAGTACACATGATACAACATAGAAAACTAAAGAATAAACAACATGAACCCCACCAAAATATGGGGGTGATCTCACGTGCTCCAGAAGGGTAAGCAGATCCTGCTCCACATGGGGCAACCGTCGTGTTGTTTATGAGATAACAAATCCGGTAAATAGTCTTATTCGGTAGGTCACATTCATGAAAGGGAAGGGGATTGTAGTTACAACTTAAGGAACATATCTGATATCATTTGGGAAACGGTTATTCCATAACGGTCAACCAATTCGTGATGGCGTCCGTAAAATTTACAAAGAGATGATTTCAACTTCACCATTTGGAACTCTTGATTTAATAGCTTCCTTGTAAGCAATAATCCTCTCAAGAAAATCATGAAGGGGCGGATCCAGCAATTTTAAAAAGGGGGTTCCTATACCAGGACAAAGGGTGGGTTCCAACTATATGTCCCCATTCAAATGCATTGATCTGCCAAAAAAAGGGGGGTTCCAACCCCCAGAACCCCCACCCCCTGGATCCGCAAATGCTTAGAAATGGAAAGTTCTCAATTGGAAAGCTGAAATCATTTCTTTTGTCGTAAAGTTTTGTTTTCAATCGACCTTCATTGTCAATTTCTAGATGTAAGTCAAGATATTAGGCCGACTTAACTGTATCTGTTGTATCCTTTATCTCTAGTTCAACGGGATAGATGCATTCGACAGTCACCAAATTTTGAATTATTTAGTGATAGAACATCATCTATATAGCAAAACGTAGAGTTAAAGGATATTGCTAACTTCTTATCTTTCTTTCTAAGAAGTTCCTGTATGAAATCAGCCTCATTATAATGAAGAAACAAGTCAGCAAGAAGAGGGGCACAATTCGTTTCATTTGGAAAGCCGATAGTCTGTTGAAAAAACTCTGAACGTAACAAATATGTTGTCAATCAAGAAATCAAGCATTTTGATAATTGTCAGTTTCAGATAATTTTTTGTTTGAATCAGAGTGATCAACAGTTACATCAAAAAGACATGCTTGTTTGCAGACTGTATTTTTACAGAACGATTAAAAATCAAAAATATTTTAACATTCTACAAAATGACTTAGACTGCCTAGACAAATGGGAACAAACTTGGGTTGTTCAATGCCCTCGCTGTAACAGGTTCTTCGTGACCATACAAACGTTCATAACTATGTAAACTACATAAATTAGGCCATTAGTTTTCTGGCAGTGTCTGCGCGTACCCGCATGTGGGTACGAATAGTCAAATTGCCGTTCTAGGCTGCACGTACCCACATCCGGTTTTCTATTAAATGCCATCGGATCGGGAATGAAACGTGAAATATATACGAAAATTATCGATAATATGGGGATTTCGTGGTAGAAAGAGTGAAGAGTATGAAAAATAATATTTTCAAATTGTATTTATTAAATAATGATACATAATAAACATTGCAAAATTAAATGCACAATGATGTAAAATGAAACTGTACAGTCCCTGTAAAAGAAAAACATGATAGAAATTAATACTATTATAAAATTTAAATGAAAATTTAAAGAATAACATTTTAATAATTTAAAAATATACCCATATGATATTTTAAAATAATCTTTTAGTAAAATGTAAAACAGAAACTGAAATTTTAAAATATATAAAACTTCTAAAATTAAAGCTTGAGTTTATAAAAATTAAAGAAGCAAGTAATAAATCAATTTAAACAAATTATAACAGGGGTTAAAAATTCCAATAGCCCGACGCCCGGGACTAGATCATTTACGCCTCGGGCAGTTAAAATTTGTAACCCGATATGCCCGACGGACTAGTAACAAAAAATTCTTGACGTTTCCAAAATAGAAAGCATCACTATATTTAGAAATAATCGACATAAAAAAAAACTGAAAAGAAACGCGGCAAATTCGATTAAAAACTACAATTTAAAACAAATACCTTGTATTCGGCCTTTTCCCTGTCGAATTTGTTTGGAATTTTTTCCCACCATAAATGCAGGAAAAATTTATTCTGTTATACTTTAAAAATTAAATCTTCTTTAATTTTTGTGCTCCCGGTTCTTCTTTTCTCGGCGGCTGCTATAGACTGCGAATTTCTTTTATACAATTGTATGGAATTTAACGCCTGTCAGTGATAGTTCTGTACAAATCTTTCTAATTCATTATAAGTCTGAAATGTCTTCCCAACAGTTATAATATCACTCTCTTCCATTTTAAGAATATTTACTAACTGAGAAAAAACTGTTCACTTGCCTATATATATATGTGTATATTTATAAAAATTCTGAGTAGTTTTAATATGTATAACTTTATTTGCAAAACAGACAAAAACCAATTTAGGTTATGGCAAATACAAAACAAACATGATCAAACATAATGAAAACTCGACAATATTATAATAGATATATGATAAAAACAGTTATTGTTCTCCTTTCCTCAGTTCTAATGAGTCAATTTATTCACTAATTGCAACAAATTCCGTATATATTTCACGTTTCATTCCCGATCCGACGGCATTTTATTATAAAACCGAATGTGGGTACGTGCAGCCTAGAAAGGCAATTTGACTATTCGTACCCACATGCGGGTACGCGCAGACACTGCCTAGTTTTCTCGTTTGAATTGTTTTACACTGTCATTTTGGGGCCTTTTATAACTGACAATGCAGTATGGGCTTTGCTCATTGTTAAAGGCCGTACGATGACCTATAGTTGTTAATTTTTGTGTCATTTTGGTCTGTTGTGGAGAATTGTCTCATTGGCAATCATACCCAGGCGCGGATCCAGAGGGGGGGGGGGGGGTCCGGGGGTTGGAACCCCCCCTTTTTTTTGGACGATCAATGCATTTGAATGGGGACATGTAATTGGAACCCCCCCTTTGTCCTGGGTTAGGAACCCCCCCCCCTTTTTAAAATGGCTGGATCCGCCCATGATACCGTGCCCACATCTTCTTTTTTATATTACTTAAAGGCCACATTTTAAAATCCGTCCAGGTCAACTAGGGACTATGCTAGTAATGAAAATCCCGGAGTCAACACAGCAAAATATCTTAGTATCACCCAAGACTTTCTAAACTAACGTTAGTGATTCCCTATATAATCAACCAAATATTCCCAAACAAAGAGTAGACCCAGTGGCGGATGCAGGAATTTTCGAAAGGGGGGGGGGGGGGGGGGGGGTGCTAGCCCAGGGCAAAGGGGGGGTGCAAAACATATGTCCCGATTCAAATGCATTGATCGGCCAAAATAAAGGGGGGTGCGCACCCCCGGAACCCCCCTCTGGATCCGCCACTGAGACCCCTTACCCTGTATCCGCCTAGGAAAGTCCCTGGTATCACCTTATCCAACAACATGTCATAGGAAACCAATACAAACAACATCAAGCGAACAATTCTTCTATTTTTTTTTAAGGAACCTAAAATTAAACCAAGAAGAAACAAAAAGTTTGGCTTATTCAACCAATCACGGTAAAAAAGGGTTTAACAGGGTAATTTTCGGCTATTCAAGTGTTAGTGTCAAATTGGTTAACATTTTACTGTGATTGGTTGAAATAATTTTTATAAAACTGCATTCCAAATACTATTGACTTATGAGGGGGAGGACAGGGGTAAGGGAGACAGGGAGAAAGGGGGT
Source organism: Mytilus edulis (assembly GCF_963676685.1). Classification (NCBI taxonomy): domain Eukaryota; kingdom Metazoa; phylum Mollusca; class Bivalvia; order Mytilida; family Mytilidae; genus Mytilus; species Mytilus edulis. Next base: position 72,012,186 of record NC_092353.1, on the reverse strand, counting down.
AGGAGAAAGGAGAAAGGGGGTGGGAGAAAGGAGAAAGAGGGTAGGAGAAAGGAGAGGAAGGCTGGGAGAAAGGAGAAAAAGTTGGAGAAAGGAGAAAAAATAAAATATCTCTTCTTTTAAAAATTTTCCTAATATTTCAAGAAAAAATATCTCAAAAGGAGATGTTTTATTCTAATGGGAGAAAGGAGAACAGGGGTAGGAGAAAGGAGAAGAGGGGTGGGAGAAGGGAGAAGGGTACCCCCTGTCCTCCCCCTCACTTATAATAAGGAGTTCCATGTAGTCACTAACCTAAACATAAACTTTAATTTGTAAATAATGTAATGGTTTCAAAGTAAATGCATACACATTTATATACAAAATATCATTGACATACCAATGACCAGAGCTATAGAAATTAAAGAAACAACAGACATGGCTTCCTCTGCCTCATTTTTATACCGGTACTTATATCACGAATTTGACTTACACAGTCATCTCAGTACCAGAATCTCATGATGACAAAGAGACGATTTTAATTTTGAAATTATAAATTTCCCCCACCTTTAAAGTAGCAATATACCAATTTCACCTGCATACGGGATATATATGTCCCAACTTATTGGATATTCAAGAGCTTACAGCTCCTACTCAGACTTCGTAAAACGTCATCCGTGTCTGAGTAGAAAGTTGATGAACCAGGGGTATGTCAAAGAACGAGTCGTCCTTTTTGTAAAAAAGTTCATCAGAAGGTACCAAGACCTTGTTGATAAATATTCCGTATCAACTTCACAAATAATACATGATGGTCTTGATGTATAGATTCTGCATACTGATGTTGTTTATCATCTTAACAACGTGTTATATTGTTCTTTCATTTGTCTTTGTTGTATTATTAATATTACTTTTACTGTTGGATTGTTTTATGTGATATCCATTTAACGTGGCTTGGTACTTTAACATCCTGTCAATGTATTGTCTTTTTTTTGCTGGTGTGTTTTGTATATGCGACTTTTTGTATTTCTTTGGTTCTTATAACGTGACTCTGTACTTTAAAAGATCCCGTCAGTATGATATTGTTCTATTTTATGTCATTATGATATATTTCTATTATGAATTACAAAATATGTTGAACCACAGACGTCAAAATTATTCAATCGCCTAGTGAAATGAACTATTTGTGGATTCTTATAAATTCTATATAACTTTTGGACTATTTTAAATCTCGATCTATTTCTGAAATTAATTCTTACATACTTTGGATATTTTTACCCTGTATGCTAACATTGCCTATGTGAAATTTTGAAATTGTTTGTATATACATTGAACGACAAGTATATGTGACGTATAAAATTTTCTGACGTCAGACACTCGAATCAATGAATGTGTTTATAGATAGATGTTTTTGTGTTCTGTTACATTGTTCCATTTAAAATTGTTACATGATGATGACTGCTGTACCCATATTTTGACTATTTTATTTATTATGTCTGTTTAGTTAACGCATCATTGTAAATATAACGGAATTTGATAAGACTGTCATCCAAGTGAGAGGGTTAGCTCGTTAAAACCAGATTTAATCCACCATTTTCTACATTTGAAAATGCCTGTACCAAGTCAGGAATATGACAGTTCTTGTCCATTTGTTTTTGATGTGTTTTGTTATTTGATTTTGCCATGTGACAATGGACTTTCCAATAAGATTTTATTCTATGTTCAGTATTTTTGTGATTTTACTTTATACCACAAGTGGTTCCACCTAAAATGACCTTAGCACAACTTAATATGTATATGTTTACAAAATGTATAAGCTTCAATGCCAATATACCATGACTGAGTGGGCAGAGCCAAACAATCTCCATGGAAATGAGATAACCCAATCCAAACTAAATTTCATTGACTTCCAATCTTTGGTTCCTCATGAACTGACCTAATCTATATTTAATACATTGTTGATGCCGCCACTCCTGCCAGGAACATCATACCTAAGTCTTGCTTTTTGACTCTGTCAAGGGGAGATAAAAACTGACAAATTGAATGAGATTTAGACACATTGTATAGACTGTTTATAATTGAAGACTGTATAAAGTTGACCTCTATGATGTCTTTTGGTTACTTTTTACCTTTGGTTCCATTCTCAATGATGTATACCCTTTCATTCCTTCAATTCACATATAGGGTAAATTCTACATACAATTACCTAGATTAAGTTCTTTGAGATAACATTTAAGCGAAATGATTTTGATTGGCTGTCAGATCAAAATGTATTTATGATGACCTCAAATAAGATGTTGTAAAATTTAGCACTGTAGTGTAAAAACACTTGGGTGCTGGACAGTCCTTATGAATATAAATATAGCCTTCAATATGACAATAAGAAGTTCCATATCTGAGTGAGAAACCAGAAAATTTTCAAAGTCAACAGGTATCTTATTTTTAACCAATTTTAAGTTTCTTAAGTAATTCCATCAAAGCAAACTTAATTATGGTACAACATGTGAAAAAATTAGTTTTATCCAACATATTCTTAGAATGATCCACTAGAAAATTTACAATTTAATCAAAACGAGTTTCTCCTGCTCACTCAAATATACCATACAAGTTTAATGATTTTGATCAAATCATACTGGCCTTACTTGAACATATAATGGTTTACTTTTTAAAAGTTTTGATTTGGATTGAGAGTTGTCTTATTAGCACTCATACCACATCTCCTTATATCTATCTAGTAATTGCCACATGTGATTGGACAGACAGCAGTAATTTTACCATCAATAACAGGTGAATGAAACAAACAAGAAATTTGGCTGACACATTTTTATTTTAATCTCCAAATAAGTGCATTTGTCTCAGCTCAACAGTTTCGATTCCCCATTAATTACATTTGAGTTATTTTTGTATCCACTAACATTGTTTTATGTTGTTATTTGTGCAGTCTGCACAGAAAACATTTTCATCTTCTAGTCCGGAAACTAAATATCAAAATTTGTCCTTATATGACTATATTAAATTTTGAAAATTTCACTAGTCCGAATCAATATTTACTAGTCTGGGGCATCAGACTAGTGGCTAACCGTGCAGACTGTTTGTGACCAGATAATAAATAGTTCAAACACAGCACATCCAATTTGAGTAAATGTTCATCTGTAATAGTATTGCACACAGTCACTTCTTTTTCATGGAAAGAATCTTTTCCTGTTAAAGATCTGAAATATAATAATTGAGAATTCATTTTACTATGTTTATTAAAAAGGATAGATATAGGAAGATGTGGTATGAGTGGCTATGGGACAATTCTCAGGCCTTGGTATATATTAACAAAAAAAACAAAATTCCAATCACTCTGATATATTTTTTGCAATTATGTGTACACAAAGGGGGGTGGGCTGAAATGTATAATCCAATCTTAAAACCAATGTACAAAAAAAAATAAAAAATTGCAAAACTTGAAAAAGACCGATTCAAATTCAATTAATGTAATGCATATTTTCAAATGTATATTTAATGGTATTAACCAATTCTATTATACTCTGAGAACAATAAATATGTCTTAATGATGTGAAAAGTCATACTTAAAAAGTTATAAACAAATGGAACATGTAGTAAAGAGCCCTTAGATTGACAAGTAAAGCATGTGTAAGTTTACAGGTGTTTAAATCTATACAACTCATTGATATGGAGATGAAATACCTGTGATAAGGTATATGTAAACAGACTACAACTTACAGATAGGTAAAATAGATACTTCACATACAGATACAATCAGGTATTGATGATCAACTACATGTCTACTAAGTATGGAAATAGTCGGTATGAAAAAAAGGGGGAGGGTGTTTAAGTTTTTTCACAAGTTTTTTTTTTATTATTTTTTAATTTATTATGAAATTCAATTATATTTCTTTTTGGGAAATTGTTTAGTAAATTAACAAAGGATCAGGTTTGAGTTATACTTAAAATAATTAATGGCTATCTCTAATTTTGTCCGTGTTTAAAATCAGTTGTGTGTGAAAAGGCCATTTATTGTTAACCATCTTAAAATATAAAGCGCATATTAGTTGTAACCTTGACCTTTTGTCAGTTGTAGATAACATAAAAACAAATGCTATATGGCTGTTCAAATGACTCAATTTTAAAATTCAGGGATTATACATGTTTCAGTTAGTTGTGCCTCTGTCAATTGCTGCATGGTTTTTGATTTTTTTTCCCTCAAGGTTTTGCATTTTCAAACTAATAATGTGTTTGACCCCCTTTTTTTCCTTCATTCTGAACCATAGGCCCGTCTCTTAGTTTAAATGATCCCTCTTCTGGGGACGTATATTATCTACAGTGAGGCCCCTCATGGGGGGTCCTAGTAATCACATAATCACCATTTTTTTGCCAATATAATCACATAATCATTAAATATTTGCTTATCTTTAGTAATCAAATAATCATAAACTAAAAATACAGTCCTAGGTAATCAAATAATCATGAAATATTTGGCTTAATAATCAAATAATCATTAAAAAAACGGCCAAGTAATCACATAATCAAAAACCCCATGAGGGCCCTCTACAGTATAATAAAGTAACTGTGAAGACAGAAAGAACAAAATCTTTTAAATATATTTATTATTGTCTCTGTAGAAAATATGTAATATCATTTACATTGGTACAGGTAAAACAGGTATAACTTGTCTGGAGACAATACAAGCTGTTGCCTAGAGTCTGCAGGTATTGTTCATTTCATGTGAATATTTAAATAAAAAGTTAAATTCATGAGGATCTCTACCTAACAATTTACATGATGTAACAACTGCATTACCTAAATATCAGTTTTCTTTTAAATTTTAAACTTTAAACTTCATCAAATGAGAGATGAAATCAACTGATATTTCATAACATAACTGCAATAATTGTAGCTCTATACTCCTTTAGAAAAATGACATCAACACCCTCAATTTATGTTTTTTTTTATTCTATTGAATACTCATAACAATAAAACATTTAATCCAGAAAGTATCTGATTTGATATTGATATATAATCAGCCTGCTGATACAATTTCGAAAACTTGCTTTATAAATTGAATGAAATTTAATTTCAATATGAAGTTACAGTTTTATCCTAAATTGAATGACACAGTATAGTTGGCAATGAGACAATTATCCATGGAGGTTATTAGAGACGACATCAAAAGTTCAATGAAGGATAAAAAACTTAATTCATAAAGTTTTTCACTGACCCCCACACCCCCCTCTTAACTTAATTTGGGAAAAATTGATTGACCAATAGGGATATATATAAAATCGATTTTAGATTAAAAAAACTTGCACCAATGTTGACCCCCCACCCCGAAACTATTTGATTTAAGTTTTTTTTATCCTACATCGATCTTTTGATGTCGTCCCTTAAAGGTAACGGGTGTACATGACTAAACAAAGAATATTACATAACTATCTTCTGTAAATACAAAGTACAAAGTGCCCTTTTAATTAAGTCCAAGTCCTCATTATTGTCCCAAGTCAGGAGCCTGTAGTTCAGAAGATGTTGCTCATGATGTAAGTTGCTGCATATTACATATGTCTTTTGAATATCAATTAGGCCATAATGGTTTTCAGTTTGGTTTCCGTAATCATCAATTTTTTATTCTGTCTGGTGATTAGCCATACGAGAAACCTCATAACTACCTGTAGGATGGAGTTTTGTTGTCTAGGTTTAGGGCCTTAAATGCCGACCGGCATGAAGAGGATAGGTGAGGTGAGGTGAGGTTTTCAGTTTGAACTGTTTCATATTTGTCATTTTGATGCTTTTTATAGCTTCCATTGTGGTATAAGTTTTGTTCATTATTGAAGGCTGTTCTTAACTATGGTTTCTGATAGAAATGAAAGGATATGAGGTATTTCATCCATGACACAAAATCAGAGCATGCACAGCAGAAAACACTAAAAGCAATAGACAACTTTCGAGTTCAATGCATTTCCTTCAAAAACTCTGGTTTTAGTGAACGTCATTTGTGCGTTTAGGGGCGTCGTCACATCCATTCAATGTTGAGCGAGTGGTTGGAAAACTATAACTCTGTATTGTACAAATTATTCAGCAAATTGAATTCTCAAAATTGAAAATCAGCACTGCTGTCATTAGGGAATTGTCATTAAGTACCTACAGAACAACCCTTATTTCTAGTTTATCCTACACAATGACGATTAATAAGACGTTTGATGAACGTAAATAGTGCAGGGATACAGGCGACCCCCTCTATCTGGTAAATGACGTCATAAAGGCGCGTATAATTAACGAGTTTTTTTCGGTGACGGATGAACTCGAAAGTGGTCTATAAGGAAATTCTAACTCCTATGTCATGATTTGGTTTCTGGTAGAGAGCTGTCTTCTTTGCAATCATACCACACTTCAACTGGAACCTTTAACCAAAAGAATGATAGAATTGGTACATTTTGATGACAAATGTACACAATTGAAAATTTTGATGCATTTTCAATTTTCATGGAAGAGACATAAGAAATAAATAACTGATATTGTAACACCTAAATTTTGGGTTGCTCTCTGATAATCTTTTTATTCATTCAAATCAATGAAAAGTGAAAATTCATCTTTATTTCTAGATTAAAATCCTTTTAAACTGAATGCCAATCAAAAGTTACCTTTTTTGACCACCATTAAAAACAATTAATCAATAAAAAACAAATTAAAAAATGAAATACATCCTATCTTCATTGAAGATTTTTTTTTCAAATAGTTTTCAAACACAGTTAATTCAGATGAACCTTAACTTTCATAGTGACATGTAGGACTTATAAAAAATGTACTTAAGTTATTATATATCATGCCAATCCAATACACTCGATCAGTATCAATAAAAGTTGGTCAACTGTATAGATACATCATAACTATTTCAAAAGTTTATTCAATATTATCTGAATTGATCTATATGCATGAGTGAAGTCTACTAAATATTACAATTAAGCTGAATGTTATTTTAGTAGCGCACTTGTTAGGCTTAAAATATGAATTTATTTTTCTATCACCAAAAATCGATTTTTTTATGACAATTAATGCAAGTAAAAATTGCATGTTAATGAGTCAGGAAAATGAGGTGTGCAGTTAAAGAGTCAGCCTGATTCATGAGACCAGGACTAATGGTAATTAAATCGGTTTTGTGTACTCATGCTCGAAAAATCAACCAATCAAAATGTTGGATTTCATGTTTCGAGCATGAGTATCGTCCTCCAAGCACTGAGCAAAGTTTTATGAATCGACCCCAGATGTTTTGTAAATTGGTTATTTTTCATTACCATATATTGCAGTTTACTCCCCTCAACACTGAGCCTTCATACATAGCTAATACACCAAACTTATTATTTTGAAACAAAGTAACAAACATCCTGAAGTTAATAATTCCATTGTAAAGCCAGTTTATACAAAATATTGCAGGTCAATGTCTGAAATAATATCAACAAAAATATTTAACGAGTACTTCTAAATTGGAACACTTGAACATATATTTTCCAGATAAAAATTCAAGCTAAATTAAGGCCTATAACTTTATTTCTGGTCCGACGGCTAGTACACACAAAATTTTAATAGAGTAAGAAATTAAATGAAACTCCACCAGCTCACTGTGGCATCGACTCAGTGGTTGTAAATTAACTCCACCAGCAGTGGCATCGACCCAGTGGTTGTAAATAAACTCCAGCAGCAGTGGTATCGACCCAGTTGTTGTAAATAAACTCCACCAGCAGTGGCATCGACCCAGTGGTTGTAAATAAACTCCAGCAGCAGTGGTATCGACCTAGTTGTTGTAAATAAACTCCACCAGCAGTGGCATCGACCCAGTGGTTGTAAATAAACTCCATCAGCAGTGGTATCGACCCAGTTGTTGTAAATAAACTCCAGCAGCAGTGGCATCGACCCAGTGGTTGTAAATAAACTCCATCAGCAGTGGTATCGACCCAGTTGTTGTAAATAAACTCCACCAGCAGTGGCATCGACCCAGTGGTTGTAAATAAACTCCACCAGCAGTGGCATCGACCCAGTGGTTGTAAATAAACTCCATCAGCAGTGGTATCGACCCAGTGGTTGTAAATAAACTCCACCAGCAGTGGCATCGACCCAGTGGTTGTAAATAAACTCCACCAGCAGTGGCATCGACCCAGTGGTTGTAAATAAACTCCATCAGCAGTGGTATCGACCCAGTTGTTGTAAATAAACTCCACCAGCAGTGGCATCACCCAGTGGTTGTAAATAAACTCATCATAGATATTTAGATTAAGGAAATTAAAACTTGAAGACCTCATTTTGTTCTACATCGTTTGGATGAGTTGTGGTATTTACACTTATGCAATGCTGTGCCATTGATGTGAATGTACACATAATTTTTCTCTTGTTTTACAAATTTCTGTTTCCAAATTTCTGGAAAAATGAAAGGAAAATATGGATATATAGTTTTTTTTTATAGATCCATACTAATGCTATTCTGTTTAAAACAATGATTCCCATTTAACTATATATCATGTATATGGAAATTAAATAATCATCATGATCATAATGACATAACAAAATCTGCATTCCAGATATGTTAATATATTTTTATGTTATTACCTTAAAGTTTACAAAAGCATATAAATTCTTTTATTCAGTGCACAAGTTAAAAGTATTAATGGATGAGTAACTCCTATGTTGGCAAAGATCATTTAAACCGATCTTCATTTCAATCAGATATGATTTATATTCATAGTTAAGTAAAATAAATAATAACACAACTACGTCTTAAATTATGTCACTTTAATATCTTAGTTAGAAGTGTGTTTAAGGTTTAAAGAACAAGTAAATAATGAGGATGGAAGAAAAGGGGGCTGAGATAGGAAAAAGGAGGGACAAAACAATGACCTTATCATACCTAAATTTATTCTTTAAGAATTCAGAGCAGTAAATTAATGATATTTTCAAAATATCCATCTTCAGATTTTTCCTTTTCATTAGGGGAACAACTTAATCTACCTTAAACATCTATTTGTTTTGTTTATGGATGTGTATAAGACTCCTATTACCTTCTGTTCATATTTATACTTGACGAAAGTCTAATTATGTTTACTTTGATAAATATATAGGTTAAAGATTTAGTCACAATATTAAGTACAAATTAACAGAGCTTGGCAGAGACAAGTTTAAGATAAATGACTGTCTAAAAATACACATAGTTGTGATATCCTTTGAAAACTACCACAATTTGAAAATGCCCAAATCACAATTTTTACTGAAGATACATGTATATTTATATATCCCTCCTATGAAAGTATGATAAATTCTTAGCTATATATATATAATCAGAGTCTGTTGCAGCTACTTTAATCTGTCAATTTAAAAATATTTATAAATTTAAATCCTTCAGTGCTGCATGTCTATTTGGTAATTTTATTGAAGTAATCATTCTTGTACCATCATAATTGTCGTTCCCGTTGAAGTTTTAGAATTGTGCTAGTTCATATCGTACATTATTATTTGTATTTAAAGCATATATTTAACTCTCTGTTGTAATAAGCCTTATATTACCTATATATATGTCATGTTTAATAAATTTTTAGAATGGTGCAAGCGTCTGAACTGATGTTCGGTTAGACTTTTTTATTGTATAAATTTCAAGATTGTAATTCAGTTTAATCTAAGAAGACTTAAAGATGATCATTTAACATCAGAATCTCACTGAGGTATCTGAAATATTTATAAATAATTACATTTATAGTTACCTTTTTTTGTATTTGGAGTTGTTGTGTACACTTTTTTAGGCGTTTATATAATTTATTTATTATGTACATGTATCGTTACTCGTAACGATCCAGCGCTCTCGTGGGGAAAATCGTTGAATACTATTCAGACGTTTTATATATATATAGCTAACAAATCATTAGTAAAATGCTTCTAATGATCAGAAGGTAAAATGATTGTTGCTTGCAAAATGTTCAGCAGCAAATATTTCACAAACAGTAAGAGCACAAATGTAACATTGATATTTTTTGTGGACCATTGACATATACCTTATTGATATTTGTCGGTAATATAATTCATAACTGGACTTATCACAAAGGATCCCTAAAAATATATAAACATCATTATACAAAAAATTCTGACACCACATGGAAAAGTGATTGCTGAAGGGTGGCATCAATACTTCAAGAGGCAGATTCTCTGGTCAACAGTACAGATTTCCATATTGTGATAAGGTCTATTGAAATAATGTTGGATTCAATTTATGGAAATTAGCATAATTAAACTTATTGTTTGTCAAGTGAAATTATTTTTTGGTCAATAAACAACAGTATAACATTTTATTGCATAGTAATATAATATTTCCAACAGAAAGTAACCAAAAGTTAGCGTGCAATAAATTCCAGTATTGCACTGGTGCAATAAATCTTCAAAAAGTAATGACGTCATTAGTTAAACAAATTTTAACTTTCAAATATTATATTACTATACAATAAAAGGGTTATTGCATGAATATTGGGGCATACTGTCCCTAGTAGAACATATATTGCACTCGCAAGCTCATGCAATATTAAATTCTACTCAGGACAATATTCCCCTATATTCATGCAATAACCCTATAATATTATGAAGCGATAAAAACAACAATCCAAGTCAAGGTAAATAATTTTGTTGTGCTATTTAAACTGTGTGTACGCAAATTATAAGTAACTGCATGCTGTGAAATAATTTACCTAAACATCAGTATTAAAGATGAGTAAAAACTTGTATGTATCTAATATATTAAATTCATTTATCATATCATATGTAAACAGATTAAAGATCTTCAGATGAAATCAAGAAGTAACAAGTTGGTAAAGAAAAAAACATGTTTACCCTATTATGAATTCATGTATAAAATTTACTATTTATTAAATGGAGGAAATTTTGAAGAGTTCATTAGAACAGAGAATAAATGCAAATCACATCCATAATGTCATACTGACTTCCAATGAGGACTCAAGGTAAAAAATAAAATGGCCATTTAAAAATGAACAAAAATTAAAAATAGCTTCATGCTTTATAATCAATTTGCACAAAACTTTTAGCAGAAAAACAAATGAAATAAAATTGCAAACATGTTGCCTGAAATAGCCGCTTACTGATTAGACCCTTATAAGCAATTATAAGAAATAGATAATTGAAGAAGACTTATTTTGGGACCCTTTATAGTTTGCTGTTTGGCGTGAGCACAGGCTCTGTGTTGAAGACCATACTTTCACCTATAATGGTTTACTTTTATAAAATGTGACTTGGATGTAGAGTTGTCTCAATGGCACTCATACCACATCTTCCTATGTCTATATAATATTAGTAGAATGACAGATGAAAATATCAATTTTAAGGTTGTCAAATTGTTTGATCACTCAGCTTATCAAAAATGTTAATCTTCAACATGCTTAACTAGTGCTTTCTGAAAGATACAATTCAAGAAATGAACAGACAGATTTTTTTGCATACATGTCAATCAGACTGCAAAAAAAATTACAAGCTCTAAATTAATTGCCCCACGGATTTTATTTCATAATTAAAAAGGCAAAAATTATAAAATCATCACCCTAAGAAAGTTAAAAGACATCTGGTTAGTTCACCTACTTTTTTCACCAGATTTTACACCTGTCAATGAGATTTAAATAACAATTATTACAGGTAATCACAATACCTATCACTCAACAAGCTTTGATTAAACCTTTTACAGTATGCAATTATTTTGTCTCTCCTATTATTGTCCAGAATTATTTGGTCCTATTTGAAAAGGCCAAAATACCTTTAAAAAAGGGCATTTTGAATTTTACCAAACATTAGGTTTAACAAGGTTAAGTCTGACATGTATGAATAAAGACAGATGTACGATGGTCTTACTGAGGTTCACAGAAAAGACAAAATTCAGGACCAAAAATACTTAGGTATTAAATATTAAACACTAAGAAATTAACTCCCCTCCCCTTCCCTCCCGTTCCCCAACACTAATGTCCATAATTTTGTGTATGGTATAATTCAGTGACGGATCCAGCCATTTTAAAAAGGGGGGGTTCCCAACCCATAGTAAAGGGGGTGTTCCAACAATATGCTCCCATTCAAATGCATTGATTGGCCAAAAAAAGGGGGGGTTCCAACCCCCGGAACCCCCCCCCCCCCCCCCTGGATCCGCCACTGTAATTGAAACAGCAACCTTATTATAAATAGCAACAATCAAATTCAGATTGATTGATTAAATGTGATGTTTAAGCTACTTTCAGCACTATTGAATTTTTAAGTTTATTTATAGTGGATTGGGAAACAAGTTTTGCAACTTATATTAATCCCTTTCCACTTTGCGGGTGCGAGTGCTGCCTTGTAGCGGCATTAGCCTGCTGTTTTTTAAAATCTACAAGGGTGTCTTTGACGTGCAAGAGATATGGCTCTCTCTTACCATGGGTCAGCCATTTATCGTCCCCTTCCGAGGGACTTTCATCGTTTCCTTAAGACCATACTCGCAAATGGTGTCAAGGGAAGGCCGAAAATTAAGTCCCTGAAATTTTCATCCCAGAAGGGAATCAAACCAGGAACCTTTGTGTTAGTAGTCCTTGAATTTCTTGCAACAGCCTAACTCCCTCAGGTTCCATTATACATTAGCATACTGACACTGATATTCCAATAAAACGAACATGTTGATAGCTTGAGTGATCAAGATGTTCTGACCTGTTTTTTAAACACTTCTTACATAAACAATATGTAACATTTTTATTATCATACTACTTGTTATATTACACAACCCAACATAGTATAAGTAGATAAGTTTTAATGATGATAGCATACTTCTATCTAACCTATATGACCTTACAGACACTGTTCTGAATATATGAATACAAATTATCTTCATTTCAATGTTATACATGTATTCAAAAGCTACAGATAATTTATCTATACTACTGAATTAAGAGGTTATTTAAGCTTTTAGTCATTGCCAACACTATATCCTACCATAATATTATCTAATCATTTGTATATTAAAGGACCTGCACTTCTGAAATTTGTATTTATAATCAACTCTACTTTTGGATTTTTTTTTTTTTGAGAAAATTGTCACAATATGAAGCTAATATGATATTTGATTTAGTCCTAATAATTTGTTTTTTCAACACATTTTTAGTTCAGACTTTCATTGCACTACAGACGCACCTAAATGTGATTTCTTTACAATCATGATGTATACAGGGCTCCCCCTTTAGTGTGGTTGCATGATTATATAAGGAAACACTTAAGCATGACTGGAGTGGGCCCCCTCTAATTAGGCAGTCAGTGGGCCACCCCTTATGAAATTTTTACAATACTTGTAGCCACTGATAATAATAAATTGTATCCCATCAAAATTTAAAAAATCAACCCTGCAGTCCAGTGATGGAAAAGTTAAGATAATGGTGTATAACCTCATACCTGTAGCCAGGGGGGTTCTGGGGGTTCGGAAGAACTCCCCCACCCCTTGAAATCAAATAAGCACTGTTAAAGTCAAAGTTTTGTTCAAATTGTGACTGTTAAAGTCGAGGTCATGAGTCCAACGAACCCCCCTTGGAAATTCCTGGCTACGGGCCTGCACCTCCAGAAACTAAATCTTTAAATAGACACAATAAAATCAAAACCATATGATATATCATCTTTTAATGCTGTTCTTCAAAAGAAAATCACATTTAGGCCTTCAAAATGAGCAAAAAATTGTACCTCACTGCAAGTTTAAAAGCTTAACGTAATATGTATTATCATATGCCTTCACAAACACATTTTATTGACATTTATGGTTAAGCACCAACTATGAGTGCAGAATAATTTATAAAAAATAAATACTATTTTAAAATTTAAGTAGGAAACAAGTCTATTTTTGTTATGGCCTGTATATTGCAGGACAGTTTGACAACAAAATATGGAACACTACTTGTGGTTCAGTAATAGACCGGTAAAACTGAATAATAAATTATATTTCTTCATGTTCACATCAAGTCAGAATGCAGGTGAATTAATTATAATAAAATATATATTAGAAAATATATTGTATATGTGTGTTCACAGTACATTATAAATAATTAAGCTAGGTTAGATATGTACATTATAAACTTAAGTCGCAGAAAAAGAACCAGAGGCTCACAACAGTCTGAATAATTACTATGTGATTGAAATTTAGGTTAGCAGGGAGACAAATTGACAGACTAGTTGACCAAAAGGACTAGTTTAAGCCTGAAAATCTAATACAAATTATTATGGAATTAAGGCTTGATTTTTATGTAGAAAAACACTTCTTAATCTGGACCAGGAAAATGACTTGAAAAGTTTCACTCTGCAGACTATACTATAACTAATATAAGCATCTGTTTTGTTACTTATGCAGATTTTAAGTCTACCTTTACTTTTTGCCCCATTTTCCTTTATCTGACATATATCTTGATGGGCCCGTGGGTTGTTTAAATTTGCATTGATCTGTATTCTAGGATGAGAAGGCATGTCTGGCAATTTATGACTCTTTACATGTTAGGATTCTTTGCCTGATTTTTATTTATTTGTTGATATCATTACTAATGATTACACTGAAGTTGTATACTTCAATCACACATACATAAAACATGAAAGACACTGAGAGAATACATGTAATAGCTAAGATTTCTGCTTTCTGACTCAGGGCAAAGTTAAGGCTCTTAAATGTCTTGTGTTCAGCAGAGATGCAGCAAATCCTTTGGAATGAACCAGCCAGTGATTTAAACCCATGACCTTCCTCATTTGAGGTGAGCACACTTCTACAGACATTAAACAAGGCTGAAATATGCCTGGTGGAGTTGGAACCTAAAAGCTTCTTAATAATTTCTTAATTTATCTGATCAATGAGTTTTAAGAAGATGCTCGCTGAATCTATGTAATAGTATATTATGTTATCTTATAGATTATGGTAACAACAAAAATATCAAATTGCTGTTTTAACAATATGCTAAATCTAACCTAACCTTATGTTATGCCTAGCAGGTCCAAAGACATAATTACATACATACAGTAAATTTAATAAAACTTAAATATAAAAAAGAAGATGTGGTATTATTGCCAATGAGACAACTATCCACAAAAGACCAAAATGACACAAACATTAACAACTATAGGTCACTGTACGGCCTTCAACAATGAGCAAAGCCCATACCGCATAGTCAGCTATAAAAGGCCACGATAAGACAATGTAAACCCTATATATATGTTAAACCCTATATATATGTTAATGCCTAGCAGGTCTGTAGACATTACTTCATATAATCTGATATTAATGACAATATCTACGAAATCAATTGTCTGGTAAAACCAGCATAACAATTCTAACACGCAGTTAATCAAGCAGCTAATCGCCATAAAAGATCTAATTACAACTATTAACTTTCAGTTTAATAGAAAATCGGTAGATTTTGATCGTGATAAGATAGTATAAACACCTTATTGTGATTCAACAGTTGACCGATTTTATTGGACAAATTCATTCATACATATAGCTGTTACACGGAACACTATGTAATATAGTTCTTTTAAAGAGCAACCACTCAAAGATCTATTATTAATCAGCAAGACAATTACTAAAACATTGGTTATTTCCGTAGTTTTTCACATACTGGTATATAGCTATTATTATACTCTATAAAAATCGCTTCTACCATTATTGTGTAGAATATTTTTCAATTGATGTAAATTTTGACCCACATTGAATGCTAAAATTCAATCAGGGCTGAGACTATAAAAAGAAATGATCTAAAATAAATTCACTTGTAATGACAAAATTTTTCTTTCCAGTGGTCAATTCTTTAAAATAGAGTGATAAAGAATATAGTGAATATAGGGAACTTACATAAGAAACTAATATACAAAGATGATGTTATAAAATACAGTTAAAATTAATGACACTGACAAAGGCTAGTTCGGCCCAAATTTTTGTCAACACAATTTTTATCCGTCATCAAAGTGAGAGGGTTAGCGCTATAAAACCAGGTTTAATCCACCATTTTCTACATTTGAAAATTCCTGTACCAAGTCAGGAATATGACAGTTCTTGTCCATTCGTTTTTGATGCGTTTTGTTATTTGATTTTGCCATGTGATTATGGACTTTCCTCTAAGTTCAGTATTTTTGTGATCTTACCTTTTATATAACATCATCATCATATAGATATACCAATTTATGTCAGTACTGTTGCACACATCTTTATAGACTTAAACATTATAAAAATTTGGTAGCGTTTGAAATAAATTTGCTTTATAAAGTCTGGAACTTAGCTTCAAAATTATAATAATTCTTTATAATGCAATTCAAATTTTAACAGTTTGCAATTTTTGCTATATACATTTATATTAAAATCTTCTTTAAAATATGATTAGATCAGCAGTTTAATTACGGTAAACTTGACTGTATTGTAAAATATTTATATTAATATAGTAAGTCTGACTGACTGCAGAAACCATTTAGTGTCACAAGGAATAGGAATTTTTATTGTGTGTTAAAATATACGGTAAATATCCTATTTAGTATGTTAGACAACATTTAACCTCAGGGTGTGCACAAAATATTGTTTTATGACTATTAATATATATTGTTTATAAACAAATAAAATTCTTTAAAGGTCAATAAATACATTTAATGACATTAGTATAAACATCTCAGGTACATATATAACTAAAGGTAAATAATAATAGGTTCTTCCAGAAAAAGTCACCCCAATTAACCTTAACAACTAAGTATAAAATTATTGTATAAAAAAATGTTACCTGAATGCCAAGGAAATAATAATGATTTACAGACTAGCCAATTTTCCAGAGTTTTAGGGGGTTTCCCCCATGAAAGGTGTTGGCCAGAAAAGAATATAACAATCAATTAAATAACTTAAATAAAATACTTAAAATAAATAAAATTCCTTAAAACTGGCATTCTAATGTGAAGAAATACATTTAACACATATACCATCGAATTTTAGGCTAAAAACCATGATGGCAAGACTTGCCATGTTGCATGCAAGAGATCCTAATAATAAGGTACTTTAGAAACAAAAATAAATGAGGAGCATGGACACAGACGATGCCCCTGCTTGCATATATAACAATATAAAGGGACATAACTAAAGTAAAATGGCCAAAGTGACACATATTTCCTGGGAGTTGTTTGGTAATAAGCATTGTGTATGAGTTTCATAACATGTGGTAAAGGAAAACTTAAGTTAGAGAATGGAAACAGAAAAAAAATCCATTTGCAAAGGGACATAACTCTTGAACAGTAGAATAAATGCCACCAAAATTCCAATTTGATCTGTGTTTTGTGGTAACAAGCATTGTGTATAAGGTTCATAAAATTAGATTGAGGCAAACTAAAGATAGAGATTGGAAACAAAATTTTAGCATTTTTTGTTTGTTTGAAAAGGGATATAACTTTAGAAAAGTAAAAGTAATGCCACCCAAATTGAATTTATTGAGAATTAGTGATACAACTGGTCCATAAAAAAGAATAGGTTTGTTTGCCCAAACGCTACCTACCTAGAAAAAAGCTGCCTACTCAAATTCTTTTATTGTCCAGATTTGAAAAAGTTTTTTTTTTTAATCAGATAGGCATGAAGACTAATAAACACCCGATACTTCAATTTCTCTTTTAGAAAAAAAAACAAGAATGTGTCCAAAGTACACGGATGCCCCACTCGCACTATCCTTTTCCATGTTCCATGGACCGTGAAATTGGGGTCAAAAGTCTAATTTGGCTTAAAAATTAGAAAGATCATATCATAAGCAACAAGTGTACTAAGTTTCATGTTGATTGGACTTCAGCTTCATCAAAAACTACCTTGACCAAAAACTTTAACCTGGACGGACGAACGGAACCACAGACGGACGGACGGACGGACGGAGCCACAGACCAGAAAACATAATGCCCCTCTACTATCGTAGGTGGTCATAAAAAGAAAATGTCTACCTACCTACCCACAGTCATGACTGTCTCAACCTTTTGGTAGGGTTTGGGCAAACCAAAATATTTTTAATTGTGGCCCTGGTTAAATTCTAAAGATGTTCTGATAGAAATAGTATTTCGAATAAACTTGTGCCCTTTCTTTGATTAAAAGTTGAAGAAATAATAGTGAATAGCAACTGGTTTAAAAATACAAAAAAAAAATAGCTAAAACTTGTATACTTAAATTTCCTATGATTTACAGTCAAAAAGTCAACTAAATTGTACCGCCCATGGCATTATAATGAGTGGTTACAAATGGGAACAGTATAAAATATTTAAAATTCATGTTAAAGGTAACAAACTGTAAAATTTACCTAGTAAGATAACACAATAGGTATTTCTTACTTCTGTCAGAAGACAAATTAGACAATAAACCATGTAAACAACAACTTTAGTTTTGACATTTTATAGTTTTTGTTATAACTAATATCAATTAATGTGTTTATAATAAAAAAAAATATGGAATATTTCCTTATTTGATTATACTGATTTGAATAAACTTTTTATTGATCGACTTTCTTCAATGTTGTTTATCAAACTTTTCTCCTAAATTCGATCTTAGGCCAAAATAAATTTTTAGTTGTTTATAAATGATGGTTAGATTGTACACTGTCATTTAAAGTGAGCCATGTTAGTAAATTTGGTCTTTTAAATAGTTATGAATAATTAATGATTTAAAGTATATGTTGTCTGTCAAAAAACAAAATAAGTATCAACAATTACAGATACATTTGTCATGCATTCAATGGATATACAAAGAAAAAAATATGGAACTTGGTCATCAAGTTTTAAACATATCTGGCAAAATTAAAATCCAGTACATGTAGATCAAATCATCCATCTTTTCCAAGAAAAATCCTTATCCCCATTTTCCTTAGTTTAATTCTTTTAAAGATTAGTCTAAAGATGATTGACAGATGGGAAAATTGAATACTGTAGTGGAGGGGGGTATACATAGATCACAGACAACTTGAGAAATAAGACATTACACAATAGTATGGAGTCAAACCTGTATAAAGGTGACTTATGGGACAAGAAAAAATTGACCTTACAAGAGAGGTGACCTTGGAATTGATGTTAAAAACACATTGGTATTTATACTACAGTTGGAAAAGTAGGAGCTGACCTAACATTAGACACAGGATTTCCTTAAAAAGGTTTCTGAGGCAAGTCTGAAAGGAAGGGGCTGGATGCCAAGAACCCCCTTACCTTTAAGGATAATTCAGACGTATTACTTATTCCACTCCAAAAGTTGTTTATTCCCCCCAACAACCTTTTACAGTAACACATGTGGCCAAATTGTAGACATATGTCTATATTGTTGTAACAGAATGTGTTTCAGTTACCATATTTATAATTGCATGATTGGATTGCTGTCTAATGAATGTAAACACCCTTCATTTTCTATTCATATCAGTCTTACAATTATTGTCTATTTGAAATTGAGAAAGGATTTAGTTTATAAATGAATGTAAACAAGAATGTGTCCCTATAGCTAGTACACGGATGCCTCACTTGCACTATAATTTTCTTTGTTCAGTGGACCCTAAAATTTGGGTCAAAACGCTAATTTGGCATTAAAATGAGAAAGATTATATCTTAGGGATCATGTGTACTAAGTTTCAAACTGATTGGAATTCAACTTCATCAAATCTATCTTGACCAAAAACTTTAACCTAAAGCGGGACAGACGAACGAACCCACAGACCAGAAAATTAATGTCCCTCCTACTATCGAAAGGTGGGGCATATAAAAATGACATTAACTAGACAAATTGGAAGCTTCTAGGGGAAAATAAGATCTATTGGCAGTAAAACAGAGGGTACTTTAAGAAGTACTGATATATACAATGATATTATAATATCAATTGTACATTCAAATCTATTACCTCCCTTTTTCTTTTTTTTCTTCTAAAATAGTCGCAATTTATTTTGTTAAAAGAAATCTGAATGTGATTTTTGTCCGATATATATAATGGCTATGAATCATCAAGATTTTAAAATAGTTTTGTCCTGTATAATAATGGCTTATAAAGAAGAAGAACTTATCCTGAAATAATCGTAAGTTTGCATAAAAAAAAAAAAAAAAAAAAAAAGATCTAAAAGTAATCTTTGTCTATACTCATTACTCAAGAATCTTAATCAATAACAGTAATAAATTAAAACTATAATCTATGATATAACTGAAAAGAAAAGTGAATGATTTTGGCGTGGTGGGCTATTGAAGGCAGCAGATGGTCCCCCATTGTCCAATGACTTTAACATAGAAACACAAGAATTTTATCAATATAAAGATTTGATCTATTTCTTCCAAAACATGCTTTTATTTACAATAAATCAGCCGGCCGAGTTGATAAATGTATAGTTAAGTTGTATCTTAATCTGACCAACTCCTACTACAAATTCTTCTACTTATTAATGACAAGGGTTAAACACCTTTTTGAATACTGAAATTATTTGTGTTTTTTATTCCTATAAAATTTTCAGAGAAACTGTATTACCTGAATGAGGTAACATCAAAGCAACACCCCCATCCCCCCTTTTCCCCACCATCATATTGCATATGGCTTGTTTTCCCACCATCATATTGCATATGGATGGTTTACACACCATCATATTGCATATGGCTGGTTTACCCACCTTCATATTGCATATGGCTTCTTTTCCCACCATCATTTTGCATATGGCTGGTTTTCCCACCATCATATTGCATATGGATGGTTTACACACCATCATATTGCATATGGATGGTTTACCCACCTTCATATTGCATATGGCTTGTTTTCCCACCATCATACTGCATATGGCTTGTTTTCCAACCTCATATTGCATATGGCTGGTTTACCCACCTCATATTGCATATGGCTGGTTTACCCACCATCATATTGCATATGGCTGGTTTTCCCACCATTATATTGCATATGGCTGGTTTACCCACCATCATATTGCATATGGCTGGTTTTCCCACCAGCATATTGCATATGGCTTGTTTTCCCATCATCATATTGCATATGGCTTGTTTACCCACCATCATATTGCATATATGGCTTGTTTTCCCACCATCATATTGCATATGGATGGTTTACCCACCTTCATATTGCATATGGCTTGTTTTCCCACCATCATACTGCATATGGCTTGTTTTCCCACCTCATATTGCATATGGCTGGTTTACCCACCTCATATTGCATATGGCTGGTTTACCCACCATCATATTGCATATATGGCTTGTTTTCCCACCATCATATTGCATATGGCTGGTTTTCCCACCATCATATTGCATATGGATGGTTTACCCACCTTCATATTGCATATGGCTTGTTTTCCCACCATCATACTGCATATGGCTTGTTTTCCCACCTCATATTGCATATGGCTGGTTTACCCACCTCATATTGCATATGGCTGGTTTACCCACCATCATATTGCATATGGCTTGTTTTCCCATCATCATATTGCATATGGCTTGTTTACCCACCATCATATTGCATATATGGCTTGTTTTCCCACCATCATATTGCATATGGCTGGTTTTCCCACCATCATATTGCATATGGATGGTTTACACACCATCATATTGCATATGGCTGATTTACCCACCTTCATATTGCATATGGCTTGTTTTCCCGCCATCATATTGCATATGGCTTGTTTTCCAACCTCATATTGCATATGGCTGGTTTACCAACCTCATGTTGCATATGGCTGGTTTACCCACCATCATATTGCATATGGCTGGTTTTCCCATCATCATATTGCATATGGCTGCTTTACCCACCTCATATTGCATATGGCTGGTTTTCCCATCATCATATTGCATATGGCTGCTTTACCCACCAACATATCGCATATGGTTGGTTTTCCCACCATCATATTGCATATGGCTGGTTTACCCACCTCATATTGCATATGGCTGGTTTACCCACCATCATATTGCATATGGCTGGTTTACCCACCATCATATTGCATATGGCTGGTTTACTTACCATCATACTGCATATGGCTGGTTTACCCACCATCATATTGCATATGGCTGGTTTACCCACCATCATATTGCATATGGCTGGTTTTCCCACCATCATATTGCATATGGATGGTTTACCCACCTTCATATTGCATATGGCTTGTTTTCCCACCATCATACTGCATATGGCTTGTTTTCCCACCTCATATTGCATATGGCTGGTTTACCCACCTCATATTGCATATGGCTGGTTTACCCACCATCATATTGCATATGGCTTGTTTTCCCATCATCATATTGCATATGGCTTGTTTACCCACCATCATATTGCATATATGGCTTGTTTTCCCACCATCATATTGCATATGGCTGGTTTTCCCACCATCATATTGCATATGGATGGTTTACACACCATCATATTGCATATGGCTGATTTACCCACCTTCATATTGCATATGGCTTGTTTTCCCGCCATCATATTGCATATGGCTTGTTTTCCAACCTCATATTGCATATGGCTGGTTTACCAACCTCATGTTGCATATGGCTGGTTTACCCACCATCATATTGCATATGGCTGGTTTTCCCATCATCATATTGCATATGGCTGCTTTACCCACCTCATATTGCATATGGCTGGTTTTCCCATCATCATATTGCATATGGCTGCTTTACCCACCAACATATCGCATATGGTTGGTTTTCCCACCATCATATTGCATATGGCTGGTTTACCCACCTCATATTGCATATGGCTGGTTTACCCACCATCATATTGCATATGGCTGGTTTACCCACCATCATATTGCATATGGCTGGTTTACTTACCATCATACTGCATATGGCTGGTTTACCCACCATCATATTGCATATGGCTGGTTTACCCACCATCATATTGCATATGGCTGGTTTTCCCACCATCATATTGCATATGGATGGTTTACCCACCTTCATATTGCATATGGCTTGTTTTCCCACCATCATACTGCATATGGCTTGTTTTCCCACCTCATATTGCATATGGCTGGTTTACCCACCTCATATTGCATATGGCTGGTTTACCCACCATCATATTGCATATGGCTTGTTTTCCCATCATCATATTGCATATGGCTTGTTTACCCACCATCATATTGCATATATGGCTTGTTTTCCCACCATCATATTGCATATGGCTGGTTTTCCCACCATCATATTGCATATGGATGGTTTACACACCATCATATTGCATATGGCTGATTTACCCACCTTCATATTGCATATGGCTTGTTTTCCCGCCATCATATTGCATATGGCTTGTTTTCCAACCTCATATTGCATATGGCTGGTTTACCAACCTCATGTTGCATATGGCTGGTTTACCCACCATCATATTGCATATGGCTGGTTTTCCCATCATCATATTGCATATGGCTGCTTTACCCACCTCATATTGCATATGGCTGGTTTTCCCATCATCATATTGCATATGGCTGCTTTACCCACCAACATATCGCATATGGTTGGTTTTCCCACCATCATATTGCATATGGCTGGTTTACCCACCATCATATTGCATATGGCTGGTTTACCCACCATCATATTGCATATGGCTGGTTTACTTACCATCATACTGCATATGGCTGGTTTACCCACCATCATATTGCATATGGCTGCAAACTAAGATACAAATAACTATAAGACAACAACATTCAGTCTTCCGACAATACACAGATATATAATTTGTTATTTTTTCTTGCCCCGAAGTTTAAAATTATGAAAAAATAAAATGAGACTTTCATAGATCCACCATCAAATTTATACTTAACTCTCTTAACATATATAATTTATAAGATATGTAAGATATCAATTAAAATTTATGAGAAATTAGATATTCAAATTTACTTTTTTTTATCTTTTTTAAATTAGCTACCACTTTGACCTTCAAAATGTTGACCTTAACATTAATAAGAATTTGCCTTTCATTTTATGTCACTATATGTTGAAGAAAGGTTGTAATCCGAAACTAAAGTACTTAAAATGGCATCCAGTAACAAAAATTACTGACTACTGAGGTTAATTAACAACTATATTTATAGAATATACATGAAGACTAGGAGGAGCAATGTATTTGTCTACAAAACCTAAGATACACCTAGATAAAGCTTTGTTAAGTCTGCACCAAAAACTTTTTTCAACTACTAGTCCAAAGACCAATATTCTGACATATTTCTTATTGGGCCAAACAAAGTTTTGAAAACATTTACTAGTCCGAATGAAATTTTACTAGTCTGGGGCATCTGACTAGTGGCTAACCATGCAGACTGATTGTTTAATTCAACTAGATCTCCAAATTTTGTAAAAATTAGAAAATTTATCAACTTGAGATTTATCAACATGTTTAAAAAAAGAAATCAGGAAAGAATTAAAACATTGTAACAATTAAGTTTGCTAAAAAAAATAATCGGTTAAAGATAGCGAAAAATACAAGGACATAATGAATGAGTTTAAACAAATAATGTTAATAAAAAAACTGTGACTAATTTATTACAGTGTCAAAACAGGAAAGTAAAAAAAACACACAAGTACTATGATGAAGTAGTTTTCATCAGATAACTAAATATACTTTTAAAGGAAGTGTTTCATATCCTTTCCCATATATACTACATGTATTTGTAGATATTCTTAAAAAAAAAATGAGAAAAAAAAAACAGGAAAAGAATTTTAACTGATAAAAATGGCAGAAGGCATTTTACATGCAACTTTTCAATGTGGAATAAAAAGCTGAAATGGCAAAAAGCTTTCATTTTATTGTAAAAAGTAAAATCACAAATCATTGAACTGAGGAAAATTTTATATGAAAAGTCCTTAGTCAAAAAGCTAAGTCAAAAGCTCAAACGCATCAAACGAATGGATAACAACTGTCATATTCCTGACTTGGTACAGGCATTTATTTCTCTCTTCCAGCAGAAACTATGAAGGCTTTGGATATTTGTTCAAATGAGTTAAATACTTTTGCATACCCTTGTAGAACACATTTAATTACCTTGTTTTTGTGACAGTTTTTCATGTCTTCAGTTTTTTAAATCTGCTTGTCTGTGTTGTTATCTTCCTTACATAAGGCTGCTCATTAATTTGTGAGCATATATGGCCCTATATTAAACAGATATCTGGGCTCTGTTGAGGGTTTGATACAGTTAGAGAGCCATTAATGTCAGGAGGATGACACATGTTGCTAATTTCCCAAATCTGTTTTTTTATACGCCAATATCCACACCCAACATATGTATGTCCTCTTATATACCTCACTACAAAATCAAGTCCTCCCCTAATTTTACAGGCCTACCATGGCAAGAATATTACCACTGGTTGACCTCTAGATCATTTGACAGCTGAAATTCAATGAATAAATTTGCTTTTAATTTACTGTTTCAGAATGAGTTTATTTATATTCAAAGATCTAACTACAGCATGGAATTGGTAACCTTTCAGAATAAGTTTATTTATATTCAAAGATCTAATTACAGCGTTGAATTGGTAACCTTTCAGAATAAGTTTATTTATATTCAAAGATCTATATTACAGCGTTGAATTGGTAACCTTTCAGAATAAGTTTATTTATATTCAAAGATCTATATTACAGCGTTGAATTGGTAACCTTTCAGAATAAGTTTATTTATATTCAAAGATCTATATTACAGCGTTGAATTGGTAACCTTTCAGAATAAGTTTATTTATATTCAAAGATCTAATTACAGCATTGAATTGGTAACCTTTTAGAATAAGTTTATTTATATTCAAAGATCTAATTACAGTGTTGAATTGGTAACCTTTTAGAATTATTTTATTTATATTCAAAGATCTAATTACAGCATTGAATTGGTAACCTTTCAGAATAAGTTTATTTGTATTCAAAGATCTAATTACAGTGTTGAATTGGTAACCTTTCAGAATAAGTTTATTTATATTCAAAGATCTAATTACAGCATTAAATTGGTAACCTTTTAGAATAAGTTTATTTATATTCAAAGATCTAATTACAGCGTTGAATTGGTAACCTTTCAGAATAAGTTTATTAAAAGTATTGATAATTTTATACTGAATGGTTTCTAAATTTCCAGGCACGGTAAACAGCATCATGCTTTCCCTTTTGAAATAAGTTTTCTACAGGTACAATTTAAAGTAGGGGTAGTTGAGGTTGGTTTCATTTGGTACTTTGGTTGGAGAAAAATCACAGTGTTGGTAAAAGATTGTCAGAGATTTGGTCAGAACAATTTACAATGATTCATTTGAGGGTTCAAAAATCAGTCTGACAAAATTTTTTGGTAAAAAATTGTGAGGGAGGTAAATCCATTAAAAAAACTGATCTTTACAGTACCAGTTCTTATTATTAATGAAGTATTTGAGCTCTGTGATAAAAGCACACACAATCAGATTTTGTAAAGGATTTTTTTTAATAATAAGATAAATCAAGAACTTGTACTTATATAAAGAGCAATGAACATGTTGAAGAAGAGAAATATTCATTTCAAAATCCTGAAAATTGTTCTTTTTCAAAGTTTTACCTACTACACAAATGTTTGCTTTTAAGAAAATGTGTTCTTAGATTAAGACAAAATTTGTGGAAGGTTACATTTTGATGTACAGAAAAAAGTCATAAAATTGGCGTTCCCTCAAGTTTGGAATCCTGGTAAATTTTGTAAAATATTTTCAAATTGCATGTTCAAATTTTAAATTGTCAGTGATATCTAAATGACAATATATTACAAATTGTTACCCCACCCAAAGTCGTAATCTTGTAAACAAACTTGGCTATTATCTATAGATGTGACCTTTGAACTATTGAGATTTAGAGACAAAACAAAGATAAAACTATCAAACAGTAGATTTTATTTCTTCCAAGTACATGATAAAAAATCAATAAGTGTCAACCAAATTACAGTGAAACCAGTAAAAAAAAATGAGAAAGGCCTAGAGTAAAAGTGCATAGATATTGATCAATATCATAAAAGTAACATGTATATTTATTTGATGCACAATATGTGCATTGAATACTAAATTATCTCTTTGTGCTTGCACTCTAAACCACTTTAACATTTAAGAAATATTATAGACTATATATATATATAGACCATAGAAAAGCTAAACCAGGTGCTCCGCAGGGTGCAGCTTTATACGACCGCAGAGGTCGAACCCTGAACAGTTGGGGCAAGTATGGACAAAACATTCAAGCGTGATACAGCTCTGAATTTGGAATGTGATCAAATTTTTGACATTACATGGGTTTTTTTCACACAAAACAAATGTCAAGATTTTACAAATCAATTAAAGATTTCTTCTTCAAACTTTTTAAATCTAAAACTAAATAGTTGACACAGCATAGGTTTCTGACACAGAATGAATGTGGTCTAATGAACTTAAAAGTTTTTTTTGCCTTTGAGCAATTCACTATGCTGTTGAATATTAATCCTCTCAAAAAAATATTTGAAGAAATTTTCTTTTTATTTATGAAATCTGAAATGAGAAAAATTTAACCCCCCCTTTTTTTTCACATCTCCGTTTCCCTTTTTCCAAAACTGATATCAATTCAAATTTCTAATGGAGTTTGCAACAATAACTACTCTTTTAAATACATCATATAATATTAAAATGTAAAATAAAGTGCTTGTTATCACTGAATGGTAAAGATTGGTTGGTAGTAAAAGTGAATATACATTGTTTATTGTATAAAACAATAAAAAAAACTTCATCAGCAACATTTTATATTGGCAAATTTCCAATGAAGTTATTTACATAAAGTTATTGGCAAATAAAAATAGAAAATGACATCATAGTCATGTCTGGCAAATGTCCAAAATACATTATCTAAAAACATTTTAGATAAGATAAGGAAAAAAAGCTTCATTAGCAACATTTTATATTGGCAAATTTACAATGAAGTTATTTTCATAAAGTTATTGGCAAATAAAAATAGAAAATGACATCATAGTCATGTCTGGCAAATTTCCAACATATATTATCAACTACTATTCTTTACAAAGAAAGATAACTCCAATTGAAAATTAATTGCTATTGCACAATATTGTGCAATTAGATATTTCTTGCTATTGTGCAATACTGTGCAATTGAAAATTTCTTGCTATTGCACAATACTTGATATGGAATCCTGATTTGGACCAACTTGAAAACTGGGCCCATAATCAAAAATCAAAGTACATATTTAGATAAAGCATATCAAATAAGCCCAAGAATTTAATTTTTGTTAAAATCAAACTTAGTTTAATTTTGGACCCTTTGGACCTTAATGTAGACCAATTTGAAAACTGGACCAAAAATTAAGAATCTACATACACAGTTAGATTTGGCATATCAAAGAACCCATTTATTCAATTTTTGATGAAATCAAACAAAGTTTAATTTTGGACCCCATTTGGACCAACTTAAAAACTAGGCCAATAATTAAAAATCTAAGTACATTTTTAAATTCAGCATATCAAAGAACCCCAAGGATTCAATTTTTGTTAAAATCAAACTAAGTTTAATTTTGGACCCTTTGGACCTTAATGTAGACCAATTTGAAAACGGGACCAAAAATTAAGAATCTACATACATAGTTAGATTCAGCATATCAAAGAACCCCAATTATTCAATTTTTGATGAAATCACACAAAGTTCAATTTTGGACCCTTTGGGCCCCTTATTCCTAAACTGTTAGGACCAAAACTCCCAAAATCAAACCCAACCTTCCTTTTATGGTCATAAACCTTGTGTTTAAATTTCATAGATTTCTATTTACTTATACTAAAGTTATGGTGCAAAAACCAAGAATAATGCTTATTTGGGCCCTTTTTTGGCCCTTAATTCCTAAACTGTTGGAACCAAAACTCCCAAAATCAATCCCAACCTTCCTTTTGTGGTCATAAACCTTGTGTCAAAATTTCATAGATTTCTATTCACTTAAACTAAAGTTATAGTGCGAAAACCAAGAAAATGCTTATTTGGGCCCTTTTTGGCCCCTAATTCCTAAAATGTTGGGACCAAAACTCCCAAAATCAATCCCAACCTTCCTTTTGTGGTCATAAACCTTGTGTTAAAACTTCATTGATTTCTATTCTCTTTTACTAAAGTTAGAGTGCGAAAACTAAAAGTATTCGGACGACGACGACGACGACGACGACGACGACGACGATGCCAACGTGATAGCAATATACGACCAAAAAATTAAAATTTTTGCGGTCGTATAAAAACCTAAAAGGGCCCTGTGATGAAGGAAAAAAAAAAGAATTTGAAGTTGAATTAGAATTTTAAGCTGCTATTTCAATGATGTATATCTCAACTTGTCCTTTAATTATATGGAACATATGAACTTCAAGTTTACCTGAAAAATTGAACCTCAATCATCTTTCTGAATAACCTAGGTCTTTTCTTTCACATACTAAATACCATTTTAGTTGAAAAGTTATAACTGTACATGTCTTGCAAATAAAGACTTGTTAGTCCCCTCTAAATATATGTATAGACAGTATTAGATAAGAATTTTATTAATCTAATCAAGAACCAATAAAGGGCATTTTTACAACATTATTATGCACAATATGATTGGGAAAAAACAAAACATAAACCTAAAACCATACTATAACGTAATGGACAGGATCAGTATATAAACTATAAGAGCTACTCCAAAGCTGTTGACATCTTCCTTAAAGGTCATATAAAAATCATGAGTTATCATTGGTAAACATGAACAAACCATTTGTGAATGAAAAATGGTAACATTGCAAATCTATGAAGAAAAAAAAATGTTTGTTTCTTTTAAACTTGTTCACGCTTTATAAATCTATATACGAGTTATAGCACATAAATATGCATGAACAAGATTAATTGTATACAGGAAACAGAAAAATCACCTTCTTATACATCTAAAATAGAATTTAAAATATGCCTCCCATTGAATTCGACATAATCCTTTCAAATTTCACATTTTTGTGGAAATGATTAAAGTACTAATTTTTGGGCTGGGTTATATATTAGGTGATTCATAATAATCAGGTTAATCCTTTGCACTTGTGTTTCTAGGCAGATACAGGATACACAGCAGTGTATAGAACTTTATTATTCTGTTTTTGTTATCACACTCATTAAATTAAAATCAAGACACAAATAACACGGCAAACAGTTGTGTAATTAAATACTGTTAATAAGAATCAGTGCAATCTACAATTTTTATATACATACATATATATATATATATATATATCTGTTTTACATGTACTATTTTAAAAATATTAAGCTGCAATTTATTTGATATATTTGTAATTAATACAGATTATGCTTTTAATATCATTTTAATTGCCTTTCATTACAAAATGCACAAAATTATTAAAAAGTGGGGTTTTTTTTACATGACAAGGCTGGCAGAGTTATCTCCCATACTAATACATTTGGTCACTGGTTTTCTCATTTATCATACCTTAATTTCTTTCAATTTTTTTTAATAATTATACGTACAGATACATGTTCAGCTCTTATATGCTTACTATTTGTCATATTTTTTTCGGTAAAGCAAATATTTTCTCTGTAAAAGGCCTTAAATTCAATTTACTTTATTACTCTTAAAGGAACTCAAAATTTGTAAGGGTTCCATGAAAACAAATGTCTTGTCTTCTTTTGCTGTTAGTCACAGGCTGATCAAAAATGAGGAAAGAATTATTCATATAAAATTATTTTTCCTCTAGTAGATACTATCTGTTGATTGTAAGAAGGTTTTGTCAAATTTTGAAAAAAAATCAGGATGATTTATGAATCTAATAAATGTGTTAAAAACTGAAAAGTACTGAAATGTCCATTTACAAGTACAATACGATCAGTTTTTACAAAATTTACCTCTGGATACTATCTTATGATTATAAACAATATTCTGTCCAAGTTTGTTACAGAGCCAGGATATTTTAGAAAAGATCTTAAATTTAAAAAAATTTTACCAACAGAGTGAATATTTGTGGACGCCACCAACATAATGTAGGAGCATGATGCCTTGCTTTTGCAACAAAAGACACAGGCTCTACAAAAATCAAGAGGTGTTGAAAAACTTGAGGGTGGAGAACAAAAAAGGTCAAGGCTGAGAAAATAAAGGATGAAAGACCTCTAATCTTGATTTATAGGCAGTGGTGATTGCTCATCGATATACAGGATAAAGTCAGGACCAGACAATTATCTCAAGTCCAAGTATAGAGATTGAGATAGTTAATCATTTTCAAATATTTAATCTACATGTAACTCAACTCAACCTAATTTGTTTCTGTCCTGGTAAACCTGACAAATGAAAACTTGCTGAAGCTGTGTAAAGAAACTGAGAGAATATATTATTTTCACCAACTCACCTCAATTTATTTTGTTTCTGTCGGGGTAAACCTGACAAATGAAAACTGTCAGAAACTGTCTCAATGTCACGACCTTGACACCAGTCAACAGCAGCTTGTCTTTTGTTGTCTGTCCACAACACTACTGCATCGTTGTACAGGGCATCTAAATTACCTGAAAAAAAAACAAGTAATTATTATACAATTATTGTCTTTTGATGACGTTTATAAATACTACACATTTATTTCCCTTACCTGAGGGAGATATGAAGATATGCTCACCCAAGAATATTCATATTTCACGAGGGCTTTGCAAATCTTCATATCTTCCAAGGCCAAGGGAAATGAATGTTTTATTCAAATGCCTATGCTTTGCTTATTATCTGAACATCAAATATTAGTTTCAATGCATACAGTTTTTTCCTTATCTGCTTATTTTTATTACTAAACACATTATACAAATTGATAAACAGTACACGGATCAAAAGTTAATTATTAGTTTTTTTTCGTTTTAACATCTGAAATAAATTTGAATATGATAATGATTTTGCTATTGCAATTTAGAAAATAAGTTCAAGACGTTGTGTATATTAGCCCTGTGTAATGTTGCACCGATTGGTCCCGACATTTCAGAGGGGAATATGAAGATTTGTTGAATGACATGTGGGATAATCTCAACCAATCAAATACTGATTAAACTATCAATATGTATAAACAGTGGAATAAAATGATATATCAACCCCAGAAATATGTTGCAACAAATTTTTCAGAGCATGAAAATTTATGAACAGAATGTCTTCTAAACATGGCTCAAGTTCATGTATCCACACCATAATGATAACCACACATTAACCTGAAACAGGACAGACTAATGAATGAGCATACAGACCAGAAAACATACAGGAGGGGGCATTAAACATTGATGCCAAAGCAGCAGTTCAAACCACAACACTCAGATAGGTAATATTAAAAGTGTCAATGAAGAAAATAACTTCATACAAACCTCGACTAAGTCTTAGTGAAATCCTGAGAAAATGTAAGGCATCTTTATTTTGACCTCTGGTTGCCACAGCAACCCCTAAATGACAATATACAGTTGATGCTAATTTTTGAAGGTCATTGACAGGTAATGTGTCCTTGAGCTGTGAACTTTCCTCACCACAGGAATCTAATCTTCGGCGTTTAATTTGTTGTTGAGCTCTGGTCCCTTTCCCTAAATCATCACTGAAGGGAATTTTAACAACACATCTGCAAAAATATACATCAAAAAAACTAATTTTTATTTAATGTATGAATATTCATCATGTTCATTACCTTGTTTTTTCATGAATATTCATGGTATTAAGCTTTTTCACATACATATTCATAACATACTCTTTTAAAATGAATTTTCATAAACTGGTCATTCTATTATTAGGAAATGGAAATAGTTTTAAGGTTTATAAATAGTCAATGACCACTTCATACATGGAACAAATTTTTTATTAAAAATACTCATTGACCATTACTTTGTTGGATGTAAATTTTTCATTTTCTACAATTGTTGTTCTCATGCATATTGTAAGATAACCATGATAACTTTATATTTCAATAATCATTGATTTCCTTGTACTATACTTCAAATCTGGTATTTAAGAAAAAAATGCATACTTCTTAAAAAAAAAATACAGACCAAGCAGGGCTTCCAAAACTGTCATATATTCCGGTCATTTGTATAACGTCCAGTAAAAGTCCGACTGGGCAAAACATGAAACGGTCAGCTACTTTTTAGTTTTCAAGGCTTTTTCAGTCATTTTAACATAATTATCAATCTTTTTGACCCAACCTTTTGCCTTAAACATCCACACATTTCCGGTCATAAAAGTAACATGATCATTAATTACTATCAAAACAACCCCTACTTCAATACTTTCTAATTTTAATCATCGCTAATTAGTTGTTGGACAGCTGAAATCTACCTGTTCAGGTGACAGGTAAACTATTTTCTGTAACTGACATCCTAATAAAGGGCTGCGCTTTAGCGCATGATATGCCCGTTGTTTGAAAGACGACGGGCGTATAAAAATGGCAAAAAAGACTACAATGACAATGAGGAGCAGCAAGAAGATAACAGGGAAAATGAAGATGGTGAAAGTGACTCTACTGAAAGTTATGATCTAAATGAGGAAGTAGGTGATGAAAGTAAGGATTTCTTTGATGATGAAGATAAAGATTTCATTGATGATGAGGAGGCCTCTTCTGAGAATGAAAATGAGGATATTTCTGATGATGAGGACAGTGATTACAGTGAAGAAGACACTGATGATTAAACCTAGTTCAGCTTTTCAATATTTAGCATAAAAAACAAATATCATTAACATTGGCATATAACATAGAAGTCTTCAATGCAATATAAGGAAAGTGATATATGATTATGGGTTTTAGTAATTCTATGGCTGATTTCCAAATTTTATAGTAGTTTGAAAGAAGGTAATTTTCTTGGGGTATATTGCTCATAGTTAGATTCTGTTGAACACAGTAAGGAATCCATACTAAATTATACAAAGATGTATGCAAAAGTTGTTCAAATGGTGCTTAATATGGTGGATAATGATTATTACCTTTTTATTGTTTAGAATATTCACAAGATGATCATATTGATAAATGTTTAGGAGACTTGATTTCCTTATTTTTTTCATAAAATGACACCCTTTAACATTTAAGGAATATTTAGTCACATGTTAGGATTTTCATGTTGTCACTTGTTCACTTATTATGTGCTATTGTAGACTAGTTATGTTTTATAACATTTTTTATTGCGCTCAACCCTTCCACCGAAACCGAACTCTATAAAAAAGCTGCAATGCTAAGGTATCATTTGTGATTTCAATTGCAACCAATTTTAACAAGAGTAAAACATCCTATATGCAAAAACAGTATTTGATTTTTATCCATAGCTTAGATAGTAAAAATGTTATCATAAAACAATATATGCCTCAGGGAACAATTAGTATCTCAGGGACTGCTAATGTGCTTTCATCCTTGCAACCATTCAATAATAGTACAAACTTATGACATTCATGGAACCTATTTTTTACAAGAAATTTAATGTTTTAAATTGAACTAAAGATTTTATTAAGTATTATTTGTTACATCAATAGATATAAACAATTCACTAAAGTTTCATGGACATTGGTGAAAGCCTTTTTGAGTTATTGTCCGAAGTGTTAAAAATCCCCCTTTTTTTATGAATAAAGCCCCATAAATCGAAAACTTAAAATCTGAAATTTATAAAAATTGAAAGGGAGCTTACATCAATAGATATAAACAATTCACCAAAGTTTCATGGACATTGGTGAAAGCCTTTTTGAGTTATTGTCCGAAGTGTTGAAAATCACCCCTTTTTTATGAATAAAGCCCCATAAATCCAAAACTTAAAATCTGAAATTAAAAAAAAACGAAAGGGAGCTTACGTCAATAGATATAAACAATTCACTTAAGTTTCATGGAAATTGGTGAAAATGTTTTTGAGTTATTGTCCGAAGTGTGGACGACGGACGGACGGATGGATGGACAACGTTACGGTATACCATAATACGTCCCATCTAAAAGACGGGCGTATAAAAATTATTGATCTATTCACAATTATTTTCTTACAGTTCAACGGTTTGTATCTAATTGATTTAGTCCAAAAGATTAAAATTTTATGAAATTAGTTTATCAACATGATTTGATGAAAAATTTTAAAATGTTTTAAATGAAAACTCGTCAGAAATATGTTGTATGAACTAGAACACTTGTGCGCATGTGCACAGGTGGGAAATTTAATTATGCATCCTACATTTCTTCAAAAATGCTAAAATTATCATTGATACCTGTATCTAACATTCATTTCAAGTATTGTGTTGAAGAAATAACGTGAAAAGAGCTTCTTCACTCAGTCGTGCTTTGTAAACGTACACAGATTTTACATATCCGTTTATGGTCCATGTATCATGTGTATTACCATTGCCAAGTCAATATCCGGTTTAGGAAAATGTGATTTTAAAAAGGAAAGTAAAGTTTTTGACAATGTCATTTTGCACAAATAACGAGTCTGAGGCAGATATGAGCACACTGATGTGCATACTATGAATGCTGCACTGCCAATTTAACAGTTTACATCTGAACATCAAATTCATATCAAAGTTTAAAATTCATTTTTTTTTAATCTAATGTCAATCATTGGAATGGCCATCTGATTACCATAATTGCCTTTTGTGACTAAGTCTTAAGGGATTAAACATGTTAAAATCGGGATCAGATATAAAATGTCCGGCTGGCTCAAATATTTTTTGGAAGTCCTGAGACCAAGCTCTCTACATAATGTGTTTTTAAATACCAGGAATTCAAAAAAAATAGTTTAAGACAAAGAACAAAATCTGCCGCACTCTTGTGGTACTTGGGATTGGTGTAGCTCAAATTTGTCTATCTTTTCAAAGTATTTCATCTTTAGCTATATCAAAGAAAATTTTCTTCATTAAATGAGTCAAGATATTTGTTTGAGATCTTTGGTCTCTTATTTTACATATCTGACGGGGTCTTAACTTTAACATGCTCAGATCAGGACCTATACAATAACATTGGTGTCTGTCTCATTGCAAACAGATACACATGTACAAAGACAGCTATACATGTACAAAGACAAATACACATGTACAAAGACAGATACACATGTACAAAGACAGCTATACATGTACAAAGACAGATACACATGTACAAAGACAGATACACATGTACAAAGACAAATACACATGTACAAAGACAGATACAAATGTACAAAGACAGATATACATGTACAAAGACAGATATACATGTACAATATTGACTGGAGAACAAAAAACATGTAATGGATGATTTTGACTAGAAATAAAATCATTGAAATGTGATAAAATATCACCCATTTCGTCACTTCTGTAAGTTTTTGTTTTGACCAGCTATAGTTGAAAAATATACATATGATATAACCTATGTTACTGAATATCTCCATCACATATACTGATACTGTAATGCAAGCAAGTTTTAAATTTCAACTGACATGATAGAGAAGACAGTATCAAGATTGTATACCAGTTTGCCTAAAATAATGTAGACTAAAAGAAACTTACTTGTCTAGGCAATGCAAAGCTGTTTCAATTTTTTCTAGAAACACAAAACAATCAGCCTTGTATAAAAGAACCAAAACATTGCTGTCACACTCTGTATCTTTTGTTTTTGATTCTGAAGAATGTTGTCTTTTTCTCTTGCTGCCTTCTTGTGAACTACCTCCTTCTAGTTGGTCAGGTTCTATGTCACTTATATCCACAATTCCAGTTAAACTTGTGTCACATGAAATCTGATCAATTTCTGATTGGTTAAGGAAGCTGAATGATGAATTCTGAGATCCAGAGGGGAGACAACTCAGGACTTGATCACAAACTGCTACACAGTCATTATAATTTTTAGCCTCATGAAGACATTTTATAGCTTCAAGATAAATGCTTTGAATCCTGGGAACTGTTACCAAACTATTTCCAGAAATCTGCAAAAAAGAAAAGTTGTTAAAAGTCAATAATGTAAAACCAAAGACTTATCAAAAACAATACATTAATGTTATTATCACTATGTTTTAAATATTTAACATAAAAATCAATTGAAGTGGGTAAAATTCTTCTGCTAATTTCACTTCTATCAATGCTGGATCAAATTCTACTAGAAGCTAGAAATGTGTTCTAAAAATTCACAATTTGTATTAAAATAGTAATGCAGTATTACCAGAGAATATTACAATCAAATATTGGTGAAAGAAGTAGAGAGAATCCATATTTTGTTCAAACATAATTCCTTATAAATGCAAAAATACACAGATCTTGAAGAATTGGAATTTCAGCCATTTATGCAAGAAAAAAACATTTCTTATAAACTATGATGTCAATTAAAATGCTACAACACCAATGCAGAAGCATCTTCACTTTGGATGTGTAGAAGGAGTTTTACTTAGTATAAAATTGCACCTATATCTGGGTGCTTTGATTGAGGGTTGCTTGCTTAAGCATAATGGATATAAAGGTCAACATCAGGCTGGAATGTGATTATTAAATCAAATGCATCATATAGATTGTTTCTTGCTTATGTTCAGTGGCAAATATGTCATGTTATGATTATGATGATGATGAGCAGTGTACTGTAAAAAGAGTACTTGCATGTAAAAAAAAAACATTTGCAATGTATAATAGGTGGTTTCTTCCATAAATTTGCATTCAATCAAAAAGTTCCTGTGACTTCTGATTTCAACATTTTACTTTACCTGTATAGTACTGGTGTCATTTAAGTACACAAGTAAATCCAGATATCTTTGAGATGCATCTTCGTACCTACAATCAGACACATAAATATACCAATCTTAATTTCATCATCCAATTATTATAAAGTCTACTTAATCAAAAACATTAGTCATTCAATAATCTTCAGGCAATACCAGATCAAACCAATAAATTCACAGAAATAAACAAACTGAATGTTTGAACTCTTTTATTGATATTACTCCATGGATCATCTTTTTGAAATTTTATCTCAAACCAGTGCTAGGGGAGGTCTTAAGACTTTTAGGGAAGTGATTTTTTGTTCTAATAACAGTGTGTTGAAGGCCTCAATGGTGACTTTGAGATGTGAGCAGCAATAAAAGCACAGTTCTTTTGCTATTTGTGTTTTTTTGTTGTGTATGGACTGATTTTATGTCATTGATGGATAACCCACATCATTTCTGTTGGAAATAATACTGTCTAACATTACCTAAATTTTGAATAAAATTTTGGCCTGCAAAATAAAAAAGATTTTTGTTGAAGAATACTTACATATTGAGCTGTGAACATCTACATGCTAGTGTATACAGGACTTGACACAGTGTTACTTCTCCATTGGTCTCATGTGTTATCTGTGTAAACATATCCTGACTGTACTCTAAATATTTAATATCACCATTCTGTAGAGCCTGTCAATAGAAATAAAAAAAATTGCTGTAACTATAGTCTATAATCATGTCATTTTCAATATCAGCCCTGGTATCATCCAGATACTCTCATGTCAGCCCAAGGTGCAACCAAAGGACATGACAACACTCCTTTTCACTTTCTGTTCTATGAATTATTACATCAGCCAATGAAATTTCAGCCTTCAACCTTTTGAAGATGTGTATTGATTTGACAAAACCAGGGAATCCCAAAAAGGTTTTTAAAACAGTAAGTAGAATGAAGCTTTTCTGATCCTTGTAAGCAAAGCTATTAATCAGATTGGGTCTTTTTATTGCTACATATATATTTAAAAAGTCCTGTTATTTGCAATATCTAACATTGTATAATAAAATCTCACAATAATTCCAGATTAAAATTACAGTTAATCTATTAATCTTAAAAGATTCCTCCATAGAAAACTTCTATTTTTAATTTATGGTTTATACTCACTGTAGATAACAGATTAAGTGATTCTAACTCAGCCAGCGTCATCCCTAGGGATCTGTATTCTAGAGATATGTGATACAGTGGTAGTAGGAAAGAGAAATCATGTTCTAATGCCTCTCTGAACTTCTGAATTGCACACTGATGCTTTTCCTTAAAACAAATGTATGAAATTGAGTTTAAATCAATACAGGTTCATATAAATACATGTCAGACACATTTTCTTTTAAGAGAGGTTAGGGGGAGGGGGTTGAGGCTTGAGCAATCACAAACATGCTTAAGAACATTTTGTTGGTGCTAGTCCTAAGTCAGGAGGGTAATTACTGGTTGTCATTTGCCATATTTTTGTTTATTATCATTATTGTAAAGACTGTTGGTTTTCTCATTTGAATTAATGGGTATTTTGTTATGTCATGTATGTGGGGGTCCTTTAAACTGGTGAAGCTTTATGTAAAATATTGTTTTTGCTCATTGTCGAAGGACCTACAGATCTAAGTTAATTATATCTACTTTATTTTGGTCTCTGGTTGATAGGTGTCTCATTAAAAATTTATCATACCATACCTTCAAATTTTAATGTTGATAACTTTTAAAGTAAAGAACAAAAAAGATATACTTTTTATAGAAGAAAACCCAGTAAAAATGTATTTTTTACAGCAACAATTCATGTCTGTTTTCTTTTTTTTTCTTTTCATTCTTATCTTTGTATAGTTATCTTTGTATAAGTTGAAACATGGCTTTACATGAGCCCTGTAACTTAAATAGCTTTTAAATTGTTTTAAACAATTAGTGATTTGATGGTTGCAAATTAAAGTTTACTGCTTTTGTGCAAGAGGAGCAGGTAAATGGGTATTTGCGACCATCAAACCACCAATTGATGCCGTTGAAGCTTAAATTACAATATTGTTATCGCCATTCTAATGAAACTGACACAAAACAACTGTTGTCAACATCAAAACTTACATTTAATGTTTGTAAAGTTAGTTGTTGTCTTTCTGACATAGACCTTTAGTTTTTTTTTCTGCATATTAACTTTGTCTTTATTCTGCACCAGTCATTATCATGATAATGTGCATAACAAATTGTGTCTTCACAGAAAAGAGAAATATGGACGGATGAACTGAATTGGACACCCGAGAATATATTTGCCCGGCCACTTCCCCCCACATTTTCCCTATGACTGTCCCAAGTCAGGAGCCGGTAATTCTGTCGTTGTCGTTTGTTGCGTTATACATATTTGTTTTTTGTTAATTATTTTGTACATAAATCGAGTCGTTAGTTTTTTCTTTTATTTGTATTAGATTTGCCATCGCAGGTATCTTACCACATCATCTTATTTTTATAGAGGTAAACTAGTATATCCCCTCCTTTGAAGTGAGGGAATAATTATAGATTTAAAAGTTCACAACATTACATAAAAAACACCTGAACATCAACTTACCAGTTTAGACAATGCTAAACCAAACAAATGACAATGCAGAGCCTTCAATCTACTGGTCATATCAGTGTGGTCAATGGCCAGAGTGGTTAATACTTCTACATAATTCTCACTGTAGTAATCCTGGCAGGCTGAAATTACACAATGTTGAAACTGGTTAAAATTAATTCTAAAAATAGGAGTTATACTTTTTTTTACATTTTTTGACTTCCTAACATTTATCTATATTTCTGTAAGATGCTTGTTTGTATATAAAATAAGCTGGTATGATGAAATTTTCAAACTTAAAACAAATATTTTTTTTTTTAAAGAGTAAAGATATATATAAATAGTCAACAGAGTCAAGTGATAGAATCTGATCTCTTACACGCTGTGTGCAATGTTCTAGAGATACATGTATAAGGGGAAATTATGCGAGGGAAATTTTATCAATGTGCAGTTTATCATAATTTATCAAAATGTCAGAAACGGTTTAAAAATGCATACAGAATCAGCCAATAAGTTTTTATCAAATTTATTGAAAACAAATTGGCAAAAGAATCATTCGTAGAACTTTATTACCCTAAATTGTTAGGTCAGTCAGGGGTACTACTTGTACATGCATGTATTCTTTATTTACTTGAAGAAGTAAATAAAATAAACTTAGATAAAATAATTTTAATGTTTGAATTATCTCCCCTTACTTTTCTAAAAAAAAAATAAAAAATTCTTTAGTTTTGAGATGTAAAATCATGCATTTAACAATTTTTCTCAGGTTAGCTCATACTTTTTTTTTTATTAAAGTTCAATGTTTCATCTCATTTATTCAACAAAGAAACTGATTGTGCAAAGATCTTAAGTATTTGGGCAAGGCCTCAAAAATTGCCCCTTGGGTGTTGTAAATGAGCAGTGTTCTGAAGATAACAGACAAATGGGATTTTCATTGTCCATGAAATTACACTTAAATGATTAGTAAAGACATTTGCAAAGGACAGACAAGCAAAAATTATATTAGAGTGTGATAGCCTCTTTATTTTGTGTATATTGTAATTGTTAAAAAAAAAATGTATAATTATGTTAATATCAAATAAAACTTCATAACAAATTGTCTCATATAAACTTTTATTACACTGTAACCTTTCCATACATTATTCATGATTACTTGGATTTGATTGGTTAGTTTAAAGTTTTACCACTCAGTTCCTAGTTTCTTGGTTTTGAGTGAGATGGACTAATGGAGTCAAAATGGACAGACCTTTATGTTCAGTAGCCATTGAAATAGTTTGAAAGTATAGAGAATAGTTATGATTGTATTGTATTTATAGACTTGACATTTTGACGTGATTTTGCTTTATCTACTTCTTTATTAATATTTCTAATATATTTCAATGGCTATTGAACATAAACGTCTGTCCATTTTGACTCCATTACAATATACACAAAATAAAGAGGCTACCACATTCTCCCATGTGTTGGAAAAATGGCTTCCACGTCATACGTCTCCTGTGTGAATTAGTTCGTACACAATAACATTGTTGATTGATTATAAATAGAAAACATAAACAAAGTTGTATTAGATAGCGAACTACGTTTCTGCACATATTTAAAGTATTGTCCGAGTTATGGTTTATTTTATACATAAGGACATTTTTTATATTGTATGTTTTATAATTAGGTCTATGTTTAAATACGGTTTCATTAAAATCCGTTATTTAACATTGTAATTTTGGTTTACAGAATTTGAAAGCTGTCATATAGATATCACTGTGTGATATACCAGTATGTATGTTTGAATTGGTTTGTGCCACGGCAGTAACTACATGTACCTTGCTCCACAAGTTGGTAAGGATTAGTAATATGTTATTAGAATTATTACGTATTTCGTTTAAAAGGTTGAATTAACTATGGAGTATGTTAAGCACATAGTTTTGATAAAGAGTTATTTCCCTTGATTTTGGATGCTTTTAATATTTGTTTCATTTATCAATGTTGTTAACTTGAACAACTGAATATTATATGTAAAGTAAAGACATTAATACTATGATTTGATGATTAAACATAATATTTGATCTCATTATGTTCATAAATTAAATGTATTTTTAAAGTGTAATGTTTTGTATAATACCATTATATGTAATGAAAGAATATTATACTTATCATGTGTATTACTAAATAATTATTTTACCGACCGTGCGAGGGCTGAAAAGCCAGTCAAGGTCATTAATCACTTCCATATATAATTATTTGATCTGTAAAATTAGTATAACTTTATCATTGTTATTGATCAGTGTTTTACATTACTGATTAATAAATATATTGAACCCTAGCAAACTGACTTTAGTTATCCTTGAGGCCTATAAGTCAGCTATTACAGAGCAAAGAATTCCTAAGAATTCAAGAAAAGAAGATAGGATGACTTTTTTTATAATTAAAAAAACTCTGAATGTCTAAGGGACATAACTAAGCCAAATTTTTGTTTACCTATACAAGTAAATAAAATACACTTGTATAAGTATCCCACACATTTATTTATATAAGTATATTAATATTTACTTCTTCAAGAACAAATAAAAATACTTATACAAGTCGTACCCCTGACTGTATGTCTTCCTGGTTAATTATAAACCAGAATGTTATCACACAAATGATTAAATATCATCCCCCTGTTTCATTATGATTCCTTCCCTAGCCAGCCAGTGAATTTTTTTACAGAATATTCTTATGTATACTGTACTTTCCTTTTTTTCAGTGTGAAAATTCCAATTGAACAAACTGGAATAATTACCTTTCAGATATGCAGTATAACCTTTGAACTCTGGTGATTCAACTTGATTCAGGTATTCCTTTGCCTTTGAGTTATCCTTTCTGAAGTAAGCCATGCCAGCTGTCATGTAGACTATGTCAGTCACTGATGGAGTGTCAATATAGTGTTGTCCTGTCAGTATTAGTGACAGAGGAAGGAGGGTTATGGGAGGTAACTCTATGTTCTGAAATACCAAGAAATATATAACTTAAAGGGAAAAGTTCATACAAGTAATTGAA
Organism: Mytilus edulis; assembly: GCF_963676685.1. Classification (NCBI taxonomy): domain Eukaryota; kingdom Metazoa; phylum Mollusca; class Bivalvia; order Mytilida; family Mytilidae; genus Mytilus; species Mytilus edulis. The sequence continues at coordinate 71,968,999 of NC_092353.1, read as the reverse complement.
AGTGTTTGAAGTTACTTAAAAATAATCATCTATTCCATTGATTGAATTCAGCAGATATGCCAACAAATTTTGAAAAGAAATGCAAAATCATTTGTATAAAAAATTAGATAAGTTTTAGAACAAAGGGTCCAGAAACATGACTTGATTAAAGAAATTGACACAAGCACGATCTTGTTAGATTTATGACAAGTCGGCAAATATGCACTTAAATTCACCCAAAGCTATCTTTTTTTGTTGACAAACAGCAAACACCCTCTGTCCCAATACCCCCAAAAAGAGACTTCAGTGTTCTCCCCAGAAATTTTGGATAGCATCACATTTGGCACAAAAATGTAATTTGTCGCGTCGTTGCAATGCTCTATTTCCATTATGATATATGCGTTATTGTTTATTACAAAATGTATTATTTTGTTTGTATGCTATAGGTCCTTATTTGGTGAATAAAATATTCTATTCAACCTTATTCTATGTGTCAATATTGTTGAATTCATGACTGAGAATACAATTAAACTATAAACCATGATAAACAGTATTTTCAGTTTATGTTTTCTATATTCATTTATAGTTCCAGAATTATTTTTCCTCTTGGGCCAAATAAAAATATATGTGTGGTTCCAGTTACCCTACCTACCCAGTTAAAAAAAAATTCTTTATCATGTCTATGAAATATATTGGTTCATGGTATTCAATGAATCAGTCCAAGTTGTTTCTTTCTATCAAAATGATATATATTCTTAACAAAGTTATCTGACAAATAGTCTGTTAATTCTTAGTTTTCTCTTTAGGTATCAATGTTTTCTGTTTACTGTGCCATTTGTGCAAATGTAGTTATTATTGTAAAATACGGATTTTTGTCATATCTGGTCCGGTTTAGATCATTAGTTTACACTAAAACATTAAATGGCTGCCGAAAGCAATGAAAAATACAAAAATAAACAATGTTTGACAAGAGATTTGGAATGAATATGGCGTTTTTAATTTATTAAATGGATGAAACATAAACTAAAGCCAATAATGATCACTTTCTAAAGAAAGACCAAAATTTATTTAGCTCATAATCAAAATTTTCACTCTTGATTTACAAAAAGTGATAGGAAGAGAAAGAAAGTAATACTACTGTAATATTTTGCAGACCACGTGGTATTAATCATGTCACAAGTGACAGCTTAGAGTATTCCTATCCAAACAGTTATCCCCCAAAGGGCAATAAACACCTATTTAATCCCTCTTAATTGTCTATTGTCCGACTTGAAGGGATTAAAGGCGATATAATTTTTATGATCATAAGCGGTAATTAGATGAAAGTTCAAAATTTAGGACATGGCTTTGCCATATAGAAACGAAAAAAATAACATCCTGAAAATAATTATAGCGTCTTGGAAATTATTATAGCGTCGCGAGAAGAAAATATAGCGTCGCGTACCACGACGCTTATACGGCCTGGGGAGAACACTGAGAGTCATTAAACAGTTTCTTCTATTTTGTTAAGTTCATGTTTTACATTTTAATTATATTTGCCTCTTGCATAAGAAATTAAAAAGCACCAACCCAAACATGCCATTCTTTAATTGTCAACACTGTTTGAGTTTTCATTTTATTCTGTACTCATAATTCTTGAGTTGAATACCAATGCATATTTGCTTAATTTTATGGGAACAACAAAACATCACAGCTTAGAAATAAAATTAATTTGGTGTAGGTAGTCCAACTGAAGAGACCATTTCTAAACGTTTTTGCTGTTTACTAAGCATAGGTTTCTAAAGCGTCAATTACATGTAGAACAGTGGTTGTCATCAGAGATATTTAAGAATTTAAAAAAAAATATGTACGATTCCTTATACATGATATAAGCTTATCATTACACTTGCAACTATGAAGAAAACGTCGCAAGAGAGTTTCATATGAAATAAAAATAAAACAATAAAATTCTCCAACCCACCCCATTTTTTTTCAAAAATCTGGATGAAAATCTACTTATCAATTTGAGTTGGCCTTACATTATTTTGTATTTTGTAAAATTCTGAATATTAATTATAACAACTCATTTTAAAATACCTTTAAACCATGAAGAGTCAAACATTTATCAACTAACTGCATCACGCTGTCTGTCTTGGTCTGTCTACCATGTCTACAGTTTACCACTGTCCATAAACAAGACAGACTTAATAATGGTGACAAAATTCTGTCTATAAATAGAAAAAAAATCATGTGACATTCTACAACATATATACTTAAAGGTAGACAATTTGAAATCTGTGCAATTTTAGTGAATCTTACAAAATGATTTGTATGGATTTTTACCATTGAAAAACACAGCATTTCAACAGGCCATCTGATGGTGGGTAACAAGCATACCAAATACCATAAATATCCTTCACAATTTTTAAGAGTTCTGATTAAGACAACACTTTGAATGTCCTAATATCATGAAAAAAAATTCCATGTTCCTATTCAAAGTGGCAAAACATGTATACATGTCTCAGCTTCGAAACAAGCCATATTACTCATCTAAGTTATTTAATTCAGGGTAAAAAATAGTAGAAAACTTACCTTTAACAACTAGCTGATAAAAATTATACAAAATAACTTAAACAATGTTATAATGAATTAAGTCTTTTTTTGCATTTCAGTTTTTTTAATATGACAAAGAAATTTTGAAACTTTTAAAATTATTACAAATTCAGTCATCACAGTCATCTTTAAAGATATTCACAATGATATGAACAATAGTTAAAATTATATATATATATCTTTAAAGTTATTTTTTAAAATCTTAATTCAATAACTGATAACTAGTACAATCAAAATTTACCTTGACAATATTTATAAATATTTTTTTAAAGTGACTTGCAATGTTTTTTGGTGTCAATTTATTTTGAGTTATTCCCCTTTGGTCTGCTTTTTTTTTTTTTTTT